>NW_009646437.1:314681-387441 GCF_000708025.1 Charadrius vociferus | reverse complement strand
CATTGCATAAATAAGCAATAATAACTTGGCTTTATCATTTGATATTTCTGTAGTTTCAGTATAAGACTGTAACATCAAGATGCTTGAACACCTTATAAGAACTGTTATAAACAATTGTCTTTTACCTAGTTTCTTGGTAGAGCATTCTGCCCAGTGAGTATTTGATGGATGTGGAGTGAGACCGTCTTCACTATCTGACGTGCCAGATTTGACAAGCAGAAACTTGGGGTTTGAATTTTTGAATTAAATTGCCATTGCCCCAACCTCTAAATGTAATACTTCCTTTTCTTCATAGTAAATTAAGATATCCTTGCAAGATATCTTAATTATATTAAGATATCAGTGCAAGAATCTGATTCCTGAAAGGGCAGTTAAGGAAGTATCAGTCCAAATAACCTTGTCTGCGTTAAAGCTGTTCTACAGCAAGCAGTTCTCTGTTACATTTCCAGAAGAGCTGTGGTTAGAAGAGCCTACCCCTGTTCCTTTTTAATAACAGCAAAATAGTACTAGATTTTAACTTCTTACATGAGAAAAAATTGGTCACTTAACATCCTGCAAATTAGAATACTGCTTACAAAGCAGATGCTTGCGTAAGGTCATGCTTGGTTCAGTTATGGAAGGCTTCGTGGTTGGGGTCAGGGAAGCAAGACCTTGTGGAGCTTTATCTGAAAAGTTGTATTAAAATCTTTATTGACTCAGGTGCTGTGATGTTTATGCTGTTCAGTTTTTCTTTATTAGCTATTGGGGGGCAGCCTTTAGCATTTCCTTGTGCAGGAGGAAGCAGTGATATTACTGCCGCTGTAACTCAGTAATTTTTAATCAGATATAGTGTGTAAAATCCAGGAAAAGGGCATATTAGAAAGGTAGAAAAGAGAAAATACTGGCTAGAAGAGAAGGGGGGAAAAAAGGGGGAGAGGAGGTTAAATCTGATATGGTATAATGGTAGCAAAGTTGTGTCTTTGTTATATAGGAAATTGAACTTTTAGCACAGAAAGGAATTTACTTTTATAGAATCATAGAGTGGTTTAGGTTGGAAGGGACCTTGAAGATCATCGAGTTCCAACCCCCCTGCCATGGGCAGGGACACCTCCCACTAGACCAGGTTGCCCAAGGCCACGTCCAGCCTGGCCTTGAACACCTCCAGGGATGGGGCCTCAACAGCTTCTCTGAGCAACCTGTTATGGGCAACCTTTTATGCAGGTACAGCTCTTTTCTGCTTAAGTTTAAGGGCTGAAAGTTCAGGCATAAGTTCCTACTTTAGATATTAAAAAAAGTTATGATTTTTTTAATTTTATTTTTAAACAAGCATTGTGCCTTACCCTTTATGTTAAAAAAAAAAGTTTACTACATATGCAAATTGAATATAACTGCTTTTTCAGTAACCCTGTCCTTTGCTTAAACACACTAAAATTACACTTATTAAGAATAAACAGTACACTACTTATTTTTCTTATTATTTTTAAAGTCCTGACATGTTTTTCTGCCAAAAAATGCAGTACTGGAGATATGGGGATGCATTTAAACCAAATTAATTTCTTCCATCATAGCCTCTGGCTACAGTTCTTTCCTCAGTGTGTTGCCATCAAGAGTTTTAGGCAGATGTTACAGTGTTTATTATATCTGGATCATGCTTGTCAGTATGTTTTGTTCATTTGTTTTCTGAAAACGATGTAAGCAAAAAACATACATCAAATTAATTATGTCTTATGTCTGTTATTACATAGCAGAGTAGTAGAGCTATAGACATAAGCTTCAAACTTGGTCTAGCTTATTCCTGCATGTTTCCTTGGCATTTGATTGGAATAAAGATTGTCTTACAATGTGTTCTACACAAACACATTCTGAGCGGTTTATGGGATGAGGGTCTTTAGGATACGTTTTTATTCCTTTCCTTCATTTCTGTTTTGTAAGAATAATAAATGAATTGTTTTCATATCCTTTCCATCAAATTATCTTTTTTTTTCTGTGATTTAAATGTGATAGGGCCCTATCTATTAAATAGAGCTATTGTTTTTCTGAAGAGTTGGTTTAGATAAACTATAAAATATTCCTGTATGAAAGTGCAGTTTTGATCTCTAGTGCAGTGGTCTTCTAGAAAAAGCAAATTCTTGCAATCCTCCTCAGAAGCAAGAGATATCATAGACTAATTTAATGCTAATTTTACATATAAATATATTGGTATGTTACGTTTATACAAGAGCACTTCATTTTTAATATGCTTACTTGTGTATATGCCGCCGTATTTTTGCTTAGCAAAAGACAAATTGTTACCAGAACTGCTTTCATACTGACAAATCTGGTACACCAAAATTGTTCTACAGCCTGCAGATTGCAAGCATGTAAAGGGCTGTCTTAGTGACAGAAAAGAGGTAACTTTGTAGAGTGCCACACGGATGACACAATGATAAGCAGAAACTTTACAAAAACCAAAGCAGCAAGATCTTGAAATTGTCTAATAATGATTCTTGACAATTAAGTGGTGAACAGAGTCAACTGGGTATCAGATGGTGTCCCACTGGGGTGTATGGGAGTCTTACACGCTCTGTCTGGGAATATGAAGATAACTAATTATATCCTCATTTAATGTATGAAGAAAGTGGAGTACAGGTGTAATGAAAAATAAACACATGGTGTAATTTCATATGACGGACATATTTTCTTTTTTATAGCAGAGCAATAGAGTGTTTGAGTCCAGGTTGATTTTTGTCTCTGACTGGGTAGATAAAACAACAGCCAAGCTACAGCCAAGAGTAAGTGGAACATTTAGATTATGAATACTTCCAAAAAGGCTAGTAGATTTTGGGACTGCAATAAATAAGGCAAGATAAGAAATCCACATGTGCTGTATTTCAAAAACTGGTTTTGATCATGGGAAAGTGTTGCAAAATAGGAAGAAGAATTGGAAAAGATAATGTTTCTTTATTTAAATGTGAGTCTAACTCTAAGCAGTTTAGTAGTGATGAAAAAGAACTAAATTTCTGTACCACAATGACTGCTTCATTTTCATCTGTTTCATACTATTGGAGCTACAGTTAAGTTTTGGCACATGTTTGGCAGCCTGATTGAAGTTTCTTGTGTATATGTTAAAATTTTAGGAATTTTTTTTACAGATCACAATTTTGAAGTAGTGTTTCATGCCAATTTTGAGTATGGTGATTCCTAAAGTTGTCGTTCACTCTTAAAGTTGTCAGACAACTTTCAGCTTTCTGAAACTTTAATGACAAGGGTTGTATATAATATTCCACATGCCATTTTAGAAAAAACTTGTGTTCCAGTGGCAGTATTTTTCTGTTAGGATATTTCTCCCAGTGAAACCAAGAGCCATGGTTCCATCACACTTAAAGGGTACAGGTATAATATAATTATTTGGGGTACGCATTCATTTTCCTCTGTCATTTACAGTTGATAAGGTCTTAGCGTATAGGTGAAGTTTCTGCTGTTACTATCAATAGGCAGGTGTTTACATTTTTCACTGTTAAATTTAACCTGATTTTTGTTGTTATTGTGTTCAGTTTAGCCATTTCTGTATGTCTGTTCCAGTCTTCCCTGCTGTTACTTCTGCTTTCCAGCTTTGTGATATCTACAGATTTTATTAGAATGCATTTCTTTTTGTGCCAAGGTGATTAACTAAAATGTTAGTTTCAAAACTGACCCTGGAGGCGTTCCACTAATAATCTTCCTCCAATTTTATTTCCTCTTTCAGAACCTATCCATTGTCATCTCTATTTCAGCAAGTTCCTTACCAATACCGTTACTAGTCCTGGCATTCATTCTTTTACTGGTGCTATTACTCATGTGGAAAAAAATAATTCTATTAAAATATTTTCATATGTGATTTTGTGTCAATTCATAATGCTGTGACAAAAATTTCCTGATCCTGATGATTTGGCATGCATTGGAATTCAAATTTTACTCCCAGGGTTGGCATGGTCTAACATGGTATTCATTATAAGCATTCTAAATAATAGGCATTATGTTTGAGGAATTGAAATTTGAATAATGTTAAAAAGTAGACATATTTTCTGCCCGATTAATTGCAATATCTCCAAATAACATTCTCCTGCTATTCACTTGCCTCTTAAAGCTGGTTTTCCTTTTTAAGACCATAAAAGCCCCAAAGATATAGGAAATTCAATAACAAAAGCATGATTTATAGTGGTGGCTTTTGTCCACTGTAGCCAAAAAAGCAATTATTGTCAAGTTGCAACTCTTGCATAAACGTTCATTCCGTCCTTGCTTACCTTATTGCTTTAAACCATAGTTCCTGGAAAACATTTGTCTGAGATTCTGCATTACTAATGTTAAGATTGCTTTTGACAGTCGGATGCTTCAGAGAATTGTGAATGCCGAAATGTAAAATGTGATTGCCATTTGAATATTGTAAGTGAGATTAACTTGTGGCTTATCAAAAAAATCAGAAGGGTTCTGAGGATATCATGAGCAAGAAATGCAGCATTTGTGTCTAGTATCTGGCTTCAAACTAGACCTCTGCATCGCTTCTCGCAGATTTAATTCCAATTAAGGAAAACTGATTTCTTATAAACAATGATGTCTGACCTTAACATGCCTAAGATAAATTTAAAAAAAAAAAAGTATGTGTCATCAACAATTATGCCAGCTCCATTAGAAACATGAGCAAACATAGAAACTCTCAGTGCAGTTTCCCTGGGGAGATAAAAGTTCTATAATCCCTTTTGCTTCTTCTGTCATTTTCCTGCTTTTTCTATGAATATACCAACACCCAAAATTTCTGTCCCACAATTTTTAAATGAGTTAGTAACTTCTATACTATGCCATTGTCTACATGAATGCAAAACAGCCTGCTGATTTCCCTACTTATCTTTGAAATGCGTTGCCATAATCTTTGTGTTGCTGCCTGACAAAACGGTGCCTGTCTAAATGTATTAATCTCCGTCTTCCTCCAAGTGTATACTTACTGAATGTGTGTATCTTACAGTGTCTTGGTGAAACTAACATGAAACCTCTAACATGCTGAAACACTTTAGAGAATATAATGTAAAAAACCCTAGATTTTCACTCTAAATTTCAGTGTATGTCTTCCTGGTGTGGGTACCAATTTCTGTGGGTTAGAAAGTGTTGTATAATGTTTTGACTGTGCTTACACGATTCAGGTTAATAAGCATTTCACAAGCATGTTTTGGCTCTATTATTACTTCCCAATTCCCTAGTACCAGTTTGGTACAATTCAACTTGTGTGTACAATATTATAAGCAGCATCAAAAATCTTCGAATGCCTCTGTGCTGGTGAGAGTGATGAAATAATGGAGTTGTTCTGAAAAATCAGGAAATTCCTGTTGCTGCATGAAAACGGAATATCTTGAACTGGGATAAAGATGTTTCTGGTCTCCTGTTAGAAATTTTGACAGAGTCTTGATTTAGTTCTTGGGTTTTGTTATGATTGAAATTCTCTATAACTGGTCTGCTTGAACACGGTGCAGCAGTTACTGAGGACCAAATGTACATTTAAGGTAAAAATGCAGCTGGTGTGTGAAATAGTTGAGATATGTGTGCTTGTGTGGGATTCATACTGCAGGCTTTGACTTCATTTGTATTTTATGGCAATGAGAATTCTTGGCTGGAAGTGCCTGGTGGTGTGATACTAGTTTGTACAACATTCAAATAGCATCAGTAATAATCTTATTGAGATTTGTAATTACATTTGCATAATATATTAAGCAGAAGAACTCTGAATATCTTATCTGCTATGTGCTACTTCACAGGAGGTCAGAGCTGGTCCCTTCAATAGGCTTTATTAGGGAGCTTGAAAACTGACTGTAGGCAGATAAGAGGAAACTGGAAAATTGGGTCTAGCTAAGAGGAAAAACATCATTAGTTCAACCAGAATTCAACTGGTAAATCCTTGTTATTGTTCCTAAAGAACTGATCTTCTCTCACTATTGCATACTTTATAAAAGTGTCAATAATTGATGGTTGTGTTTTATCATTATAACTTCTTAGGGTCTTGCAACAAAGTCTTTAAAATACTACTACAACTGAATTTTTAGGGAAAGAAAAGCCACAAAAATCTCAGAATTTATCTAGCAAGGTGCATGTGACTTTTTATAAAAAAAGTACATCTTGAAGCAGATAGTCAAGTTACTTGCCCAGTCTGGTCTTTCAGGCCAGGGGATTCACCTGGTACCAGAGTGGAGGATTTCATGTCAATACAGTATTTGAGTTGAATTTAACCTCAGTAGATGCAATTTTCAGGAGAGTGGCAGAGGCTTTTTTTTTTTTTTTTGAAACTTGTAGTCTAATTGACCCTTTTGAACCATGAGTTTCTGTCAAAGAATATGTGTTTATGACATTTAAATCTCAATGCTGGGCTTTTGTTTTATTTGTTCTATTAAAGTAAGTCAGGCAGTACTTTCCCACGACTACGTAGTTTGTACCATTTGGCCAGTGGTGAGTTCAGAAGTGTCTCCTGTTTGGAGCTGAGGCACAGGCACCAATTAGGAATGATCTTTGACTCCACCCTTCTGAAAATGAGAACAGTCTTACAGGATGTTTAATTTGAAATGAGTTAAAATTTTTACTTTGTTTTTTACTCAGACTTGTCCTGGAGTAGATTAGGTATAGCACGTGTCCAAGGAAAGTTTTTTATTAACTCTGCTTATGTATCATGTTAATAAATAATTTATAGGTGTAACTGGTCTATTTGCTTTTCAATTTGGTTTCGGCGAGAGGAAAGCAGTGCTTGAGTCTCAGCCAGACAATAATGATTAATACAGACATTCTTCAAGTCACCGAAGTTCAAATATCAAGCAACTGTATAAAAGCAAGCGTCAAAACTAGCTAAAAGTACTTATTTTGTGAGTTCTGAAATACACCTTCTGTAACATTACATACAGCAAAGGACTTACTGTCATTTTACTTGTCAGCCATTAGATGCACAGTAGACAACTAATTCTATTTAAACGGGCAAGCAACAATGAGATTAACTGTAGGTTAAGTGACTGAAAATAGCAACTTTGATCCTCCAAGTGACCAGCTATTTAAATGGAGGAGGATACTAGATGGAGAACAAGCATGGGACCAAGGGAAACAAGAAGAGAAGGAATACATGAGTGACTTCTGAGGGCGATGGAGGGAATTTTTTTGTACTGTTGAGTATTCCTAAATAACTGATTGTTCAAAGATGGTATTATCTGACCTTCTTTTAAAAATGTGAGTTCAACCCCAGCTTTCCCTCAGTAGTTGCAGTTCTTTATTTGAAACTGTCTTTAATACAACACTTGTAATTTAGGCATATCAAAACAATCATGTCTTAATCTCTAATTAAAAAAAATTAGCAGTGCTATGAGGTGCATCGTTTCCTATTATATTTTTTCATTGTAACTTCTCAATATGAATTCTGTTGTATTCTGTCATAGGATCTAAAAATGACAAAGCTTGAATCACTTCCCGTAGTTTTCACGGAGATGCAGGTTTCTGCTTCACCTGGGTGCTTCAGCAAAATCAGTGCAACCTGACTCTTACCACCATCCCCTTCAGCTGTCTGCACAGGGTGCTGCTTCTCAGTGTTTTAAAGACTTGAAAATATTCTCTCTGACAAACTCCTTCCTTGTGCAGTTAATGACTGTTGTATGAACATTGAATGTGAAAAAGCATCATAGAAAAAAAAAATTAATAAAATTGAGCATTACTGAAATAATCAACCATCTGGCTAGGAATCTGGAGCACATCCTTACCTGGGCCACATTCTCCTGTGCGCGCTGCTTTCTGCCCTTGCCATTCTGCTTCCGTAGATGTTTGTGCTGGACAGCCTACAAGGGTCAAGCAGCCGGTCTTACTGAGGAGGAGAAATCCCCAGACTGTATCCCATCCTCTTGCAGCATGAAAAGTAAATGGGGTAGAAGAACCCCTGAGTAGAAGGAGTTAAAATGAAGATCCAAAACCTCATTATTTAGGCCAAAAATGGGTTACTGTGACTGTAATTTTAGTGTCAAAAAGGAAAGCACCCTACTGTCTCAAAATAGCAAAATAAGAGGGGGGGGGGAAAATCTTTCAAGAAGTAGTAAAACTATTTTTCAGATGGGCACAGGCGACTTCTAGGAGTCATCTATTCCTACCTTGCAATTCCCCTGGACATTGTCAGAAAAAAAAAAAACCTGTACTTTTTTCACATTGGTATTAGCTTTTCAGTTGTGTTAAGCTAACTCAAATCATAATGTAAAATGTATCTTGTTTTACTTGTCAGGGTAGGACTTCTGAGTCTAAAGACTCATTACCAGCTTTTCTTGTATCCAGGTTTGGGGAGGGCAGGTTGTGTGGGTGAGCCTGACATGCCAGCTGTGGCTGCTGCCGTGCATTCGGGGTTTCAGCAGGCAAGTGCTACCTTCCCAGTCAGGAGTCTGAAGCTGAGCCACTAGGCACGATGTTTACTTTTCACCCTTTTAAAATTATTTTGGAGTCTTGAGTGATACAGTAAAGAAACAAATTACATCATGACAGAGGTGGGAAGATTTGTATATTTCTTCATTTGTGTTTTCCTCATGGATTTAGAGCCATTTATGTCCCTCCTTCCACTGGTGGGTTCTTCCACCCTGTATGCTGTCCTCCCTGTGGAGGACTTGGTTGAGAATTTCATGGGAGGGTCACGATACGATTCTTCGTCTGGCTATGGAACATCAGACAGGAAAAGATACGGTCCTCTGCTGCTTCTTTCTTTTCAGTATAGAGCCTTGCAAGTGTGCACTCCTGCAAGGCACTCATTCTTTTCCTTGCTGCCTCCAGCAAGGCTTTGATTCAGCCTGTATCAACATCAGTCAGGTTGAACTAGCAGCGGTTCATGTGTTTGACATGGAATGAATAATAACATGAAATCTGTATTTCCAGTGAAATACAGTTTTTCTTCCTTCCCTTGCACACATACATAGACGTGCTTTCACACGTGCTCTTAATCTCTTTTTCTCTGTACCTAAATATCACTTTGCATTTCTTATATTTAATGGCAGTATGTCCTGCTGTATTTTAACAACTTGTGAATAGAATTCCTTCAACACAGTTATTCATTAGTGCATTTAATTTTTTGCAAATAACCAAAAGGTAATAAATACAATGCCGTATTTGCTATACAGTAAAGAACACGATCAAGCTGAGGGGAAGCAAGAGAGATTATCCTAAACTTAGTTTTATTATTTCGGGAGTAGTAGGTTCTTTACTCTCCACTGTTCTACTTTTTATCTACACACTGGGAAGGACTCTTCTTTCCTATTAGCATTTAACCTATGTAATGTTAATTTAGGGCACAGTTAAGTAGAAGACATAATTTGGAAAAGCCATGCTTTTGTCTGTTGTTCTTCAGTAGCTGATCCCCTGCCTTCCCCCCCCTTTTTTTTAGATATTCTTAACAACAACTTCCATGAGAAAAGAGGAATCACAAGTATCAGTGTAACTGCTGACCAAACTTTAATTGGACAAAGGAAGAAGAAAGCAAAGGATCTGTGTAGCACGCTAAAATAGCTGTATAGTAGTGTTGTTTTCTGAAACATTTCTCTTCCTGCTGGGCAGGAAGGTCTTTCAAAAAATATGTGAAATCTAAAGCCATGTTAGCCTGGGGGAAAAACAGAAAGATATATAGGATATAACAGTGCTTCTCCACATGCTTGCAACAGCTATGGCAAGTATTTGATGTATATATTTGTTCTCTTGGGATGGCATTGGTTTTCTTCTCATTGTAAACCATTTTTTTAGCTTCCAGGGTTTACTTTGCAGCTTTTGCATCTTATCTTTGTTCTGTTTCCCACATAACCCAGGAACAAGAAACTATTTATTTAAATTTTTGTAATGTGCTCTCTGTTCCTATGTTTTACGTGTCCTTACAGTATGTTCTACATTCTTCTGTGTGCCTCCCCCCCTACCCTCCCGCTTTAATATATTTTTATAGCTTCATGGTGATTTTTATTGCTGATCGAGTACATGGATGGGAGAAGAATAAGATCACCCTCATATTAAGACTGTATATCCTTCCTTTGGCAAAACGAAAAGCATCCAGTGATCTCAGAACTCATTTCTGTACAGACCTCCCTTTCCCTCACCTCCCATAATTCTTGGTGTATTTATATCTGTGTATTTATTCCCAGAGGAAGATAGAAAAGGACTAGGCAAGAGTTGCTGTGGGATGCAGTATGGATGCAGCAGGTTAGTTTCTTTCATCAGTCCCAGAAATTTTCTAGTGATTTGCAACTGACAGCCTGCTTCAGATCAGGGCACTTATAAATATCCCTCATAATTAAAAAACATATATGTGTGTCTCATGCAGATCCACATGCAAACACATATATAGGAATATGTACTAATACTTGTAAAATTCTCCAGACAGCTTCTGAGTGAACGTTCTTCTGTGAATTGCTTTCTGAGTACCATCAGTGTGTTTAAATAAACAAAGGCATATGAAAAATTGTTTTTTGACTGTCATTGTCAAAACTGATCAAGTTCTTTGTTATCTAATTTACTCTTAGAATTATTCAATGCAATAAGCTGTTTCAGAGACTGTGTGGTTGCACTGAAACGCAGAGAACAGAGACTGCATATCTAAAATGAGAACCAAAAGGAAAGAAAGCATTTATCTGCCTAGAAATATGTGTTAAGGTTTTCTAGCATAGGTAGTAATTTAGAGTACAACAGCTGGGCATATTCTGGATTCCTCTTTAGCCTCTTCTTTCAGGCTTTCTTTGACAGATGGCACTCACAGATGGACATAACATTCCTAAGGAGCTTACTCTTTCTACTCCTTTACCCGCCAGTAACTCATGATACTATTAGAAATCTAAAAGCTTTGACATGAATTAGCCTTACTTAGCAGACTTTAATTTTTTAATCTTTAGAATATGCTGCAGGGTAGTGGTTGTGGAGTTCTTAATCTGTTTACTTAAGTTCTTAGAAGCCAAAATTAAATGCCAATAAAGTTGACGTGGCAAATATACAGTCTTTTTTTTTTTTAATTGTCATGATAATATTTCTGTTCATGTCTTTTAAAGTAAAAGTGTAGAATGATACAAAAGAGTACAGTTCAGCAACCCAGAAATAGCTCTGTCAACTGAAGTTCACAGAGTTCAAACAAGCTGCTTGGTATTCCATTGTAATGACATTGAAATCTTCAGTGAATAAACCTAATATTTGAAATTGGGCGATCAATAAAACTTGTTTCTACCACCATCAGCTTAAACTGGTTTGGTTTTTGGTAAGTATTTTAAAGTGTCATCTAATAGACTGCCACAAAAAAGAGCAAACTGTGTTCAAGATATTTGAATACACTTCTGTGATAGTTATGTCTACCATGTGCTTAGTGTTGTTTCTCACTATTCACCCAACGTTGGGCTTGAGCCTGAAGGCCATTATTCTCCAAGTGTTGACTCAAATGGCCGTTTTCTCTGATGAATGTTGTTGGTGTGGAGTTTCTGTTGAGGAATGTGAAAGCAGAATGATAAGATCCAAAAAAAGCTTTGTGACAGCTGGGCAGGTTAGAGAGGCAAAAATAGTGAGTGTCCTCAGCCAGGTCCTCCACTGCATGTATTTGTAACTTATTAGAAAACTAGAAGAACACCAGATGGAGGTAGAGAAATGAAATCATGTTTTTTGGTTTGTTTGGGTTGTGTGGTTTTTTGTTTTTTTTTTTTTTTTTTTTTTTTCTAAATGCTGTGTCAATTAAAGGTTTCCAACCCTTCCTTCACAAATAGTATGTGGCTCATCGTGGCCAAACTTCTGGTTCATGGCTGGTTTTCAATTGGTTTCTTTTTTCTTCCGGGCCCCTCTGGTATAGGCTGCTTGCTAGGTGAGCAATCCACTCCCTGCCATCACTTCTTTCCCAGAGGCTCCTTCATTTCAAGTTATTATTGCATTTTCAGTGCAGGCACTTTACTCACATAAAGGTATAATTTAAACATCTATTTTGAACCCTTCTGCCTGCAAGTAGTTGGGTTCTGAAGAACCATCAATAAGTAAACAGTCAGTCCTGACATAAACATATCTAAAAGAAAAGGATTTATGTACTCTGTTTTAGTGCCTGTGTATTCCTGAGAATATTCTTTCATAATAATAAAGAAGCATACATATAGTGCAAATTTACAAGCAATTTAGCTAGAGAAAACATAATGAGAAAAGCAATCCATGTGCTGGAATATGAGCTTCAGATAAGTAGTCCAGGCCTAGTTTGCCTCTTCTGCAAATTCCATATATATACACCACCTAAAAGTCTTACTGTAAATCTTAGTTTAAAATAAATACATTTTAAAAAAAAAATATTTCTTCCTTTGCTTTCAAGTTCAAAATTGTTGTACAGAGAGTTTCAATATGATTAACTAGGGAGTCAGAATGAGGACAGAGTCTTCCATTAAGAAAAGAAAGAGACGTTAGGGAAAGTTGTGACTGTAGCTGGGGCTCCTGATGTGAGAGGCAAACCATGTGATGAAGTTATATTTCAATAGAATAAACCAGCTAGGTGATCCTTTAACATTATATGGCAGTAAGTATAAACTCTTTATGAAATTGGTATGTGAAAGAAAGACACTGTTTTGGGCCAACAGAGCTGTGGTGCTTACCATAATTCTGAGATACAAGGAGCGGACTTGTACACTGTGCCCTGCCGTAGCCACAGACTCGTGCTGAAGCCATTCTTATGAGGAGATGAGCCTCCCCGGTAGCCAGGACTTCTTACACAGACAAAATCTGTGCAAAGGAGCAGTGGTGTGGATGGCAACTCAGGTAGTGTTATCTATTGGCTTGAGGCCAATCTTACCAGCATGTATTATTTTAAGTGTCAGCAATGTCAAAGACTTAATCTTGATTGCCAAGCATTTTGGCATAAGTAGGGGCTTTCTGCTTGTCAGACTTAAGAGCAGGAAAAGGAAGTTTTTCATTTTAACAAATTTTGTAAGCCTGACTGCTACTAATGTCAAGAAATGATCATGACAAACACCTTATTAATGTTAAGGCCTAAGATGCATTAACTCTTGAGCTACAACATCTTGACAGTATATACGCTGCTACAACTGAATATATAGTATCTTGGTGTTACTGCATTTCAGAATTAGATTTGGGGAGCATTGATTCAGTAATAACATTCTGGTTATTGTAAGAAAATTGAAAAGGCAACTTTAATCATACAGAATCACAGGATGGTTGAGGTTGGAAGGGACCTCTTGAGATCAGCTAGTCCAACCCTCCTGTTTACAGCAAGGTCAATGAGAGCAGGTTGTCCAGCTGGATTTTGAGTAGACCTTTCAAATTAACCATAATTTTGGATTGACTTTGATCTGTAGTTATGTAGTTGTGTTACAACTTATCTTGTTTCACGTAAGAATATTTATCTCACTTCCTAGCACTGTCTCCTTCTTGAGTTTTATAAATTGCATTGTTAGTAGCAGTTCTTACTAATTTCCTATGCTGATGTTTGGACTTCTCAAACCAAATACTTATTTTTCAAATGGGCTTTTTTTTCTATTAAAAAAAAAAAAAATCCTGTTTTGTTTCTCCCATCTTTTGTTTGCACATCTTTCAAAACTTTTATGCTTGTGCCTTTAATATTTTGCATCCTGAGACCGGCATAAAAAGCTATCTGAAGCTATTAAAATTACCTGAAAAGAAATAGCAAAGCTCTAATGTTTTTATGCATGAATTTTTACTCAACAATACTATTTTGTTCAAGATCAATGCATTATTAAAACTTCAAATGTTCAATTCTTTATGTGTGCCCAATTTTATGTTTGAGACCCTACAAGTTTTTTTGGTCTAATATGAATAACCCAGGTATGAGACAACCCCGAGAGAAGTTACTAGCTTCTATATTCTTGCTCTGCTGTAAGAGGCCAGTTCCTTTTCTGGGTTTTTCATTTTGACCGTTCCAATGTTTGGTCACCAGACTATTTCAATTAAACACACTACACCACCCCCACCCCTCCCTTCTTTTTTTTTTATTTAAATTTGAACTTTACCAGTTTTAGGATGCACTGGATATCAAACTTCCCGTTATGTCCATGATTGTTTGCCATAAAAAGTCTTTCTGATAATGTCTACGACTCTTATTTTTATTTCATAGGTGTTTAAAATGACATCTGTAAATCGGCATTGTAAGGTACTAAATTTAAAATGGTTATAAAATGTCACAGTGTTTTCCTGGTTTTAGTCTGTAAAACTGACAAGGCAATAGAAATAATCCTTAGACATCACAAGTGACATTGCCCTGACATCTCTTCAAAATAATGCATGAGGGGCCTTGCCTGGATGTGAGGGTTTTTTCCATAGATATCTGATTCTGTCAGTTGATTAGCATTTTAGATGAAAGACACTAACTACAGGCAGTATGTAGCTTCCAAGCACTTATCAACAAGAATTTTTCTAATCACCCCTTATACTTATTTTCTAAAAGAAGGAGAAAAAAAAAAAATGGATATAACCAGCTTTTAAAAATAATGATCCTTGTTTTAGAATTGTTACCATCTTTGAGAGATCCATTATTTGAAAGCAGATACACATGCACAAAGGCCACAGGGAGACATTTTTTCTAAGGTAAATTAATTCTAGGACATTATAATACGATGTGCTGGAGCATATATTTATAAGCCAGTAACTGCACTCAATTCAGTGTTCAGGAATGAATATCAGTGCCTGAACAAACTCAAGATGTATATGTGTTGGCTGATGTACTCATTCTCTGTTATTTGTTATTATTTCCTTTATTAGCATTTGAAATTCATAAAGAACATTGAATACCGTAAGGTAAATACTGTGTTGTGTCCAGAATACTTGCCTGAGCGGCAGAAATTAAAGAGGAGTATGAAACTGTAGAGAAAAGGACTGGGAGAGGACTTGGAGAGGTCAGCTAATACTTTTCTTCTGTTGCAAAGCAAGATCAAATTATAGTTAAACCACTCCTGACAAATGTTTGTCTAGACAGTTCTTAAAAAAAAAAAAAAAAAAAAAAACCAAAAAAAAAACCAGTGCTGGAGATGGTGAAATTTCCCTAAGCAATTTGTTCCAGTGTCCTACAGTCATTATGAAAGTGCTTTCTAATATCTCATCTAAGTATCTTTCATTGGGATTTAAATTCATTACTACTTGTGTTGCCCACGCTCAATGTGGATAACAATTCGCCTTAGTCTTCTTTGCATTGTATGCTTCAAGTCTATGGGGCAAGTTCTTTGTAGTAAAAGAGAAATGTAACTACCTTATCTTTAGTGGACGCAGAAGTTATTTTCCTCAATCTGGATTAGGGATTAAAAAAGTACACTTTGGCACAATGCATAGTCTGAAACTAAGTGTATTTGGATTCAGTACTCATTCTGTATGTCATGTAGCAGAGGTACTGCATCTAGTACATGAAACCTTGATTTCTGTGTTGTCTTTCATTTAGTTTTGTAATATTAATGAGAATAAAACTCGTTTAGGATGTATAACAGTATAAATATAAAATCGCACACATTGATCAATAAATAATGACTATATCACAGATCTAGAAACTTTACTGTCTTGGTTTGGTTGATGTTTCCTAGTAATCGATGGGAGTCTGTCCACTGACTTTAATGAGATTTAGGTGAATCTCCTGCTGCTGCGAGTAGTGAGATTCCTTTAGTAGGTGTGAATTACTCGGTGTTCCTGGAACAACACACACATAATGATTTATTATCAAGAGTTAATGAGAAAACGAGGGAGTCTTACAGTATTAAGATACTGTTTAAGGGGGGGAAAAAAAAAGTTAAACTTCCTCATCGTAATTCTAAAATAAGATTCTTTGTAGCATTTATTTTTCACATGTAGTTGCTTTGCTTATTAAGGCTTAAATCCTAAAGTGTTTAGACTTTGACTATTCCCATTGACTTCAAGGCTATATGCAAGGCTACTATGTCTTTTTCAGTTGCAAGCTTTAGTTTGTCAGCTTTATGTGAAGCAGGTTTTGTTTAATATACAAACATGATGCAACTGTTTGGGTGCTATGTAAATAATAAGGTTGTGATCAAAGTTATTAAAATGATTTTGAATTCAATTGAAATATGCACTTACTGGCTTCCGCCCAAAAGTGGAGGAGTGTCTGTTTAGGAGGAGGCACCGTAGAGTCTTGATAAGAGGCACGGTTAATGAGGTACAACATATTCCAGTTTTCTCATGCTGCTATCTTGTGCAGCCTATCTTCTTGGGATTACTAAAGAATAACTGCCGACTGTCCAAATCTAATTTGGCTCAGTGCACATTGGTCTTTCTGCCAGATGGAGTGTATTTCTAGTTTTGCTCACTAGAATTCAGATAAACTGTAGTTGGCAGAATATGGCAACTTTGACTTTGATATAACCCAGTACACTGTAATGGAAAATAGAAATAAGCTCCTGGACATCAATGTCTGTAGGTTTGACTGTGGAAAAAAATGCATCCATTGACGAGCATTATTGATGGAAGTTCACCAGCTGTTACACTCTGCATATCTGAAGCAGGCTGCCAGTATGGCATCACTGAATACCTTAATAAAAACTTCACGGGCACCAAATTTTCTCCTTTCATTGGAGTGCTGCCAAAACCAAATGTCTTCATTTTTTTATCATGGATGTAGCATTTCTGTGTGAGGAGAAGAAGAATGTGGAAGAAAAGTCTGCCTGAAACAACAGAAGGGAGTGAAATAAACAGTTTGCCAAACTTCTATCCTGACTAAGGATAATCCTGTGTTCTGAAGGAATTTTGGATAAAAAGTCCAGGCATTCTGGCAGTAAGATCTTGGTTATGTTTTTTTAGAGTAGGTATCTTGGCAAAGGATAACATTTCTTGTTGTAAGAGTGGATAATTATAAGCATTGATGTCTGCTTTTAACCTTTTGATTTATACTTTTGGGGAACGCTCTTGCATGTATAATGAGAAAATAATGTGCTGTGAAATCCGCAATTAGTAATAAGTTGTCTGGATCAGTTTCTCTGTGCCAGCAGTTACACCTGAAACTAATTTATTTTTCTCATCTGCTTGTATTTTAATTTGCATCGATAGCATTAAAAAAACCCCCACTGTTCATGTGAAGATTTCACAGAAAAATAACTTAATGTAAGCTATTCACTTTATTCTTTACTATTCAAGGACAGTATGTCTTGGGGCATGTGACCTGTTTAGGAAAATTAATTTCCATGCTTTTCTAATGTTAACATTAGAAACAAAAATTTGTTTTCTGAATTATCCCTTTCTTATCCAGTGAGCTAAAATAAACTGGTAGCTCAGCTATCGAATTGCTCCTTTGATTTCAGACAGGTCCACTTTTTTCTCCAGGCTCAGCTCATTTTGCAGTTGTTTAGAACCACATAAGCCCCTTTTATTGTCATTTCAGTTCTGCCACTTTTTTAAGAGCTCAGCTGTGTACATGAGTTCAGTCCGTTAGTATCTGAAGTGTTTATTCCAATAAGGACATATTGAGAGATGCCCTCTTCTACTATCTGGCCACCTTTTGTTGATATTGGTTACAAAGGAGGACTCACCTTTTAATCCATTTCTGCCTCATCATTTTTGTTTAAAAAAAACAAAACCAAAAAAACCCCAAAACTAAATAAATGCACTACAAATGAATAACCAAAGCGAGCACATTCTGCATCATAACTGTACAGTACCAAAAGGAAGGATCCCTACTCATCACAAACTCTTTAATGCCAGAAGGGTTTTTGTTGCGTAAACTTAAATACGTGGGCCTGTCAGTTGGTCCACTGGCATTATCTTTGGTGTTGTCTGACATGACAATCTTAATGCTGCTTAATCATTGTGTTACAGTTCTTGCATTAAGTGTCACTCTATTTTTGATGTTCTTCCTTTCTGTTTGTCTGGTCCCCTGCCTCCATGAGACTGCCCATAAAACAAAATTAACTTATGATTCTTCTGGAATCTGCTGGTTCCTGTGCTGTAGACCTGAAGAATTCCATGTGGTCTTGCAAATAACTGAATAACATAGATTCAGTGATTCAGAGAATGACATAGATAAACCTCAGGAACAGGTATACTTTGAAACCATAAAATGATGATTCAAGTTGGAAGGAACTTAGGAGGTTGTCTAGTCCAAGTTTCAATACACAAGACCTCACGATTCCTAAAGTTTCATTTGGATCAAAAATGAATCCAGGACAAAAAAAAATACATTCACATGTATTAAAAATTCTTTTTAGTTTGTTTTACAGCTGGAATGTGCTACGGATTTAGCACATCTCAGAGGGAATACTTTTTCTTGAACCTTACTGAACAAATGAAATTCTACTCTGGCTCATTAACAGAGAAATCAAAATGAATGGCAATAATCCAGATGTCTGCTATAGTCCCATTTTAGAATGGTGTTTATATTAACACAGTTAGTATGTAAAATGTTTGGGTTTTAATTACGGCTTAAGAAAGTAAACTGTTTTAAAGAGAGGTGAGTGAAGTCATCTGGGTAAACGTGCCAATCTGAAGAGCAGCTCCCCAAATAAACCAAGAAACATTATGAAAAATGGTTCATTAAAGATTTTTCAAATTTTTTTTCATAAGCCTTCACACTCATTTTCTGTGCAAGTGAAGTTTCCAGTATCACACAGACTGTTTATTCATATAGCATTCTCCACACGAACAGAAGCAAATAATGAAAGTCTGTAAAGTAAACACAAAGAGCATCCCTTTATCCAAGCTGCTCTGCAGTGCTGATTTTCTCGTACAGTCAAGGCCAGTGCAGCTCAGAAAAACAGAAGGCATTCCTGTACTCTTTGTTGGAGTCATGGTTTAAATGGATGTATGTGTTTTTAAAGAAGTTTATTTGGTCCAGGCTTCTAGGTCCTCTGGTGATAGTCTATCACTCATTCCAAAAAAAAAAAACCCCACCACAAGAGCAGTCTTTGTTCAGTGCACATCCTCAGGTGGCAATGCTACAGGAAAGTTGATTGAAGGAAGGTTTGCATTTCTTTGGGTATGCTGGATACCCCTGTCCCCTTAATTTACTGTGGAGTACATTTGAAGTACTTGTACTAGCTTGATTTAACCAGGTCTAATTCTGTCAACACGTACCCATCGCACATTGGACTTCCCTTAGAAGCTGCTCTCAAGAGTAGGGCTGAACTGTCTGGGACTTGGTAGAACTCCGGGTCTCCGGAGGGCACAGTGGTGTCAGAGCAATTCCCTCAATTCAATACTTGCTCCCACTATAAATCTGGTTCATAAAATGGCTTCCAAATGCTTTTACCTCTTTAAACTGAATTATTATTTCGTATTTCAAGTGAGCAGGCCTTCTTCTTTTATTGTGGACTAATTACAGGGTTATTAGAATACTAGTGCTCCACAGCCTTCTAGCCAGATGATATTAGTTGCTTGACTGAGCACCAGTGTTATTGTTGAGTGATGTTGAAATGGTTTGGCCACAATCATCCAGTAACTCTTATCTAGGGAGATTCAGCCCAGTGGTCTATTCACTAAACCATATAACTTTTCATTATATGCTCATTACTTTTGCCAGATTTTAGCTACTTGGTCTGGAATTTTCCTTCATTATTACCTGCCTGAAGCAGTGTCATCTCTTTCCAGGGACGAGATCAAGAAACATGCATTGCTTTTCCTGTATAGATTTTAAATGAATAAAATAATTCTTACAAGTCCTGTGAGAAATTCTTCTGCTCTGGGATATGGAGGCACCATTGAAATCCAGGAGAGAATCTTTCTTGAGTTGTGGACGTATTTTCATTCTTCTGCCGCCCACCTAGATATTTTCTGGTTGTCATTTTCCCCCTAATATGCCAGCTGTTATGAGTTTCAAACAACCATAAGCAGAGTTTGGTCCCTAAATGCTTTTTGGTTTTCTGCTGCTGTAGATTTGCACTGTTCCAGAGCTGAAAGGATGAAGGGACTTGCCCTGTAGTTTTGGGACATGTTGGTAAATAGACACGAGAGGCAGTGTGGAGCCACTTTTTTGTTAATAGTGCTCTTCCTTTTGGTGCCAAAGAGGATTCCTGTGCAACAGAACAAAAATTAGACGGGAGGAAAGAGGATAGTAAGGATTAGAGGAATAGGAAGCCAAGGGGAAGGGAATCTGGGAAGTGACTGTGGAGAAATACTGACCGCTACTGAGACTGGAGAAAAAGCCGTTAGTTAAACGTGTACGTGCGGGGAGACTAGGACTTAGGAGCGAAGAAGCTTAGAGAGAAAGATGGAGGTGAAAGGGGAGGAGATTCGGGTTTGGTAGGCTGTGGAGGATTGGACATCTCAGTGTTTGAGGTGAGTCTAGGAGTCAGGGGATAATAGGAATAAAACTGTAGCCGAGATGGAAGCATGGGAAGAGGGAACCAGTTCATCCAGTGAGGAAACTGGGATAAGCCAGGGAATATGGAGTGGGTGTGAAGAGGGAAGACTGTGCTCTGTTTAGAACAGGAGAAGAATCAGTTCTAATCACTAGGGGAGAGTCACCAAACACCATTTAAAACAAAAACCTGGAACAAAACTCATAATTCTAATGGAATCTAACAACTGCAGGCTCAGTAGAGATGCGGGTTTTATGACATATTATTTTTCCCCATAATCACCACCTTCGAACTCTTCAGTTACACTGGCAATAATTACTCCCCTTCCTTGTTCCCCTCTGGGGCTCATAATTTTCTTAACTTTCCCTTTACTCTGCTCTGCAGATGCCAGCAATTCTTGTCTTTCAAACTGTCTTTTATTAACGTAGTTCAGTTGAATTCAGAACAGTTGTTCATAACCCGTACCTTCTGTTACAAGAGCTGAGAAGAATTTGTATGCATTAAATTGGTCTCTTTTTCCTTAACTATAAAAATTGTTCTTATGAAGTTATTACTGACTCTTACAAACTGGGCTTTGCAAGAAATACTTGTTCCTCTGAGTGCTTTTAATGTTGTTTTGCAGGTTTGTTTTTGCACAGTGTTGACAACAGAGCGAGATTTTTCATGTTTTCTGCTGTTTTGTGAGATTGAGTGGGGGAGGTTGGGATGATGATGATGATTATTTTTATTTTTATTATTATTATTTCTCTTGGGAATATATTAAAAGATAGAACATGGATAAACGGAGCCTCAAGGGTGACTCATGTTTTTGTTTAGCTTGAACTAGGTCCAGCTTTTAAGAGGAGCTTAAGTTTTAGGTGCATGTTTTTGCAAAGTGTTTTAAACTGAAGTTATAATTCCAGAGATCTCAATAGCATGTGTTTGTTTTTATTTAGGAACACGTTTAAGGAATGTTTTTGGTGGGTGAATGTAAAATAAATAAAGTTATCTCAATCTGGAGGTTGCAATTCTTTAGACTATCCAGTGTCAGCAAAAATCAAATGGAAGAATGTTACTTAGAGAATGGACTCAGTTCATTTTTGTGATGTCCATACACTCAGTTGCGAGATGCAGAAGTATGATTTCTTCAGTAATGTTTGCTTTTTACTTTGTAAATCTTTCTGGATTTTCTGGATGCTTGGAAGGTGGCTAAGATTTGTTTTCAGCATGGGCCACAGCCTATTCCTATTTGTCTTTGGGTAACACAAATTCAGAAAGTACTTTTCTTCAAAATGACATGCTGTTTCCATGTTAATTGTCACTAAGGGTTTAACAGTGTGGCACCTTTATGCCATTGTTTCTATAATGTTCAAGGTATGGTTCTAGTTTTTTTGCCGTTATAAATTCTTAGTAAACATCATTTATAACTCAGTTTTTATTAGAAACAAAAACCAAAACCCAACAAACCTTGCTGTCATGTGCAATGTGAGTATCCTAGCTTGTGAATATTTTGAAAATTGCAAAGCAATTGACGACATTCATTTGTAAGTTGTTAGGAAAATGAAGCAAAATCAGGGCTTCTCTTGATTTTAGTTTGTTTTAGGGGATTTGGTCCTAAGTCTTATAAATGACTGTTCACTGAGTAAGTAGCTGCAGAATTTGGCCAAGCAGAGCTGCAACAGTGTGTACAATGGCTTTGTTGGTAATTTCAGCAGAAATATGACAGACGTACATAGTGAGCTGAGATGTACATGAGAGAAAAATTTTGATGAAAGACACTAAATTTAAAAATGCATTAATTATTTTAAGGTTTCATTGACCTTTGTTCTATAAGAAAACTTAGAGATTGTTTTACAGCTCCAGTATAAGCATACATCTTTCACTTGAGAGTTCTTCACTAAAATTCATTAGAAGATTTAAAAGTGTTACTTACAAAAGTTCAGAGCAAGTAAGATTCGCCTGTCTACCTGTGAGAGATGAGAGGAATTTGACCACGCAATGCTTACTAAAATTAACAGGCATGTTATGATTTGATCCACAGCCCCTGTCATGAAATGTCCCTGGTGCAAATTTCATCATATGAGTGATTGTGTTCCGTCTACTGATCTGTTGCTGGTTTTGAGTGATAAGGGTATTGTGAAGTTAATGCTTGGACTATATATTACGCAATACATTTTTGTACTAACTCTGAAATGTGTTTTATTTGCAGGGATATTAAACCAGACAACATTTTGATGGATATGAATGGACATATTCGATTAGCAGATTTTGGTTCTTGTCTGAAACTGATGGAAGATGGCACGGTAAATTAGAAAGAGTGATATATTCCTAAACACCTTTTCTTCAGTCCTTTGCTAGCTGCTAAAATGTGTGCTAATAAAGAGAAAAGGTGCCTTATGTCAAATGAAATGGAATTGTAATGGTATTGGTATGTAACTAACCTTGGTTCAAAATATGACCACACTTTGGTTGGATTAACTGTATATTAAAAGCATTTTACATGCATATAGTGAACTCATGAATAAATAAAGAGAAGCTGCACTATTAGTACTGAGTAGGTATTTGTTGATGAACTGTGCATCTCAGTTTTGTGCTCTGAGCTCTAACCTTTATTGAAAATGTAAGCTTCGGTATAAGCAGGATGAGAGACAACTAGCATATCATAATATTTTAGCAGTATATTTAAACTTGCACAGTAGACAGTAGGTGTGACTAGAATGTAATTGCAGTGTGTTAATCCTGTCCCAGAGTGTTGCAAAGTATTTAATATATGTGCTTACTTAATCTATAATTACTGAATAACAACTGTAAGCCAAAGAATTGACAGTCGTCTTCTTTCTCTGTTATTAAATATTTGTAAGAGTTGAGCAAAAGGTATGTCATTGGGATGCCTATTAACGTAGTGCCTTGGATGCTTATGTATTTCTTTATCAATTTAGAAGCCTTTTAGCGTGTTTAGTTGTTACTGTTATAACCAGAACACTAGGCTATATTTATATATACACACGCAGTGCCATAAGCAACAGTGGCTCTAACAATGGAAGTTGATTTTAGTCCTCAAAATGTAACTTCTACAGGTCCAATCTTCAGTGGCAGTTGGAACACCAGACTACATCTCTCCAGAAATCTTGCAGGCCATGGAAGATGGAAAAGGGAAGTATGGGCCCGAGTGTGACTGGTGGTCCCTAGGCGTTTGCATGTATGAAATGCTTTACGGAGAAACGCCCTTTTATGCTGAGTCCTTGGTGGAGACCTATGGGAAAATAATGAACCACAAAGTTAGTGCACTTTCTCTTTCTGTCTCTCTCTAAGCTAATTTTTAATCAGTAATAGAGTAACTTGAAGTCTTATTCAAAACTGAGTTTATATGTACCGATTATGTTAATGTTCATAAATGCAGAACAAAAAATATGTTTCCATATAGTAAGTTTGTGGTTATGGATTGCAGATGGCTTTGCTTGAGGATAAAGCAATTCAAAACTAAAAATCTGGATTTGGAAACATGGCTGTTAGTTCACTCTGTGGAGTGAATCTTGGCTACATTACATCACTCCTTTTGCGTTAGTTTCTTCTGGCGGGATCCATTGGTTGGCTTATGCAGAAGATTCTTAAATGTTCTTCCACATGGAGGTAGCTGTAGGATTCAAAAGTGTAAGAGAAATTTAAATAAAGAAATAACATTGGGAGGCAAAAAATTTTCAATAGTTTCTGTCCTTTGGGGAAGTCTTTTTCCTAGAAACCATACTACATATATTTAAGAACCGGAGTATTTGCACATTTCTTTTTCTACATAATAATTTTCACCAAGAAGGGTGATTTTCCAACTTTTTCTTGGTAATAAACTATTTTCTCTTATTTTAATCTTTAAGGAGAGATTTCAGTTTCCTGCTCAAGTGACAGATGTCTCTGAAAGTGCAAAAGACCTCATCCGAAGGCTCATTTGTAGCAGAGAGCATCGACTTGGACAAAATGGGATAGAAGACTTTAAGAACCATCCATTTTTTGCTGGGATTGATTGGGACAACATTAGAAACTGTGAGGCACCTTACATCCCAGAAGTCAGCAGCCCCACTGATACTTCCAACTTTGATGTGGATGATGATTGCTTAAAAAATTCTGTGAGTACAGAATTAACATTTTGACAAATCTGCTTTTGTAGTATACTTTACAACAAAATGTATGTAAATGGCAGTTTATTTCAGTGTGTTCACTGTATTTGCATAAACAATAAAGCGCTGCTTTGAAGAACTGTGGGGGAGATACATTCATAGTTCAGAGGCTGTTCCTCCAAACATATATGAGTAGGGACAAATACAGTTCATTTTTGTAAATTCACTGTAACTTTACACATATTTAACTAACACATACATCTGTTATTTGCAGTAACAAGTTCTTAGTGTCCGTGTCTTACAAAGAATAATATATTTACAAGTAGATAGTCTGCAAGTCACTATTTCTGGCAGAGCATTGTTGAGACTTGTGCTAAGTTTGCATAATGCGTTTTATTGTAGTGCTCTACTCTAATTGCTCCTATCTCTGTCAGATTCCATTCAGTTCATTCCCACTAAAATTTTTCCAGCTTGTTTTCTGACTTGAGTTAAGTTTTGGGAAATCTAGGAGAAATGTTACAGCCATTTCTTCAGAAGTAATCTTAGTGGGAAATAAATGATTTTGCCTTTGCTTAAAAAGCTTTGCAACTATTGTTTTTTAACAACCTTAGTGTTTTTATGCTTTGGAACAGGAACTTTAACAGATGATAGAGGTCTTAGCATCAGTGTTGTGTTGACTCTTTGGAAATACTTTTGGGGTGGGGGACATTTGTTGAAAGATGCAGAAACCTGCTGTTTACATGCAAGGTGAAGCATTTTCACCATTTTTGTTTTCTGAACTGCCCGTGCATCTCAGTTCCACTGAGCTTCCTGGACCTGCAGGTAAGTGAGAGGCAAGTTGAATTGATATAGGCAGGATACCTCATAGTGGAACATGGAAAACACTTTGACTAGATGAAATCCAGTGGTAGACGTATGTGGTGTAGAGCATTAGATCTCAGAGTCCTTTCATATAGGCAAATTAAACAAATCGGTCTAGCTGCATAAGAGAACTTGCAGTTTTTTTATTTGTTCCTCAGTTTTTCCTCACTGGCATCTGGTGTTGCCCATCTCCCTTCACAACTTCAGTATTTTTGTCTTACAACTTTTTTATGCATCTTCAGATATCTGTTTGCATATTATTTTGTCCAGGGACAGCTCTTGGGATTGGGTGGCAGGAATGGATGCTCTGTCTAGCGAGTCTTTCTGAAGCTGAAATAGCTTTTGGAGGTTATTCACACATTCTAATGTTGGCCAGTCCAGGGGTCTTCCTTTTTAGAGGCTAGTCTCCCACCTGATGCGCTGAAAAGGTGCCTATGTGATGTCAATGTTTTCCCATTGTAAAGAAGTAGGAGCTGCAAGTGAAGCTACAGTGCCCCTGGGATGAGTTATTGGACTCAGATGTGAAAACAGAGTCCGATTCTTAATTTGCTTTAGACTTTTGGGGGTGAAAAGCAATGCCATTGAACTGTTTGAAGCAAATGCTAGTTGCCAGAGCTTCGTTTGCTGTTTCCTCATTTGAAACATGTGAAGGTAGTTTTTTGTTTTGTTTAATTAAGGTTATATTTTTACCATTTCTTTTTGCATCTAGCATCTTTTGCATCTCTGAAAAAACCCTAGCCTGAGGCATTGCATGACTGAGGATATTTTACATTTTTGCTTCAACTAGTGGACGTTGTGTTTAATATTGCTTCCCCTCAAATTCTTACATGTAACTTGGAAGTGTTTTCCCTGCTGTCTTTCATACACATCTTGTGAGGAAAGTTCATATACTTGCATTACTATTGCAGAAGTCTGCTCCACAGATAAGCCCATGAGACTTCTTTTTTCCCTTTCAAATACTTTGCAAGCTTTGAATGGCATACACCAAATGAGGAATGCCCAGTGCTGAAGATAAAATGCTATGTTGAAAAGCCACGATGGTTTTGAAACTGAAGTCTATGAAATATGAAAATAAAATATAAAGGAGAAATAAAAAAATTTTACTTTTTCTAACAATAGTATGTAATAATATTTTTATTATCAACTAATGGAAAGTTAAGGCTTTGTTATTTGGTCTTGTCCTTAGTTTCCAAAATGACCAACAATGTAGACTCGGTGTACTTAATGTAATCTAACCATGTAATTGTTGTTGTTTTTGTTGAACAGAATCAGTATGTTACCTTTTCTTAAAATTTAGAACCTTTCAGCGCCTCTTAGGAGTTTCTTTTGATGACCGTTAAGGCTATCTCTAGCGTAGCAATGTAAACCTTGCATCTTGGGCTTAAACAGGAAACTTTTAACAGGATGGTTAAGAGTATTAGATCTTACAAGGGTTTGAATAATACAGCAACAGGGTTATTTTAGCCTGAGGAGAAGCTCAAAGATTTATCTTGTTTTGTAGTTCTTTATCTGGCAGGAAAAAGGAGCAATGAAGGAAGAAATGGTCAAAGCACTATTGGGATTTCAAAACCCTGTTGTATTACTTCTTTCTAGTAAATGTCTGACTGTTGTTCTCTCCAAATAGAGATAGCTTGCTCAGAAGTGGGGTTGGTAAATCTACAGGCAGGAAGCCCTGCTGACTAAATAGCATAGATGGATATAGGAGGGAATAACCCCCATTTTTAAAAAGGGTAAAAAAGAAGACCTGGGGAACTACAGGCCGGTCAGTCTCACCTCTGTGCCCAGCAAGATCATGGAGCAGATCTTTCTGGAAACGCTGCTAAGGCACATGGAAAATAAGGAGGTGATTGGTGATGGCCAGCATAGCTTCACCAAGGGCAAATCATGCCTGACAAATTGGGTGGCCTTCTATGACAGCATTGCAGCATTGGTGGATAAGGGGAGAGCAACAAATGTCATCTACCTGGACTTGTGCAAACCATTTGATACTGTTCCGCACAACATCCTTGTCTCTACATTGGAGAGACATGGATTTGATGGATGGACCACTCAGTGGGTAAGGAACCAGCTGGACGGTTGCAGTCAAAGAGTTGTGGTCAATGGCTCCATGTCCAAGTGACGAGCAGTGACAAGTGGTGTTCCTCAGGAGTCGGTACTGGGACTGATGCTGTTTAACATCTTTGTTGGTGACATGGATGTTGGGATGGAGTGCACTCTCAGCAAGTTTGCCAATGACGCCAAGCTGTGTGGAGTGGTCAACACGCTGGAAGGGAGGGAGGCCTTCCAGAGGCACGTGGACGGGCTGGAGACGTGGGCTTGTGCAAGCCTCATGAAATTCAACAAAGCCAAGTGCAAGGCCTTGTGCGTGAGTTGGGGCAATCCCATGCACAAATATAGGCTGAGTGGAGAATGGATTGAGAGCAACCCTGAGGAGAAGGACTTGGGGGTGTTGGTGGATGAGAAGCTTAACATGAGCCGGCAGTGTGTACTCACAGCCCAGAAGGCCAACTGTATCCTGGGCTGCATCAAAAGCAGTGTGGCCAGCAGGTCGAGGGAGGTGATTCTGCCCCTCTGCTCCGCTCTCATGAGACCCCACCTGGAACACTGCATCCAGCTCTGAAGCCCCCAACATAAGAAGGAGATGGACATGTTGGAGCAGGTCCAGAGGAGGGCCACGAAGATGATCCGAGGGTTGGGGCACCTCTCCTGTGAGGAGAGGCTGAGAGAGTTGGGGTTGTTGAGCCTGGAGAAGAGAAGGCTCTGGGGAGACCTTATAGCAGCTTTCCAGTATCTGAAGGAGGCCTACAAGAAGGCTGGGGAAGGACTTTTTACAAGGACATGTAGTGATAGAATGAGGGGGAATGGCTTGAAACTGGAAGAGCATAGATTTAGATTAGATAACAGGAAGAAATTTTTCACAATGAGGGTGGTGAAGCGCTGGAACAGGTTGCCCAGGGAAGCTGTGGATGCCCCATCCCTGGAAGTGTTCAAGGCCAGGCTGGACGAGGCTTTGAGCAGCCTGGTCTAGTGGGATGTGTCCCTGCCCATGGCAGGGGAGTTGGAACTCGATGATCTTCAAGGTCCCTTCCAACCTAAACCATTCTGTGATTCTGTGATACTCAATAAAGGGTGATCTTCTTTGTGCTAAGAGCATCTTGGAAAAAAATAATGAAGAAATTGGCTTTTAAAAGTGTAATATTCTGCTTTCCTCCAATGATAGCCTGTTTAATTAAAAAAGCGTTCTTATGCCAGCATGCTGTGGTTTTGTGTATTGTATGCTATTATAAATAGATTTAGGTGACAGATAAGGATAACTGTGTATATAGTTAACATGATATTTTCACTAACACTTCTTATATGGTTAAACTCTCAAATCTTTAAGTCCTGTAGGATATTACTTACTCAACTGTCCTATTATTTTTCTAGGAAACAATGCCTCCACCGTCACACACTGCATTTTCTGGCCATCATTTACCATTTGTGGGTTTCACATACACAAGTAGCTGGTAAGTTAAGGGTTCCAAAATTGTCTGTAGGATAGTTAAATAATATCGTAAGTTTCTGTCTCTTGAGGCCACAATCTAAAATGCTGTCTGTCCAAAAGAATGAGTCCTCTGCAGGTAAAATTTACGTGAATTAAAAGGTCAGCACCTGTGTTCAGAGGAGTTTTGTTGAAAAAGGTGGCTTTCAGACAATGTGTAAAGTTAACTGTGTATTACAAAGTTAAAACCAGATGTGTGGACCCAGAGAGAACTTAACTTATTAGATTTTGATAATGGTTTTGTTTCTAGTCCTTTGACACTCTTGAAGTCTGAATGGAAATTTAAAAAAAAAAATTACTTTTGTTGTTATGTGGCATTGATGTGGTATTTGTTGTGTTCATCTCTACTGCTAGATTAAACAGTAACAAGGAAGTCCATGTATGCTTCTTGATAATTTATGAAAATAAATAAAGAATGATTGAAAAAACAAGCCTGTGTTTCTGGAAACACGTGTGCTTAATGCTGGTTATATGCCATGTCCTACAGACTTCAAAAGGATTGTTTGCCTGAGCAGTAGTATGCATATATGAGAATCCACAGAATCAGGGCCACAGCATTTCTGATATGTCCGTGCCTTTGTTGTCATGAGATGATTTCACACCATTTGTTGTGATTGATGTCTTTAAAGCATTTGGGAAACTTGATTAATTGTTTTCAAATAAAGTATTATTGTAATCTTCCTAACTATCTAGATTATTGCTTTTTGCTATCTGACTAACATAGGCTGTCCATAATGGTCATTTTTGAACAGGAGTTAATTCACTTTTATGATACAAAAAAACGCATTGAGGAGATCAGTCATGCTAGGTAAAAGTTAATTCAGTTTTTAATGAGCACGTACTAACAAAGTGTTATTTGACACTATAATAAATTACATAGTAATTAACAATTAAACAACTATTTATTGGTTGTTATATTTTTTGTAAATTGTTTTAAACACAGCCTGTTGTAAAATCCAATACTGTTTAATTTTTTTCCCCCCAGTGTGCTTTCAGACCGCAGCTGTCTAAGACTGACAGCTGGACCGCCCTCCATGGATATTGATGCCAGCATTCAAAGAACTTTGGAGGATAGTTTAGCAACAGAAGCTTATGAGAGGAGAATAAGACGTCTAGAACAGGAAAAGCTTGAACTTAGTAGAAAACTGCAAGGTATAGTCGTTAAAAAAAAACCACATTTGATCACTTTTTTTGACTTAAATTAGCTTGCAGTTTTGTAAGCTATGGTTTATACTGTGGAAAAAAAACAAATATACCTCCTGGAATGCCTTCTAGCAGAAAAGAATTCTCTTCATTATTCCCGTAGACAAATTAAACTTCTGTTACTCTTTAGGCCTGAAATATCCCACATATGCAACTTCTTACAACATGCTAACTGTTCACACCATGCCTTGGTTACTATGCCATAAAGATTTCATTCTTAAAAATCTCTAAAAACTTTGTTTGACTAGCTGACAATTGCTGAAAAATTGGCACTTAGTAGTTGGAAATTATTAATTGTAGAATCCTCAGTGGAGGGTCTTTTGGCATGTCTTAATTTATCAGTAATATCTTTTTGACCTCGTCACATGTCTGCCATCTGATTTGTCCCTGTCTCTTCAATCTTTTTCTAGAGTCCACCCAGACAGTCCAGGCTCTGCAGTATTCAACAGTGGATGGCCCAATAACAGCAAGCAAAGATTTAGAAATTAAAAGTTTGAAAGAAGAAATTGAAAAGTTGAAGAAACAGGTAACAGGTATGCTGTAAATATTAATGTGAAAACTGTAATGGGAAACAATATTTTGGGGAGATTTTTTTCTCCTAGCGTAACGCTAGCTTTACTTTGCTTTCTAAAAGAGTCTTTCAGTCTACTTTTACTTCTCATTTTACCCTTCACTCTTCATTGGTAGCTCAACATTTTCTACAAATTCAACTTAATACTCAGTACTTCAATAATTCCAGTTGTAAGGTACAAGGAAGGTTTCAGTGAATCCTGCTATTATTATTAGTGGTAAAGTTCCACCAGTTTGAAATTCTGATGTTGCTATTTTACATGGATGTGGATCAGGCTCTACCTGAGAATCTGTGAAACCGTGACCAATTTCCATAGTACTGCCTCTGCCCCCACCCCCCGCCTTCCTCCTGCAAAGTCTCCTGCATGAGTGGATTCAGCACTTGTTTGATTACTTTTGGCAGTATCAAAAATCACTGCAGTCCTTTCAGAAGTCATAGTCACTGTAGCATATCTTAATATTCCTTGCTTTGTACATCTCTGCACTCTGGTATGCAGGTACATAGGGTAGTAAACTGGAAGGAAGGCAGGTGTTTCTTGCTTACGAGAGCAAACATGAATGGTGAAGACTTTAGCCTAGCAGTTTTAATATTCTTAAAAATATTTGAGGGAAGAATGATTTGTTATGATTTGAGCATCAATTGATATTTTTCATTTTCTCATTTTCTGTTCGATTTTCCTTGGAAGAGCCAAACTTGTGAGATGTGATATTTATGTTTTCTTTGAAATCACAGAGGTCTATAGCATGCTGTTGTATAGTACATTGTAACTGGATATGGACTAAAAAGCTAGTTCAGACTGGACATGTGGTTTTCTGAGTATTTTCTTGGAGCAGTACTTTTAGAAAGGTCTGGGTTATCTTGAGAGGTGGGCTGTGTGCATGAAACTACAGAGATATTGAGTTTTTCCAAGTGAGAGGGAGGAGAGAAGGGTGTTTTCCAGGAGAGAGGACACTATCGGCTATAAGGCTGCACTTCCATGACCAGCAGAACTGACCAAACAAAACTGCCAAAAAACGGGTTCTGCTCACAGCTGTGTGGCCCCTCCTCTCTCTGTGCATGCCCCAGACTCTTGACTCGCTCAATTGGAGGAAGAAAGAACTATCTAGATACAGAGAATTTAATCAACTTTGGATCTAATAAACTAATGCAAAGTAGGCAATAGAAGCATATGAGGAAAGGGAGATGAGAAGGGGAAGAACCACCTCTCAGCTCTGCTGTCAAAGAGCTATCATTTCTTACAAAACTGAACATTTGTTTCCTTTCCATTTAATTCCTTTGCTTCTGAGTTCATGCAGATTTTATGAAAACTAAAAATTTGACTATCAAGTGTCTCAGTACTATAGGTTTGAAAAGTGTTTTTGAAATCTGTGCGGATAAAGAGCTGAATTTCTTTAATTAATGTCATACTACCTTTCTTTAGAACTGCCAAACTAGTCAAAAAGCAAAGATCTATGTAGCCCAGTATTGTGTGTCTTTAGAGGCTACTGGAGACATTTAAAGAAAGATTCAAAGAAATCCGATCTATCCAAATCCATCTTTTTCCAACCTTAGTCTCCCAGATTCTGGCGATTAACATTTTAAGAAATTCCAGAAGGAGAGCTTCTATTGCCCCACCATGTTGAATATAGCTGTTAGTGAACCAATTTTCTGTCTGTTTAGCTAACAGCTTTTTAGCCTACTTTAAAAGCTAGCTACTCATACCAATATTTGGTATTTTTGATTTGATGCTCTGAAGTATGTTAAAGGGAATTTTCTCTCAAGTGATTCATAGCATAGGACTTCTGTTATCCTGCTCCATAACGGTTTCCTCAAAATAGGATTCTGAGAGCAGAGACATCTTCACAGAGAAAGAAGGGAAGTACAGAAAGATGTTTTCTATTTAGAAAAATCAACAAGATGGATAGAGACTGTTAGGTATTAGGGCTAGAATTGTAAAAACAGGGAGGACGAATCTGATTCTTCTTGTCAATCCAAATAGGAGGGTGTCTGCATTTTATGTGAGAGAAAAATCAGACACAAGTAGCAGTAGATGGATCTCTATTATATGTCCATATCTTACCTGTGGGAAGGGGAAAAAAAAACACCCAGCAAGAAAGGTTGGAGGAAACTACAAAGAAGATTTGTTCTGTTTTGTATTTGTAAAAAGACTGTTCAGTTCCTGAACGTGTCAGGAATGCCAGCAGCAACAGCCACAGAAAGAATAACTTTAACTTAACTTCCAGACATCTTAGTTGATGCGTTCAGACTCTGCTGCTACATTATGGAGCAGAAGCATGCTTTGTATTAACTGCAGACTGCAACACATAGATTATATGCTGTTAAAATTGTGTAGTCTGGAAAAAGTCTGTTACAGATATACAGTTGGACAGCTGCTCTGGTGTGATGCAGCAGTTTTTTATTGTACCATAAGCATTATTTTTGGATGTGAACATGGCTTAACTAGCTCAGAGAGGATCACTCTGGTTTGAGTGATGCCATGTTGGCACTATGTCAGGACAAAGGATTTGTGAAGTTTCTCTCCAGCCAAATGTCCCTCCACTTGCTGCTGTAATGAGGAAAAAGACAACGCAATCAGAAATCTCTGTTCTGCAGCAATTTCATCTCTGGTTTTGGCTTTTTGGAACCATTGAAAAGCAACATCTACAAGAACAGCTTTTGAAGGGGACCAGCTCTTTGTAGAAAAGCATCAGGATCAGCTTTAAATTATATTCTTGACTATGGAGTTTCAACTTAGATTTTAATTCATTGCTGAAGGCATTACTCTCTCTCTTTGTTAATGAAAAGCAAAAGTGGTGTGGGAACATTCCCCAACAAAACTGATATCCCTTGTCAAATTTAAAAGAAGTCAATGTCTGGTGAAAGCAGTTAATATTGAGAAGGTTTTCACTTAAGTATCCATTCAGAATTGTCTGCTTCGCGCCACGTATATATTTGTATGTTTATTTCTAGATACAATATGTGCTTTTGGTTTTTGCATTGGAAGTGAATAATGTGATCAAATGAGGAAGGTGTAGTTGTCTAATCCATCCCCAGTCACCACATAAGTTTCCGGATATATACTTGAATGCCTTGTCTGGTGCACAATACAGCCATTAGTTAGAAGACACTCATTTGTGCCTTGAGTTGTAACTAATACAAGTTAATCTGATAAAATCAGAAAAATAGAATATTGTATTTTGCTTGATTTTCACAGAATCACAGAATTTTCAGAGTTGGAAGGGACTTCTAGAGATCATCTAGTCCAACTCCCCTGCTAAAGCAGGATTGCCCAGAGCACATCACTCAGGACTGCATCCAGGCGGGTCTTGAAAATCTCCAGAGAAGGAGACTCCACAACCTCCCTGGGCAGCCTGTGCCACTGCTCTGTCACCCGAACCGTAAAGAAGTTTTTCCGTGTATTTGAACGGAACTTCCTATGTTCCAACTTGCGCCCATTGCCCCTCACCCTGTCACTGGGAACCGCTTAAAAGAGTGTGGCTCCATCTTCCTTCATCCAACCCTTTAGCTACTTGTAAGCAATAATAAGGTCTCCCCTCAGCCTTCTCTTCTCCAGGCTGAAGAGTCCCAGCTCTCTCAGCCTTTCCTCATAAGGGAGATGCTCCAATCCCTCAATCATCTTAGTTGCCCTTCGCTGGACTCTCTCCAGCAGTTCCCTGTCCCTCTTGAACTGGGGAGCCCAAAACTGGACACAGTATTCCAGTTGTGGCCTCACCAGTGCCGAGTAGAGGGGGAGAATGACCTCCCTCGACCTACTGGTCACACTCTTCCCTATGCAGCCCAGGATTCCACTGGCCTTTTTGGCGACAAGGGCACATTGTTGGCTCATGGATAATTTACTGTCTACCAGGACCCCCAGATCCTTCTCCTCAGGGTTATGGGGTTTTCTTTGAGAGAGAGATTTTAAAACTAAATTGATGACAGAATACAGGCACAAACCAAATGATGGTCACGTCTGAATGCTTCCAAATTTAGGGAAGCTAGTTCCAGGTTTTCTGGGTGGTGTTTAAGTAGATATCTTAGAAATTTAGATATAATTTTGAAATCTAGATCTGATGAATTTTAAGAAGGCTCAGGTGCACAGCTGAACTTTATGCTTTGGGCTCATCTGTTGGGCAATTAAATGTAATGTAATAACATCCTACAGTGAGTGAGTGCATATATTAGCTAAAATGTTACCAACAGCTAGGGTGCATAGATTGAAAATTACAATTTACTACAAATAAGTCACAACTAGCTTTTGGTTATATTCTTCAACCTGTTTTAATGCCTTTTCTGGAGCCATAAGAGTAAACACCTGCTTAAAAAGGTAATAAAAAATGAACACAAAATTGTGTCAAATTCTGGAATGTCACCAGGGGGACCTTAGAAGAAAACATTTTTCCCGTATATCTAGTTTTCCAGGAGGTGACAAGCTAGCATATGCTTTCAATTTTTGAGGTCAAAGTTATAATTTTTGTTCGCTAAGTTACATAGGAGAAAACTTTGAGGAATCTTTAATTTTGCCAAATATGTAAAGGGCAGCGATGGAAGAAGAAAACAGAGCTGTGGAACAAAGTAGTTCATGCACAGAAGAGAGATTTATCTTGGCTCAGCAGAGCCATATATAAACTTTCTTTTTGCTGGTGACTCCAGAGTAGGCTACATAAGAGAGGCAGTTAATAATTTCTGGCTTTGAGCTACATTTCTTACTTAAATGCATTCTTTTAAATTTTTAAACAAGAGTCAGTGAATTAAAACAATAGTGAATATTTGTCTGGGTGTGAGCTAACGGTATTCATTTGCTTATAAAATGAATTAACCTACCTTCGTATATATCTTGCTTTAAATTCTTGTTTTTAAGCGAAGGACTAGGAGGGGAAAAAAACACCCGCTAGCTAGAAATTTTCACTTGTCATATTTTATGGATTTCAGTTTTTCATGTTGCAGCATTTGAGCGTAGGTATATGACATTATTTAGCTGTGGTGTAGAAATGTACTGTCATTGTGTAACTGACAGTTGGCCAGAAACTGACTGTAACAGTTTTTCTGTATTTATAGTAGTAATAAAGCAGATCACATAAACACAAGTGGTTTTCACACTAGAAATAAGTAAAATTGTCTGAAGTTAATTTTAAGTGTATCAACAGGAGAACACTTGCCAGCTCTTGAGTGACTCGTTACTTTTACTGTTTCTTTCTGGAGGAATTTGCAGGGAGGAGGGAGACTGTTTATAATTACGGTGTAATAAAAGATGCATTATATATTATATCACAGTGCATAAAAGTCAAATGCATATGTCACGTTAAAGCATACTTAGCAGAATTATGTATAGTGCATGATTATTATAATGTGAAAACACAAGTTGATACCATTTTCAATGTTGTTTTGCAGCAAGCTGCGATCTTTTATTCTGTTCCATTAAAATCAGATAATGGCAGTTGAAACAGCCTACTCCCCATTTTAAACCAGATAAGAATTTCGTTATTTTGTGATTAAATAGAAACCAGAACAAATACTGAAGGGGCTTCAAGCAGCTAGACTATGCTGTTCTAGAATAAGGATTTCTTTCTTAACATATTTAGAAGTCTGTTGCTTTTTCTAGATTCTGGTCAGCTAGAACAGCAACTCGAGGAGGCCAGCACTGCAAGACGGGAGTTGGATGATGCGTCCAGGCAAATAAAGGCTTTTGAGAAACAGGTCAGAACGCTGAAGCAAGAGAGGGAAGATCTTAATAAGGTAAAAGGATTTTGTCAGCAACTCTTCTAAACCCTAAAGACTATTTTATTTTTGTTCATTTTACTTGAAATAACTTTCAAGTGTAAAATTAATGAGCAGACAACAAATGTGCAGTGTGACCTACTTTGCTTTCTGCCTCTTTTTCGAAGACAAGGACATTATTTAATGCATTGTATGTGTGATTGCTGGGTGGTCCCAGGTGACTGCTTCCAGATAGTAGACAACTCCATGATCCGAATTGCATGGTGGCTGCAAAGAAGGGTTTATAGCTTTAGATTTAGGTGATAATGATAGCGATTAGAAGACAGAGTAGAGAAGAACTATTCCAGACAACTATTTTAATCTGAAATATGGGCGAGACTGTAGCATGGAAAAAATGTTAAGAATATTAAGGTATTAAGGCTGTGTTTCCAGAAAAGAGATGTGAAAAATTGCCCAAATACAAAGCCTGAAAAGTAATTTGAAGTAACTGCAGTTAAAGAATACTGGGGTTTATTTCTTTGTCTCTGTCTCCCCGATTCCTTGTTTTCTTATTTATAGCATACTGTCTTTAATGGCTCTTTTTTGTATTATGGCTAAATCAACCTGTAATCAGGTGTGAAATACATTAGCCTGTTTCTCATCATGATTATATTGAGTATTTTAGAGTCCACACTCAAGGTTGATGTGCCAGCTGTGTGTAACACTGTTTCTTTTAACCCTTAAGGCTCTTAAAACCTTGAAAGCTGCCAGTTTGTCCAAGAAAGACCATCTCTCTTCTAAAACAACTTGTAGTGATTAGGATGTCGTTTTAACAACCTTAGAAAATATTTCTAAATTTATATAGATGTCATCAATGCCAAAAATGAATTCTTTCTGCCGCTCTTCTTTTCATCCTTAGATTTGCCTTTCCTTGCTTCTTTGTTCTGCTCTGGTTTGGCTGAACATCATTGAACCATCTAAACTGTTGTGATCCCTCATTCGTAGTGTAGTAGCACGGATCTAGGACACAGCAAGCTTTGTGAAAGTATTGCGCTGTAGAGTTACCACAGCACTAGCAGTGTTATTTCATGTGGGTTCTTTTAAAAGAAGAGTTATTATATATTGCTGTTAATCACTGCAGGTTTTGTTGCCTGAAACTTCCTGTAATATTTGATATTATAGTACAGTGCATAGAAATCATACTCACCATTGCAGATCAGTTTTCAAAAGCTTCTAAAGCAGAAATTTTCACAGAGCAGAGCTTTTAATTCAATTAACACAAAAACTTTTGTTAGTCATTTAGCAGTTGTGATAAGTACTGTTCTTTTTATTCATTCAAGTAGTTCTTGTAAAACCATGCTAATGACATTTTTAATTAAGAAAGCAAGGTATTTTAATGCAAGTGCTTGAAAGCCATTGTGTTTAACCTGTAATAATAGAGTAAATTTTGACTTGGTTTACATTTATGCAGTTTTACTAACTTTAGTAGCATAAAACCTGACCTCTTTCCTTATTTATAGAGGCATACAATCTGTATCATAGATGCATTCATGAAGAGCAATGAATATGTAGTTTCTGTTCACTCTGGAGAAGGTGTTAGATGCGCATCCAAAGACAGAAGTGGCCTTGCAGCTTTCTAGGTTTATTACTTCATTCTCTTTTTAAACTGTAGGAACTGGCAGAGTCTAGTGACAGATTAAAATCCCAAGCCAAAGAGCTGAAAGATGCACACAGCCAGCGGAAATTGGCAATGCAGGAGTTCTCAGAGATGAACGAGCGGCTGACAGACTTGCACTCTCAAAAACAAAAGCTTGCCCGCCAGCTCCGAGATAAGGAGGAAGAAATGGAAGTGGTGATGCAAAAAGTAGAAAGTTTAAGGCAAGAGTTACGCAGAACAGAGAGACTTAAAAAAGAAGTAAGTGGTGAGAAGACTGTTTAGAATCTATGAAATAGTAGTTCTGTGTAAGGTTTTCTGACAAAGTAATTTTTTTATGTTATCTGTAAATCTTTAACTCTTTGATTGTTGTTTCAAACAGTACCTATTTTGTTTTCTGAGAATTTGAAATGTCCAGTTTAGTGCTGAAGATTTATCTCTTATATTGAAAACCATCGACAGATTTTGAGAAAAAATTTAAGAATCCTATCTATTAAAAACGTATGTACTTTTGTAGCTGGAAGTCCAAGCTGAAGCCGCAGCTGCTGAGGCATCCAAAGACAGGAAATTGCGAGAGAGGAGTGAACAGTACTCTAAACAGTTGGAAAGCGAAGTAGAAGGGCTAAAGGTTAGTCTATTTTGATATTAACACCTGCAAACTCACTAGTCAACTAGGACTTGGATCTGTTTGATTGCTTTCAGATGTAGGACAAAGCAGTATTGTCAGTTTGTCACTTCAGTTGATGCTGAATATTAATGCAAGCATGCATCGCATTATTGTCCAGAAAAACGAACGTTTGCCTAATGCACTTTTCAGGCCAGTGTGTTCACTGCTCACTGAAGTATTTCTTAATACTTGATGATTTCTTACCAAATTGCTCTCATTATTACTTTGTTTAACTTGAACTGTTAAAAGCGTGGGGGTTTTTTTAGTATAGGATGGTTGAGTATTTGAAGATAAACCTGCAGCCTGTGCAGGTTTCTGTATAGGTGTTTTGCGTACTGTGTTGTTCCTCAGCATTGAAGTCAAAAGAAGGATGGTTTCCTCCACAATAGATGTCAATTGATGTAACTGTAAAGGAAAAGATTTAGTGTATTCTGCATCTCAGCCAGAAGTTGAGACATTTTTGCACAAGAACAGCATTGAGCATGAAGAGTTTTGTTTATATTGATGAGAGGAGCAGAAATTCAAGTAAGCCAAGAATGGTAACTGTTATTTCATTCTATGATTTAGCATTTCATATAGTGCTCTGAAGAAATCGGACTTTCCCAAAAATTGAATGGAAGGTTTTTCATTTCCACATGAGGGTTGCTGTTCATTTACAGCAAAATTCTGTTCCCAATATTTTGTCCAGTAGGATAATTCTAAACTTTTTGTGCAAAAAGTCAGATTAGGCCTATTTTAGTCTTAATTTACATGAATAACAGGAGGTTTTTTATAAAAATTCTGTGGGACATTTGTCAACATTACATCACTGCACAGAAAATTTGGGCATTTTTTTTGCAAACATTTTATTTTGTCTGCCTTTGTTAAATGAAGATAAGGAAATCCATTCCATGTGAAATTTGGATTTATAAAGCTTCTGCTGCTTTGAATTCAGATTGCTATCTGAAAATTAAGATGTGTTTCTTCTGCTTTCATGAATCTTCACCATCAGCAAAGAGTTTGTAAGACAGTTTAAGAGGTGAGAAGAATTTATCGGAGATCTATTGAAAATAAAAAAACCACTGATTTATAACACCAGGGCAAGTTTATCAGAGAGGAAAGGGGACATATAGCTTTCTTAGTAATATTTCACAGTACAGTAAGCCACACTTTGGATCATGTGAGCTTGTTGTGGTACTGCATTATCCATTCAGTAAAAGCTCTGCATGGCTCCTTAGTTAAGTTCAGGAGATGATCGTAGAGAAAAGGTCAATATTTAAAGAAAAAGGAAAGTTTCTCCAAATGAGGAGAACAGAAAAGCCTATAAATGATGGCAGTTTAAGTGTAAACAAGATGCTGATGGCTAAATAAAGAGAATTTAGAGAGCACTTTGCAAAGGATGCTCGGAGTGATTGTGGCAAATTCTTTAAATCAAAGCAGAAAGCCACCTTTGGAAACTTGTGGGGCTGTTTGTTGGCAGGGATGAAAAAGGTAACCTCTGAGTTGATAGGGCTGTGGCAGAAATGTTCAACGAGTTTTTGGTGTGTCAGATTTTACTGCCAAAGCAGAGGAGATTGCCAGACAGAGTGCATTCTCTGCAGCAGGTGGGTCAGATGGGCCGGATCAGTCTGAGGATGATGTGTAGGAGGCATTAGAGCTGGCATGTGAGTCAGATGTGAAGTCACCCAGAGTGGTCACCTTGCCGAGGAGGTTCTGAAGGAACTCAGGTGAGAAAGAGCTGGCCGAGATGGGCACCTTCTTGTTACAGACAACCTGCTGTGCCACTGTAACTCTCATCCAGAAGATCCTGGGAACTGCAGAGGAGTGGGTCTGACTTCCTTAGGAAAAGGGTAGAGGCTGTAGTAAACAATAAGGTCGGTGGGCCCATGTATGAAGTGGAGCCTACTGGGAAGGAGTCAGTGTGCCTTCTGTCCAGCCAAGTCCTGCAATGCTCACCTGCTGGTGTTTGGTGAAGTTGTCAGTAAGCGTGTGGATAAAGGAAATCCAGTGGATCTCATGTATTTGGATTTTCAAAAAAAAACAGGCTCAATATGAGTCAGGAGAGTGCCCTGGCAGCCAAGAGCGCAAACTACATCCTGGGGTGCATTAAGCAGAATCTAACTATCTATGTGCCAGGTGGTGTATTATGTCTCACTTGAAGCAGGCATGTATGAAAACATCTATTTGGATGTCACTCTTAAGTTTGGGCAGGAAGAAGCCAAGGGGAAATTATGTTCTAAGATCTACAAAATCACGAAGGTAGTGGATAAGGTGAATGGAAATGGCTGTTTACCAAACCCTGCAGTACTACAATGAGGGGCACTGATGAGGCAAACAGGACATGCACTTAATACAGTACTTCCTCACAGAACAGGGAACATTTGTTGCCACGGGAGTTTGTGGTTGTGACAGTATTAGCAGGCTCGCAAAGGGATTTGACAAATTGATGAACACCAGGTCCCCTGACTGTGCAGAGAGGTACCCTCTAATGCCTTTAGTCTGACAGTCATTGTATTCAAAGGGGAACAGACTGCATAAAAAAGGCAGGCCTGCGTGCTGTCCCCAAATAGCCACTGCTTTAGGAAAGATGCTGGTCTGACCCAGAAGGCATCTCTCAGCGTTGTTCTTCAGTGAAGCTGAATACAGTACTGGAATGGTAAGAACAGTGAAAGCATACTGTATGAGTAAGTGAAGAAGTTAATGACTTGGACCAAGTTAATGTTGGAGGAAGGTACAAGAAGAAACCAGTTACCATTTGCAATAAGTTTCTGATTCTAATTAAGCTTCCATTAATGTTGAAAAATAGAGCTATATGTAACAACGGAAGAGGAGAGCTTTAATTTTCATCAGAGCAATATTATAATGCCTACAAATCTCTTTCTGTTCTTCACCAATAGATAGGTGTACTTACTGTTAGTTTTTAGGGCACTTCATAGATGTGCTAGAAGATCTTACACTTGCTGTTTACTTCAGTAAACTTAGTTATAAAGTCTTAGGTGTGTATCCAGACAACCAAAATTATGTTTCTGGGTTGAATTACACATATAGAAAAGGTGTGTTGGGTGAGTCCGGTTTGGGCCAACTGGGCAATTTTTCATGCTAATTTGTACAGCTGATTTTTTGTTGTTTTTATTCTTTTGTAAGTTCATTTCAAGCAAATTTAGACCAAATTCTGCATGTTAAATATATTGGTAGCATATTGAAAATTAAATTCTCAACTCTTTCCTTCCTACCTGAGCAACAGCAGATTATTAAATTCAGAGGAATAATACAGTAATCCACATAAGTGATAATTAATAGGATTGTAATTAGGAAGATTGCATCTTTCTTAATATCTTGCATTTGGCAAATATTTATACCATAAAACTTTGGGCTATTAGCATGACAATCCTAAGAAAGGTTCTTCATATTCTTAACCAAGGTAAACTATTATTACCATCTGCAAAGGGCAAGATACAAGCCTTGAAGCAGTACAAAATAGCACTCGTAACAAAAGGTTAATCTCATTAAAGACAAGCCAGAAGTCTTCAAGATTTTTAATGGTACTTTCATTTAGGATTACGTTACTTAAATAGCAAGTTTTCCCATGCCGCCTGCTCTGTTATTGCAGTATTTAATGGTTATTCTTTGTCAGTCTTCAAGTGCAAAACTTGATGTCTGTTAGTGTTGCAATTACGGTAACCGTAGTACCTGATATACATGTCAATACATATAGTAATATTTACAACACTGCTGTCAGTTTGGACCATTGAGCTTCATAGCTGCCTAATGAAAGAGCTGCTGTGTGGAGGTTTTTTGTTTGGGTTTTTGTGTGTGTCCGTGTGTGTTCATGAGAGGGAGAGAGAGGGAAGACTTCCAGAGTAGTTATGACATCTAACTATCTACGTGCCAGGAGATGCATTATGTCTCAGTTGCACCGTTTGTCCACTTGAAATGGGGATGTATGAAAACATCTATTTGGAATTTGTGCTTACATAAATTAAAAATATTTTCTCTGTTTACTATATTACTCTAGTTCTGTAAGCCACTGTACAACACCATCCAGCTCTCTCTTTTACTGCACCATCTGTCTTACTGTCTTAAGAGTATATTTTCATTGTGGAAAAAAATTCTGAAATACCATTAAAACATTTTATATACCTGATAGATGATGTTGCAAAGCCTAAATGTTTTATGTGCTCCATTGCCATGCACGTTTAGGCAATTCAGCATGTTGGGCAGTAACAAACAAGTTCAATAGTTAACTGCCTCTGCTTGAAAGAAAATACCTGTGCTTCCCTTATTTTTTTTCTTTTTTAGTCTTTCTTTCTCCAAACCATGTCCTGTTAGGATGGCATCTTCTTTCTCCAATTTACTATTCTGCATCCTAAGGGCAGGATTTTACTCATAGGTCAAAACAGGTGGTCGTTTTGATGAGTTAGAGAAAACAATGCAGTAGCAGCACATATCTGGCTCATACATTTAGGGGGTTTTGCAGCATTCTGCTGACGCTAACAGCGAGGCGCAGCTTTCTCATAGAATTTGTCGGGGTAGAAATTCAGCTCATCTGAATGTTCTACAATGACACTTAACTCTTAAAGTCTATTCGTACATCATCGAAAGAAAATTACCCAAAGCCATGTTTAATTAAGGGTAACTCAGAGGATTTTAATACCTCGTGGTAAGAATGGAGGTACAATTAACAAAATATCTTCAATCCTCCTGCAGGTGTGAGACAGTCACCCTAAGGAAGTAGGTTTTCCAGTTACCTGCACTTTCTCAAAACACGGTGTTTTTATGAAGTAATTTCCTTTCCTTCAACTACCTTTAATTACATATATAAAAAAAAAAAAAAAAAACAGAAAAATATCCAAAGCAAGTTATACGTGTGCTTACATTTAAAAGTATCTCCATACTTAGACTTCAGTGCATGTCATGCCACTATCTCATTTTGAACCTGATCTTGCTCCTCCTCTATGTTATGGCAGGACATTGAGTTTAGTGAGTGCAGCATTTGGTGCAAATGTGTATGTATCCTGCAGCAATGTGTAAAGACTATTGAAATGCCAGAAGACCTCACTAAGAGAGCTATGCAGCTTCGAAAAGTGAAGTAATTACTCTTATTGTTTAAAGCTTGTTTTTCCTATTAATCCACTGTCATGTAAATACTCAGTTTGAGTAAAATAGGTCAGGTTTCCCTTCTGATTGATGCAATCCATATAGTGTTCTTTAGCTAGATTTTAGCCTCTGCTTCTCTTAGTATAGCTTTTCCACAATTATTTGTGCTTTGAAATATATTGACTGTATATCATAGTCCTTATTCTCCATTCCTGAAAGTCCCTTGAACTTCTTGCTGTCAACCATGTGCGTGGGAGTGTAAAAATCTTCTAATTCTGTGTTGACTTTCTGACTGCGTGTAAGAGGAGTCAGAATGTAACCAGATATATTTAAAGTGATGATCATATTTTAAACGTCCTGAAAACTATTACTGCATTTAAATGACAAAATGATAAAAAGCACAGTTCAGATTTATGCTGTAATAAATGTTCAAAAACGTTGAGATAGGTGTGCTTAAATCAAGTCTGTAATGGGATATTTTCTACACATAGACTTATGAATATTGAGTTGTTACTAAGCATAATTTTCAGCATTCTTAATGTGCTAACTTGGGGCTGTTTATTTTAGCAAAAACAGGTTGGTCGCTCACCTGGGGTAAGCAGTATAGAACACCAGCAAGAGATCACTAAATTAAAGGCAGATCTGGAAAAGAAAAGTGTTTTCTATGAAGAGGAGCTATCTAAACGTGAAATAATGCATGCTAATGAAATAAAAAGTCTGAAGAAAGAACTACGGGATGCAGAGAGCCAGCAGCTTGCCCTCAAGAAGGAGATCATGATTTTGAAAGACAAGTTAGAGAAAACCAGAAGAGAAAAGTGAGTATTGTATGGAATTTACCTTTAAGCTCAAAATACCTCTGTAAGTCTCCTAGTATGTTTCCAAACACACTATCACTTCCTTAGCTGTAGTGCAGATCAGTGTATTTTGGCTGAGCTAATGCTGGGGTTGAAAATAGTCACCTTCATAAAATACGACAGAACTAAAAAATCGACAAGCCTGTACTGAAACAGTTAGTTTTGTACCAGAATTCTTGTACTGGCTGACCATCCAAGGTACGTAACTTGAGTTGCAGAGTTGCAGCTTGGGGTAAGTCAACCCCTGAAGCTTATGTTGCAGTTTAAAATAGGGGGTTTTTGACATTTTTTCCTGTTTGATATTTTCATCTTTTGATGCAAAACTAATGTGTTAGAGATCAACTATTGCTTGCATTTCTGCCAGCACAGGAACAGTCACTTAATGCGGACTAAGGCTAATCCACGCAGGGTTCCATCCAGTGTTAACATCAGTCATCAGACTACTGTAGCCGTAAGCTGCTTTATCTCTTCTGACATGGTAATTTGTCAGAGACCTGCTTTTTTCGCTCCCCCATGGTGGAGCTTATAACTGGCCTTGAGAATGTTCCTTGAGGCATTCATCAATAAAAACAAGTTTTTCTGTCGGATAGTGTAGTAAGAGAAATAGTTATAAATTGAATGTGTTCATTTCCATTCATAAAAAAATCGGAATGCCTTGTAGACACTAACATAGGTGCTTCTTTTTGCTGCTGTAGTAAGATGGCATATTAGAAAAACCATGGCGAAATTCCTGTTGAAACTTAACCAAACGGTAGCGAGTCCTTAAATACAAGTAGTAAATAAAATAAAGAATTTTTCAAAAAAGCTTATGCAAATACAGGTGGAAATACTATTTCTCTGGTAAATTGTCTCTAGCAGGGGAAGTAGATCGTACCACCTAGAATGCAGTGGATGAACTGTTTCTTCCTAGAATATAGCTATTCATAGGCTTGACAAATTAACACAGTAGTTTGCTGCTTTGTTCTAGCTTGAGAGGTAAAACTTGCATCAGCAGCATGTTTTCCTTGTACTACAACTTAATGGTCTTGCTGATCTACGAGTTATAAATGCACAAAAGGCAATGCTGTCTTGTAATATACACAGGTGATAGTATGATACTCCTTTAATGCCATATTAGTCCAGTAGTGTCTCAGAAGGAAGAATATTCAATAAAGAATCATTAATAACTCTTTCTGCAGGTTAAACTGTTGGTAAAGATCATGTCTCCAAACACTGACCAGACCAAAAACTCCTTGGAGTTTTAACAGAACCATTCCAATGTTGCACAGCTGCAAAAGTTCATGTCCATCTAGAGAAATAACAAGTGGCTTAACAATGCTGATCTGCTCCATGCTAGCTAGTTCATAAAACTTTCAATCTAGTTTCTTTCTATAGATAAAAAAAGAACCAGATGCAAATCTGGTACTGATGTAACCGTGTGTTTCTGCATGTATTTCAAGCGTTGGTGTGAGAAAACATTTTAAAGCATGAACAGGAGTGTGTCACATAACCAGAATCCAGCATTTGGCCCTTAATAGGAAGGGCTTCAGCGTTGTACGAAGTCAAGTGTCCAAGCACATGATGAGTTATTAACAAAGACCTGATCTTAACTGGGTTTCGTTAAACAGATGTGCAGAATCTCATGCAAGTATTAGGACTCCAAAGAAATGCAGAAGTCCACTGTTGAAGTTGTGCTACAGATTGACTTCTGTAGTGGTTCAGGGATTTAGGAGGGAAGCTTAAATATTAGGAATGGAATAATTGCTGTTGCTGCTTGATTCTCTGTGTCTGGTAGTTTTTCTTAAGAGAACGTGGATTTGTTTGTTTGTTTGTTTCTGCTTACACATATTGGTTTTAGCTTTTGTAATCAGGCATGCAATGCTTTTTGTGAGTCTGCCAGTACAGAGGCGTTCAATGTAAGTGTTGAAAAGGAAGCACCTGGAGGCTTTATGCTGAAATAAATGGAATTATTTCAACAATAGGCTTGGGCTGGGCGTGGGGTTGAAGTGTACATACACAGTTTGGGAAATAATATTTTAATAATCTAAAAATAATTATAGTGCGTATTAAAAAAAAGCTTTTGATAAGAGGATGCAGTTGCATTACTTCATAAGGGCTATAGAGGAGAGTGAGTAAGAGCTTGGTCAAAATCTGTGTATACTTTTTTATGTAACTTACATGCTGATGGCTTCTGTTTCATTTTTTAAAATAGGTATGTTTTCTCTGTTTCCTTCAAATTTAAGCTTTCTTACTTTTGCTGTTTCAACAGCGTAAGTCTTCAAGGGAAGGAAACTACCTTTCTGTACAAAACGATTGCCCTTTGCTAAAGTCTGATAAACTGCATGCTATTAAAATTGGGAATGTAGGGACACAGTATCAGGCCAGTGATCTGGGTACCACGATATTCCATTTCTTAGAATTGCCATGATAAAATATTTCAGAAGAAAGTGCAAGAAACTGTGTAAATCATGTTTGTAGAGTTTTGTCTTAAACCTGCCATTTAATGATAGATTTATAAAGCAGAGGGCTGTATAAAACAGTGTGTGTTGTTTTAAATTGTGTGGTATAAAGAAGCCTGGGGGCTGCTGTTTGTTTCAGGTCTGCTTTTCTTGGTTTCAAAGCAGTAAGATAAAATAGTTCTCCGCTTTGTACAGCCACGATAAAGAGCTGGAGTGACAAAGTGATACCATAAAGCTGTATTTCACATTACTTGCATGTGGTTTGCTACAGTTATTTTACTGATAAAAAGAAAGCTGGATCATGTATGATTTCTTAAACTTGAAGAGCGGATACATAGCTAAATTTTAGATGAGAGAAAAAACTTGATGGGAGAGGAGGATGCCAGACTTCAAAGCGAATGTGTTATTTTGATCTTCCTGGCTGTCCAAGGTACGCCTATGGAGTCTGTCACAGTTCTGTGGATTGCTGAGTTGATGTTTGGGTATGATAGATTATACCCACGTTCTCCTCTGTTTAAAATTTATCTTCTTTGTTTCTGTATTATACTACAGAAATCTGACTTACTGGGTTAGTGACACTCACTAGTTGAATTAAGAACGTAAAATACAGAAAACTACAAATATGTTGGGCTCTTTTACCAATTCAAAGCTTCTTTAATCTACCACCATTTATGACTGCTTTGAGCCTTAAAGCCTTAAAAGAACAAATTTTAGACAAATACAGAATAAAAAAGCCTAAACAAACCCATAAAACCATAAAATCTAAATAAAAGAAATAATCAAAAATGAGTTCAGTCTACTGTCTGAGAAATTAGCTTTGAATCTATGCCTTGCAAACAGAAGCAGGACCTGTTATTAATTCCCCTGACAGCCAATGCTTTAATCTCTTCCTGCCTTTTCCCTAGACTGCTCATCATATGCATGGAATCTGTTGATATAGAAAAGGAGTGGTGGTGAATTTCAAACTTGGCGTTTAAACAGTAACGATAGTATGTTACTTTGCTAGGATGTAGTGTTATGTTTCAAAGGATGCCTAGCAACATAGAATTTCGCCATGAGTCTAACATGCTGTACTAGATTTCAAAGAGTGGTTGAAGCACTAAATGAATTTCAAATTAGGAATAGGAAATTCAAACCAGCATTACTCTTAACTGGGTTCACTGTAACCACTGACACTTCTCATCTTTTAAGGGTGTTCTCGCAATTTGGCAGAGTTGTAGTAGTTCTGCATCTCGAAAAAAGAGGCGAAGATGTAATTTCTCTCTTGCACAATGTAAAATTCTGATTGGCATCCGGAAAAAAAATTGCACTGCTCAAAACAAGGTTTTCCCGGGATTTTATTTTTACAGAGTTAATCTTTTGGACTGGGCACTTTTTCAAACCTTTTAAGGCTGGACAGTGGTATTTGCTGAGTGGATATTTCCAGTATCTGTGGCATTGATAGTGTAGTTCTGTCAACCAACTGATGAACTTTGTGACAGCTACCTGGACAATTGGTGAAACAGTGAATACAACAAGCAATGTAGTGAGTCTCAAAAGAGTGGATGTGAGGTGGGAGTTAGGTGTCTAAAACATTGCCATACGCCACTTTAAGGAAGTGACAATGTTTTTTGGCAAACAGAGGACCCGCAGCTTCATTTATTTTCAGGTTCTCATATTCATTGTGCAAGATCAAAATTGATGTTAAGCAGAATCAACCAGGGGTTCTTCTACTGAATGGCATCCACAGGAGAAGGGAAGAGTTGGGGGAAACCGCTACTTTGAAACTTTCAGAAAGAATGGTCCAAACCTGCTCTAGAATCTGGTGATATTAAGAGTGTATAGGTTATCTGATAGTAAGTATACAGTACCTGAATTTACAGTTCAAATTTGTCCTCTGGCTGTTCTAAATTGTCCAAAGACTACCCAATATAAGCTTTTCTTGTCAGAGACCCAGCCCCAAGCTCTCTAATTTAGCTCTTCTGTGTTCTGGTTTCGTATGTGGTCATTTTTGCCTGTCATTCTGTCTGCAACTTAGAAATGTCTAAGTTAAAATAGTGTTTCTGTGAGCTGAGAATTTACCCTGAATGTCTTAGAATATTGATGCACACTTTGGTCTTCAGAATTACAGCTGCTCGGTGTTTGAAGGATTAATCTAAAGAATAAAATACATGTAAGTGGATTGATAAACATTAGCTCAGTGGAGCTCTAATAATTCCACACTGAAGGAAAGATCGTTGTCAAATGATAAAATTCAACAGACTGTCTTATAGTGCTAAGATGGTAGTATAATACCATACTTGCTTAGTTTTGATGGGTTGTGGTATTACCAATGTAGTACTTTCCATTCAAGTAGCGTGTGCATTTATCTTCAGGTATTTAAGTGAATAGTGTGATGAGTTTTAGAATGGGAAACCTTATAATTCTACTTCATTTTATTTCTTAGCCAAAGTGAAAGAGAGGAATTTGAAACAGAGTTCAAACAGAAGTACGAACGAGAAAAGATTCTGCTAACAGAGGAAAACAAAAAACTTTCGAATGAACTTGATAAGGTAAGTGCTGATTAGTTGAGTCTTGAGTTTACAACTGTCGTGTGCTTCATACAAATTGAACAATATAGAGCTGTATTGGTTATTATTAACTCTTAATTGATAGACAAAATTAATATTACAGAAAAAGCGGTGATTAGTATTTGACTTGAATAGAGAGTATCTACGTGTATCTGAACTTGAGAATGTGTGCACATATATATAATCATATATGCGTATTTATTTGTAGGAATTGAGTTAGATGGTCTTACAGTTTGGTAAGATTAAATTTAGACAATATCTTTAGCCAAAAAAAAAATAAATTATTTCATTGTATGACCCAAATATAAAAATACATAGTTAATGATGTGATTACTTAGAGTATATTTGCATGTCAATTACTGTGAAAAAGCATGGCCCCTCCCACCCATTGAGATTAAGTGTTACTTTGAGATATTAAAAAAATACAAATGATAAGGCATATTAATTGAAGCGTGTTGAGCAAGGAATAATTGTTTCGTGCATTTAGATTTTCTCTTTATTGTTCATTTTGACAGGTTATTCAAGTTCATTGTGGATTAGCCAAGTCTTGCTAAACTTGTCTATTCTTTTCATAATGCATTAAATTTTCTAAAAATATGATGAAAGTACAGTGTTCTTCAAAGTAAGCATGTTTGCATGTCAGCGTTCAAATTAAAGTATATTTTCATACCAGTATAAGATGCATACTATATATGCCTGTATGTAGGCTTAGTCCAAGAACAGTAAGAGACTAGTTACACTTTGACAGTTTTTCTGCTCGGTCTCCTTTTTATTTTTTAATTTGGTTAGCTTTGTATTTTTCTTGTCAAATGACATTTAGTAAATAGGCATATTTAAATCATAAGCCCATTTAGATGATAAATATGGAGTACCCATATTAGGGATAAAAAGCAGAATAGATTTAAAACTGATATTTTTGGCATCATTTTGATTTGTTAATGTATTTCAGTACTAAAAGAAGCCTTACACATGAGATTCATTCTCCTAAGCAGGCCTTCCTATAAAGTCTGTCTGATCCTCTGATTCCAGTTTGACTTTCTGAATAATTATTGAGCATAATGAAGGTTTAGTTGCCAATACCAACTCAGGTTAGCTGTGGCTTTTGTCTTGCACAATGTGCATGTGTGAATGACAGCTCTGTGAATGCGAGTGAGGTTAATTGCTAGGCATAACATATTGTGCTTACAGATGTGCATTTAATTTCAATTTCCCTGTCTGCAAGTAAGTAAAATGAAAAATAGGGGGATGTGAGACACCTGGAGAATTTCAGGACTGTCTCATGCCTGTATCTATCCAGATCATTATCCGTGGTTACTAAACACGGGAGAGGTTCGGCAGTTTTACCTGAGCTGTAACAGTTTTTGTGCCCTTGCTTTGCATTTTCAATGTATTTTTTTCTATTTAGAATATTCCACACCTATAGGGCGCAAAGCAGAAACCTTCTAAAAGTTACAGAGGCATTTGGAGAGTAATTCTCAGAAAATTAATTAATTTGTTAGAGGAAAAAATGTAGTTCTAGTCCTTAAAAATGGCCTTTCAGTACAGCTAAGGTCATACATGAGAAGACATTCTGGCTTTAATTGTTACGTGATGCTTATTGTGATAGGTAGTGCCAATTTTTAAAGCAGATGCACGATGTGGGAGAGGGGAACATGAGGCTTTGAGTCTGCACAGAGATGGATTCACAGCAGCTTATACCTTTAACAAGTTTTTTAAATTTTCATTCAGCTCACCACCATGTTTGAGAGGCTGAGTATGAATAACCGGCAGCTGGAAGAAGAGATGAGAGACCTGGCTGATAAAAAGGAGTCCGTGGCCCACTGGGAGGCCCAAATCACTGAGATCATCCAATGGTGAATACTCTGCTTTAATGTCATTGCAGAATCCTCTCAGTATGTGGTAGGGCTGTTACTGAGTTTTTGCCTTTGCACATGGCGCTTGCAAGTGCCCAGGTGAACTCTCACACCCGCCTGGGATTCTGTTGTATTTTTACTTCAGATTTTAGTAATATCCAAATCTGGAAGATTGTGTTCCTCCTTAAGAGCGAAAGTGTCTTACCTAATACAACTTTTTTAAGTGCAGAAAAATCATGGCCATTGGGTGTGGCTTGCGGCTTTGGAAGAATGCTGGAAAGAGTCATGTGCTGAGCTTACGCCTCCAAGAGGGAATAAGCCTGGGAAAAGCAGTGGCTGAGAGTATTTGTGTCTCGGCATTAATTTCCTTCATCTGCTTGGCATGTGGCAGAATGAAACAAATACAGTGCAAGTTTTATGGGATTTTTTTTACAAGGAGGGCATTTGAGACTACCACAAAGCTAGTCAAGTGATGTTTCTAATAATACTTTTGCTAAATAATGACGTTATGTTTCTGAAGTCTTCTGTCCAGTTCTAATAAATTAAGGAAAAAAAACCTCAAGTTCAAACTATTAAAAGAAAAAGATTGTTTTATCTAGATGGCCTTTACTTTTCCTCTCCATGCCTGCTTCCCTCCCTTCCCCTTCACTTTTATGGTCCATGGCAGTGTTTAGCATCTACAAAACCCATTTGCATCCAGACTTTTTTTTTTTTTTTAAGATCATCCACTCCTGGGAAGATTTCATCATCATATACTAATCTTTTCGTGCTTTACTACTTGATTATTTTTTTCCTGCCATTTTTCACATCTCATGTTAGTGAAAAGATCTAATTTGTCATGTCAAAGCAAAAATGGGAAACATTTGTTTTAATGAAACCTAATTTGGTATTGTTATAATGTCAGTATAATTCTGTTGTCCAAATACACAGAAGTTTGGCTTTTGAATATAGCCATGTGAATACGTAATAAGAAAGAAGGCTGCCCTCTGGGTTTCTGGAAGTGTTTTAAACAGTGTTTGTTACATAAAATTATGTAACGCCGATCTGTGTTATGAAGTCCGTAGTGTCTCAAGGCATTGTATTTGTAGCAGAGGTTAAAAAATTTAAAGGGTCCACTTCGTGCGTGTTCCTTTTAAATCTTGTCTCTCATAACTGTGAGTGTAGTAGACAGCCTGCGTCACAAAAAAAAACCAACAACCCAACCAACGTCAAAGTTGTTTAAATGGACAGTTAATTTCTAGCCAATCAGAAATGTTTATTCCAAAAAAAAAAAATCAAGGTAACAAGAGATACAAGTCTATTATTTCACATTCCATGTGGTTTTAAGGTAATGCTTATCTGCCTTAATACACCAAGGTAACCAAATCCCGTTTTTCAGATTTACATGTGAAAGCACTCCTAAGACTTGGAGGTTCTGGAAAAAGACAAGTCAGAATTAGTTCTGGATTGTTTTACTTAACACTATATAAAAATGCACCAACAGCCATTTAAGAATGTCCCTTCTCCAATTTGTGAGAGTGTTTAATATCTGAAGATGTACTACTGATGTGGTTCAAGTATACGATAAAGCATCTTGCATGTATTAGAGATGTCACTGGGGAGTAGAAGAGGTTTGGGACTGAGTTTTTTGCATCTCTAAAGACACTTAATGAAAAAAACCCAGGAACATGCAAGACTATCTGAATGAAAGATACCATTTTACTGATCCCTTATGATAATACAGTGTCTTTTAAAAGGTATGGAACTAAAAAATAAAGAATTATGTGAAAATAAAATGAAAATAGAAGTGCTGTGGGCAAACATTACGGAGACTAAAAACTGAAACCAAGCCAGATTTTTTTTATCACTGTACGCATCTCAACTTTCATACTTCTCTCTGCTTATGTTAATTTTTTTTCAACTATGTGAGGCCGTATCTTGGCTCACGTTTTTGTCTTATTATGTTTAGGTTTTCCATGTGTTACACAGATAATCTGGTCATGTCCGTCTGCTGTCCTCAGAATTCAGCACTGCATACTGACGCTAGGTCCTTCTCTGGGGGATTTTTGCTGTGGAGCATGGGGTGCTATATGATGTATTTAAACATCTGCAATAATGATAAATATTTTAAAAGAAAAAAAACCCTAATTTTGAAGAAAACTAATCTTACTTAATCAGTCACAAGCCTATGTTTTCCTCAGAACATGTAATTTAAATCCATACCTGTCCACCTCTTCAGTATGACAACAGAATGCCTTGGGGCTAACAAAGTAGGGTAGAGCTTGTAGGCTCCCTCTTCAAAACTAACAGGTTTTTCACACAATATTACTTTAAAATATATATTTTGGGTGCATACTTTCGACCTCTTAAAAATAAGTTTTGCCTAACACCACCTTTTTTTACCATGATTCATGAAGGATAGGAGGCAGTAGATGGAATTAATTACTGGGTTTGTCAACAGTTTGCTCAGCTGTCTGTAGTAGTTCAAGGAATTTGTTCTAGCCCTGTTTTAAGTAACACAAGCCCAAGGAGTTTCTTACTTCCTTTGAGTGCTTTGACATCTAATAGATATATCTCAGGAAATCTGCCTCGCTATTTGAGTCCACGTTTTGGGTGGTTAATGCTGTCACTTTACAACTCCTTGGGCCTTTCTAAATCATTATTTCTTTCAGATTTTATAACTTGCAAGTATTTTTAATGGCCTATCATGTTCCCTTTAGCCTTTCCCTTCTTTCTTACTGTGCTCTCTTGCATCTTGTTTAGGGGAAATGTACAAAAGCCTTTTTATTTTTGCTGTTATCCCAAGATGCCATAAATATAGCCAAAATCTTGATATAAACACTTGAATCAAAATTTCCTTGCAAATTCTAATGTGGTATCAGTAGACCCTCACAGATCATTCAGCCTTAATGGAGCTTTTATATTTACAAGCTTATATTTGCCAAATCACTCATCATTCCTTGACAAGAGTAAGAAATATTGAGGCTTTTATAGTCAGCTATAAATTTTCCTATGGGAGATGGGAAAGAGATTCATTGCATAGGAGGTTAATGCAGTCACTTTAAAAAGCAATCTTTTAAATAACCACGGTACAGTATTTCTGTTCTGTTGCAGAAAGGAGGTCGACGGAAATCTTGGTAGTGATTCCCAGAGTACTTGGCAAGAATCTTAACTTATTAGTCTCTCTGGGAGGGATTCGTGTAACCCAGTTTTAGAAATCCTACCGTAGACAACTAAAATAAATCCCATGACTAATACTGTAGAAGTTTATTTTTCTCCCCACTGATCGAAAAGGAAGTGTAGACAACTAGTTCAAATAAAGAATTCTATATTGTTGAGTATGTTTCTATGGATGAGCTGAATCCTACCTCATTTACCTATAGAGGGGATGTTAGGCTTAGATTCAGCTGGCCAGAAGCTGTGACTGTTGTTTACCAAAAGATTCAGTTACTATTCCCCTTGTTGATTAGGTATCTTTCCAATCAACTGTACTATGGTTGATTTTATCTTAATTATAAATTTCATTAAAAAACAAACAAACCCTCCCACCCCCAAACACGTCTGCATTAAATCAAACATTAAAAAGCCCCAAATTTGTTTGGGTTATTTTGGAATCTGAGTACTCTCAGACGAAAGCATACACAAATTGTGGAAAAGGTTTAGCAAAAATTCTGGGTAAATTCCATTGTAAGAAACTTAAAACATCAAAAATTCTGAGATGCGTTGTTTGAGGTATGAATAATCAGAGGTTAGTTATCTATAAAATAGAAATTCTGGAGGTCAGGGAGAAATTTCAGGGCTTGGGAGCAGAGTGAAATGTTGAAAATTTTTGGAGAAGTAACTTTAGAAAACAAGTTTTGTTGGTGAGGGCAGGGGAAAAAAAATAATTAAGTAGGACACTTTGAGCATAGAAATTTAAAAGCATTGAGAAACTACAGGAGAAATAGGTGTAATGGCCCACAGACTTCCTTAGGGTTTTTAAATCAGGTAAGATGCAGCTTGGTGTAAGATCCCAGGACTTCCAAGGCTACTCCTGTTCAGCAAAATATCTCCAGTCCTCTGGCTCCATTTTGTATTGTAAAGTATCCTGGATAAAGAGAGTCTGAGGTCCCTAGCAGCCTGACAAATGACATACTAGCTATTGGGCAGTGGTTGTTTGAAGGTTATCATGGTGATGGCTCCAACTGAACAGTGAAATTAAGTTTTAGAGGAATGGGTTCTGTATCGCAGTCTTAGATTGTTTGTCGTTAATGAACTAAGCTTGCAAGGGCGCTTATGTTATATAGGAAAACAGAACCATTCATCTAATCTAAATTTTCAGTAAAGAAAGAAATTACTCTGGGTGGAACCTAAAGAACTTCTCTTCCTTAGGTCTTCTGCTGTGCTTGTTAAGGCTCTCTGCAAGAAGGGGGAGCAAGGAGAGGAACATTAATAAGATAAACTTTACCATTCTTGCTTCATCCTCTAAAACAAAACAAAAAAAAGCCAAGCAAACAAAAAAAACAACCCAGCAAAACAGTAACAAATAAAAAACCTGCAAGAACTCTTGGGTTCATATGTTTAATCATTGTCTCATTATCGAGAGAGTGTTGCCATCTAGTGGACAACAAAACTGTATCTCGGCTCTAATGCACGGCTTTGCAGAATTTAGTGCCTTAAGGTTCTGTGCATCATAAACCAAATAACTGAAGTGTTTTTTCACTTCCATGAGGAAGAATCTATATGGCATAATAAATACTGACAAAGAAATTTAAAGCTTTGCATATTTAGTTCGAAATAAGGCACCAATTCCATTTTCTTTTTAACCTGACATCGTCCCTTTCTTTTCTGCAAAGATTTTGTGTCATTAAAAATAGAGAAGATCAAATGCCAATTTCTAAATTTCTTTCCCCTTCTACATCAGGAAAACGTACTTTCTCACTTTGAGAACTTCTCACTCTTTTTTTTTTTTATTCCTACTTACATTATTTTCTTTTTACTATGCATTTCATTATGCAGCCCCAACACACACCTCCCCAAAAGCATATTAGGCTATTTTTCACATCTTTTTCCCACTCATCTACCCTAAGCGGTTTATATAGGCCAAGGTTATCTGTATCTGGTCTTCAAAATGTGTTTCATCCAGAGTATTATGGAAAAAAACAAAACTTAGCATGCTGTTTCCATTGAGTTCTGGTATACCTTGGGAAAAACACTGACTTGTTAATATCAAAACTCTCACTGACTTTTAATAGAGTCAGGAGGTGTGTTTTGTTTTGTTTGTTGTTTTTTTTTCCCCCTAGGCTCCTCCCCACCTCTTGAACTAAATTGTAGGCAGGAGACAAAGCAGATAAAGCCCAAAGCGCGAATAAGTGCTTACTTTTTCATGCTGGGTGGGAATTCTGTGGCAAATGGTCGCTATTTTTGCATTACCTTCCTCTGTATTAAAGCAATCTTCTTTATATAAATCCTAACCTGCACACCCAGAAGTCACTGCAACCTGTAAATGTTTAGCCCGTAGCTTTTGCATTGTGACCTTGCCCTAAGGCCGCCATGGGAAACTTCTTCTGTGCCTCCCTTGCCTGGGGCAGTTCAGAGTGTGTGCAGTCTGTCTGTCTTGCCTCCTGATTGACTTATTTTTATTCATTAATGGTAAGCTTGCAAGTAGCACCTTTTCCATATTCACTGCGTGTGTGAAACCTGTAGTATCAACCAGAGAGACTTATATAGGTTCAAGTTATGTCAGAGGAGGTTTAGATTAGATATTAGGAAAATTTTTTTCAGTGAAAGGGTTATTAAACATTGGAATAGGCTGCCCTTTGGAATTCACCATCCCTGGAGGTGTTTTTAAAAAAAGGGTAGATGTGGTACTTGAGGACATGCTTTTAGAAGTGGTTTTGTCAGGGTGGGTTAATGGTTGGACTTGATGATCTTAAAGGTCCCTTCAGATGTCAGCAATTCTATGATTCTATGTTGCTTTGTAGGCATGGAGGGGAAATCCCTTTCTGCAGAGAGGTCACTAAGAGACAAATTCAACCATCTGGAGAACTCTCATCTCCAGGCCAACATACTCGGGATTAAAGTTACTAAGGAACAATCAGGAGAGGCAAGGATAAGTTAATTTCTATAAAGTCGAAAAAAATATTTTCCCACTCTCCTAAAAGTTATTGAAAACTATTTGAGGATCATTACTTACAGCACATCCTAAACATTTGTATGGTTCATGTTGATCGATCTGTGATCGAGCTGTGGTATGAGACTGCTGGTCTCTCAGACCGGCTCAGAGACTTGGGTATGCCCTGATGTTGCAGAACTGACTTTGTTCTTTTGTGGGCAAGATGATTATGTTCAGAGCCAGGCATGTAAGGTGAAAGGAAATGTGGGGTTTTTTCCTTTCTTGGGTTGGTTTGGGGTTTTTTTCCCCTGTTTGTTTGTTTTAGGTTTTTCATAAGCTACTTAGTTTCAGTGAGGTAATTTTTTAGGAACTTTCTTTTCTATGTTAATACCTGAGGCAAAGTGAAGAAAGAACCTTCTGCTGTGATTAATCACAGAAAGTTTTTGTTTCTTTGTAACTGATGATCAAAGAATCTGAAAAACAGGCACGTCTCCTCCTTGATGTGTTTACACCCAGGAAACATGTCTTGATAGAAAGAAAGCTTGGGGGACGAGAGCGCCTCTTCTGGCTTATGCTGTTTAATAGCATTAGAATTAGACTCCCTATATAATTAGCATTTCTTGAAATAACATCACTGATTCTAACTGTTAGTTCTTATAGTCAATTGATACAGTAAAGTAAACCACTAGTTCCAATATTATGTGGATGGTCAAACTCTTAATTATTGGTTATAAATTTTGTCTTCGTTTACTCCCTAAAATAGGTTGAACCCCGAAAGTTTTCTTTCCCACAGTCTCAATTTCAGGTAGCTGACATTTATGCTGAGGCATATATTGCTTACTCTTAGATATGTAGTTCTTCAGTCTTTATTCCTTGTCCTAGTGATGCATATTGTTTAATGGAACTCTGCAAAGCAGCAAAGGCTGTGTGGTTTTCTGTATTGGTTTTTTTTTCGTTTGTTTCCTTATGTTTTCTGATTTTTGTTTTGTCTTCTGCTTTTGTCTGTTTCTGGTTGCTGTTTTGTTTTTGAAGGGACTTTTGTCTTTTTTCTCTAGATTCTTTAGTTAAAACACCTTTTCCTTCTTATGTGATTGTTTAGGGTAAGTGATGAAAAAGATGCTCGAGGTTATCTTCAAGCCTTGGCCTCTAAAATGACAGAAGAACTAGAGGCCCTGAGAAACTCCAGTTTGGGTGCAAGAGCTACAGTAAGACTTTACTTCTACATGTCAGAAATTTTTTTTCTTTGAAAAAACATTAATTTGGTAGTTTCAGCTGCAGTAGTAACCCGTCTGTAGAGTCTGTGTTAGTCAAAAATTAAACTTTCCTTGAGCTTCCCTTCTGAATAACAGAATAGCAAATTTATTGTTTATCAATTAATTAAATGCCAATATCTTTATAATGTGATTTTATCTATGATACTGTTCAAGTAGCTACTTTATAATCATATAGGAATTTCTCGAAGGAAATCTATACTTTGGGTCGTGAAAGCCTTCAAATCTTTCACTTGTGCAATGTGAATGTCCTTCATAGCTGTCATTTGAATTGTGGCACATTAAAACTAGAATTCACTAAATCTCTTTACTTTTGAGATCATGACAGCATAAGACGTTCATCTTGCCTATTTAGTACTTGAGTTTAAAAAAATAATAATACTAATAACAATGATCTTAATTTTAAAATTTTAGATTACTCTGGAATAAATGAACTCATGTTAAGAACATAATAGACTGAGAAATGTAATTGTTGAAGTTAGTTACATTCCTTATTTTCTGCTTTTTTCTCCCCTCTTACTCTTTCTTCTCCCTTTTTTCATTCTTTACTAGGACATGCCCTGGAAGATGCGCCGCTTTGCGAAACTGGATATGTCTGCAAGGTTGGAACTACAGTCTGCTCTTGATGCTGAAATCCGAGCCAAACAGGCTATTCAAGATGAGTTGAATAAAGTCAAAGCTTCCTGTATCTCTACAGAGTGGTAAGACTGAATTGTTCTGATGGAAATTTACTTTTGATACCTTCCAGGGAGTGTCATCAAATCATGATTTTAACTGTCTTGTCTGTCAAAATTTGCTGATGAATGATTGCTAGCTTCTTATATCCAAATGTGAAAAAAAGATCAGATCTCTTCATTGAGTAAGCAGCTGGCCACTTACTGGGAAAATTTGAAATCTCAGACTTTCAAAGGGTGAAAGGAGACACTTCACTTTCTGTTTAATAATATAATCTCTCCTGATTATGATAACAAATTCAAATGCAAGCAGATATTTGGTTTTATATCTTAGAACAAATTATTTTCCAGTCTTTTGATAGCTGCATTGACTTAGCTGATGAAAATCAATTATTGCATACTGATGTGAACAGTAATAAGATGTGCTTACAGAAGATGATGAATTCTTTTCTGCCCTCCTCAGAGCTCTTCTACAGTTGGGTGACTGCCTGAAGCAGGGGACTAGTAGGAAGACATTCCATTTCTAGGTCTGCAGCTTCAATGTTCAACAGTGCCCAAAAGAACTATGGAAATCTCTTGGAGCCCTGTGAACACAGCTATACTGGCATAAGACTTCTTCATAACACCCACCATTGAAAATGATGCCTGTTATTTCCTTTGTTAGTTTGGATAGATAAATCAAAGACAACACATGAGCTTTTCTATATCTACAAGAGAATCCTTCTAATTAGAGTTTGAGGCATGTTTAAGAATAAGCTTGCACTGCTGCTAACCACTGCAAGTAAGTTCTGCTAAAAAAGAAAGGCTTGAATTTCTTTAGCTGTCGTTCTGATTCCTTTTACAAGGTAGTAACTTGATTAAGCGAAGAGATTTTAATAGATAAATCGCAAAAATATGATCAAATAGAAAATACATATTGTTTGCATAGTTCCTGTCATATGTTATAATTTGACTTAAACTAAATTTGCCACGAGAAGAAAATTCATCCTGTACTATGATGTGATAGTAGTTACATTTCCAAATTATGAACCCCACTGGGCTGGGGATGCAGCGTTAGTCCTTTGAGTTGATGTAGATTGAAGTAGGCACTCAAGCTGAAGTAGGACTTCTGAGCTTCATCTTAGTTGCATGTCCATTCTATTCTTCTTACTGCTTTCTATACAGAAACGATTTTCACAGTAGCAATTCTCTCATCTTGCAGTGTCAGAGCACGTAGATAGACAATGCAAGGCATGGAAATGGCTTCTAGGATAGAAGGGCTGGGATGTGGTGTAAGAATATCAAATACAAGCAAAATGAATAATTTCTCTTCAGTTGTATTTGAGGAGCACTGACTTGTTTTGCAGCTTTAGGAAAGCGGTTGGACATAGCTGAGATTCAAATACGTTATCTGTGAAGTGGGAATACCGTATTCACCTTAGTTGGGTGTTTTTCAGGCCAGGTAACATGATGGTAGGCAGTACTGTAGATCCTCTAAGAACAGGAGAACCAGTGTTTGCTTTGATAGGCAAGGATGAGAAATGTGGTAGAAATGTACAGTAGTGTTACCTATCAGCTGTGAATCAGAAAGCACTGAAAGAACTAACTGTAAAGTAACCGAGAAGAAAAATAATTGAACATAATTTATTATATCACAGGTACTGTAAATTAACAAATAACACCCCCCCCCATTTTTAAGCATAAAAATACATGTGTCCTTTTTTTCTCAGTCGCAGGATACAGGCTCACACAATTACTCATAAATTAGAAACATGAGCCTATTTAATGGGTAACCAGGGGCAGTTAATTGCTTGTTCTGGGGTTTTTTTTTGGTTTTTTTTTTGAAGGTACCATTCTGAACAGGTCCTAATAGATTTCTGAATTCATTTTCGCATTTGATGACATCATGAAGCTTGCTGGGCATTAATTTTCAAGTAGCACGCAAAGATGGACAAAGAAGAATGACTTGTATCATGGGTATCTATTTGTATCATAGATTTTTTGTTTGTGTTCTTTTGAAGTAAATTGCAAGAATCTGAGAAGAAGAACATGGAACTGTTGACGGATATTGAAAGGCTGAAAAAGGAGACGGAAGAGCTTAGATCAGAAAAGGGTATGGCAACTGATATCCAAGTAAATAACATGTTTCACATTGGTGGGTACATCTTATCAATTATATGTCACCTTGCAACTAAAATGTGGCATACAAAATGTGAGCACAATTACATGTTAAGATGTACCCACAGCGGTTGCATTTGCACTTCTAATACATACTTGTAATACGCTTCAGTTTTGTTGGTATACTTGAACCAGTAAGGTATTGTTTGAGTTGGAACTGCATTATTTTTATTTGGCATGTGTACGGTGATTTACTGCCAGAAAACTGTTAGAAGTATAGGTATATTTAGAATTTTTTTTCCCCCTTTTATGATGGGTTAAGGTATTTAGACTTCCATACTGTTCATAGTGTTCTTCATCTATGAATGTTTTGGGCCTGTCTACACAGAGAGTAAACAACTGCAGAGGTATTCATACCATTCATCCGTTTCTGAGCTGGCTTCGTTGATTGGCTTTGTAACCACGTAGTGAGCAGTGTGGTCGTGTTTGCTTTGCTGTGGTATTAAAAGTATGTCCTGGGATTTCTAGTGCATCTGTCTAACAGCATTTCGCATTGTTGCTGGGAGAAGAGACTTCTTGGTAATTCTGAAATGAAAAAAAAACTTCATTAAGAGATGATTAATGATTTGGCTGATTCTTTGCAGTTCCTGTAGTAGCTCTGGTATTTGTATCTTACGAGTCACATGGGAAGAAGTGATTTTCCGGGCCAAATGGAATTACATAATTTTCTGCAGGGAATTGCTTGAAATCCAGAGTTTCAAAACCCTGGCAACAATTGCTGCATAGGGATGTCAAATATTGTTCGGCCTTTGCAACCTAACAGCATGTCAGTCAGTAATATATTGTAGTTAACATTCATTTCTGCCATATAGGCCTCCAGGTGCTGGTTGACTGGTAAAAGTAATACAAACCCCCACAGAACATTAAAAAATGACTGATCCCAGTTAGCAAATAAGACTTAGGGAATTGATATTTGTTCGTCTTGATGCTTAGCACTGATACCAGGATTATGCTTCTTGATAGCATCTCCCTGGAGACAATAATGCTTTGTCATGTTTAGCTTTCATTTATAGGTTCTTGAACTGTCTTAAATATTTATGCATGGTTACTCAACTTCTGAAGTCTTCTTTTGTGTTAAACAATCTTTTAATAATTTATAATTAATATTTTACCCTGTGTTTTTTCCCCTGTTTAAAACCAAACCTTATTGTTTTTGTGAAAATAGAGATAAACCTTTACTCTTTTCTTTAAAAAAAAAAAAAAAGGAAAGAAACCATACTGTTCAAGGAAAAGTTAGTTATTATGCTTTTTGCCAGAAGTAAATTAATAAGATTCTACTGCAACTATTCAAATATGTTGATAGAAATACACCTTAATCCAAAATATGTATCATCTTTGGACTTGGATTTCTCTTATGAGAAGAAATATATTGATGTTTGAATTATGAACTGTATAGAGGATTCAAATGTAGATATTGTACAGTGGCAGAGTAACTTCCTGTGTGTGGAAATTGATTTCTGGGAAGGGATTACTTAGATCAGCACTTGAATCCTTTGCTCTTTATAAATATATTCCAGAAACTTCGAAGAATGGGGAAAGAAATTACTAAAAATGATTCTGTAAAGTAGCAGGTAATTTGAGAGTTGTTTTTAGTATTTTACTGGGGTTTCAGTGTATTTATATTTTAAAGAGGAAAGGGTTCTTTGTAACTTCTTCGTTCACTGTGGGTTATATTTAGAGCAAACAGGGTGATATGGCCAGTTAGAGCAAGACACTGACCTTTTTTAAAAGAAATGAGTGACCTTTGATAGTATCAGTCTTTGGAGATGCACACAGTCCTGCAGGCTCTGGTCATAATAAGTATATATATATTTATAATGTATTTATGGTGTTCAGGATGCCCGAGTTTGTACACATCTGTGATTTATAAACACCCACACAGCAACTTGAACTATGCCCCAAAGAAAAGAAGAAGGAAAAACCAAAACAGTTGAAGTAAGCTAAAATAACAATCGAGATGTGCCAGCCTCTGCAGTTCCAGAGGCTGCAGAAGTCCTGCTCTGCCTACAGTAACACAGACATTTGAAACTTTACCCAGGATTGTATCGCTCTTGGATGTTCAAAAGCGAGAGGTGGCAGACAGGCGCGTAGAGGACAGGTCAAGGAACTCGTATTACTTGGAAGTGTGGTGTGTTCCTCAAACAGCCTGTTCTGTACATTTCTGTGGAACCTCACTGTTTGTCTTGTCACGGTAGGCTGTCCAGCGTGTGACGGGAGCAGGGGTGACACCTGCTGCGTTAGTGTGTATGTCGGTATGTCATGAAGTGCGTGTTGCAAATGGACATAAGCACATTAGAAACCTGTGCCTTCTGCATAATAGAGATGTACATAAATATATTTTCATGTTGAATTTACGCTACACACATCCTAGCTTGGAAAAGGGTAATTAAACATACACTGCTTGCTTAGTGGTTGTATGTCTGTCAAAAAAATCTTTTACCCTGGAAAATGTGACAACTTACTTCAAAAAATGTAGGTGGTTCAGGCGGATACTCAAACCCTGATTCAGCAAGGCAAAGGTCCTCCATGAAAAGGTCATTTTTCTGTAGCTTAAAAAACTGCTGCTGTTTTCTAGGTGTAAAGCACCAAGACTCACAGAATTCTTTCTTGGCATTTTTGAATGCGCCTACCTCTGCTCTGGATCAATTTGAAGTAAGTGTACAGCTATTCTAACTCTTTGTTAGTCATTGGAAGTATTGCTCTTATGTGCAGGTTATATATGTATTTGCTGAAAGTTTGCTACTGTATTTTAATCGTATTGCCTCATTTATATTTGTGTATAATACATGAGATTTGCTTGCCATTTACAGTGCTGGCTGTCTTCTCTTGAACACTAGTAATCATAATGAAGTCTCTCTCACACTTTAAATGCAGAAATTTTCCTGATTTTGTAGTGAACATGGAAAGCATAGTTGTTCAAATGGCCTTTCTTTCTATTCATAAAAATGCTAAGTAATGTGGATACTGGTTTGGTAAAAATGAGAGAAAATACGTCAATAATGCTTGAATGTATTCCATGAAGTCATTGGTACTGTAGATTTATTAGGTTGTCTTCATCTTCAGTTCATTTTACACAGACCTGTAAAATCCAGATGATTACTATTCATCTGCTCTCCACAGATTCTATATACTTAAAAAATAAATCTGTTTAATTCCTTTGTCACTTTTAGACAAAAGACCGGTTTAGGTAGAAAACCTGGAAGAAACATATTGATACTATACATTTCATATCTTCTTTTTTTAATCAACAGTAAGCAATGCATCATTTTTCTTTTAAAAGAGCTGGCGTGAAATATTGGTCAAACTGAATTCAGAGGGGACAAGGCACATCCTTTACAGTTATACATCAGTCTAAAATTTCCCCCTGTTTTTTTTCTTGTGGATGTATGAGGTTATCACATTTAACTATGAAAGAGCATAATCCCTGATGTTATTGATGTTTTAGAATTTACTTTCTTTTCATTGTGTATTCATTAATTCATTGTTCTCTCTTAAAGCCTCACAATTAATACCATTTTTTAATTTGCTTTTTAATTATATATCTTATAAATTACTTTCAATATAAAAATCCTCTTGGAGTGTAAGAATAATATTTTACTGAGTGAATGCTGGAGAAAGATTGGGTTTTATACAGGTAGTTTATTGATTAATTGTCTATGAAAGGCAATTAATGAAGACTGTTACTGGCACTAGTTATTTACAGTTCTTTATTTTTGCACTTTTATTTATGCTGAACAGTTTTCTTCATCCATCTCTTTCTCTCTCTCTCTTTTTTTTTTACTGCTGTTTTCATTAAAATAGGATTCCTTTTCCTCCTCTTCATCCTCATTGATTGATTTTATGGATGACGTAAGTCTTTGACTTTCAAACCAGTAAATCCCTCAATAACAGAGATCAGTTGATTGATTTGGAGTATTCAAACATTAATGCAGTCAGCTTAAAAAGTCTGAAGTGCAGTGGAGAACAGCATATTTCTATAATAGCATACTTGCACCTCCTATAGATGTTCAGTTTCAAAGTGAATGTTTTTCTTTAGGTTCAGGTGAAGAATTCTTAATTGCAGACAGTTTTGCTAATGGGGAGAAGGTGCTTTTGGGCCTTATCTACTGACGTGGCCTGTGGAAAGTGGTTCCAGAATCACTGGCACATTTATTTCGCTTAGTTCCGTTGCTTCGTATTATTTATCATTAATTGTTTCCAAAAGTTTTCTGATCACTTCAGTGAAAATGTTTTCCTTGCATACAGTTAATTTCTGTTTGCTCAAATAAAATATTCTCTCTTTTTTAGTCTGTACTGTAAGAAGTCATTTTCATTATAACTGAAGTAACATTACTTTTTATTGCCATTTAAGACACTGGTTTTTAATCAGGACAGTGTTTAAATATTTACCCTAGTTAATTGCATACTAAGGGAATTGAATTAAAAGCTGAAAATTGACTGCATTATATTTCTTTCAGACTGAAGTAGTAGGCACATAAAAGTAAATAATAATAAGCTTTTTAAATCAAAGTATATACTATGCATCCATTGTAGAGAACCATCCATTACAACTCTGTAGGTATGTTGTGTATGTACGTCTGTGTGTGCTTGTATATATGTGTATACACATACATACATATTTATACATATGTATTTAAAATATCATAATTCTATCTGCATTAAAACGTGATGTAATTCATTTTATTCTAGAGATGTCTGCTGTGAAGAATGTAACAAAGAGGGTGTAGTACATGGGCCTGTTCTACTGATTGCATTTCCTTTTGCAAACTCTGAAAGAATGCTTTTCTTCTGGATGTTTTTTTCTGTAAATCAAGTATATACCTTAGACAAAATGTGAAGGTACATTTGTGGTACCATAATAGGTATTTGTCTGCACTTTTGTAGAGCGCACAGAAGGCCTTGTCTTGCTGATATTGTTTGAATTTTCTTACACCAAAAAAATGAGAGTACAGTTTCCTGTCATGTTAAATCTACAGTAAATGAATAATATTTATATCCCTTACCTGGATTAAAGAAGTGTTCTCTATGTTGCCTGAGCATTAAGAACACTTAGTTTGTATCAGCAGGTTCTTTCATAGAAAGTTACCTTTTAAAATATCTAATAAACTCTCCTAAAAGCTGTTAAAAGAGAAGCAAAGTACATATGGGGCAGAGTAGATGACCATGTTCAGTTTTGCAAGGGAAAACTCAGGACGAGAAAGTTTTCCTGGTTGCTGTCCTGGTTGCTAATTTTGAAGGACATCAGTATTTTATTCTGTATTTATTGTTGGTTAGGTTTTTTTTTGGGTGGGGTTTTTTGTTGTTTGTTTTTTAAAGAAGGCGACATTTTTTTTTTCACAAACATTTTGACAAAATCACATGGTTTTTTGCCTATGCAAGTGAATAATTTTCAACTGTTGGAGTACATCCTTTAAGATATTCTTCTTGATTGGTCCACCCAGACCAAATCTTTTCAGATACCCATCTTTCAGTATTTGGTAAAACTCCAGGTATCCATGTGTATATTGTGGCATGTGAATGACTTAATACACGCAGAATGAAACTTCCTGTGTTACATCTTCAGTCTGAGTCCAACAGGAGCGTTTTTTCCCTCAGTTGCATTGGGCAAGAGTACATTTCTGGGCTGGACATGCCAGGGGCTTCTGTCTCTAACACTAGGGTGGATTTCTTTCTCATCTGGCAAAACTGCAAAAGAAGAGTTGACTTCACAGATAGGAAGAGTACCTTGCAAACAAATACAAGACTTGTTGAGTTACCTGTCTTTATTAGAAAGAGAAGTAAAGCTGATGTTTGCGTTAGTAGGTGAAAGATGGTGTAATTAAGTTGTGCTTGAAGTCAGTTCTGCATCTTTCATTTGTTGGACAAATACTGGATTCATTCTTAGCGAGATTCACAATATATCGCCTCTGAATTATCAAAATGAATGGTTATTTATGTTTTACTTCACTGAGTTAGTTCAATAACAATGCATTAGGCAGACTTAAGTTAAAATAAGGGTATTAAAACCCCTCCACACTGGATGTGACCTCCATTCCTTTTCCAGTGTCTCTTTTTGACAGTAGTTACCTTGAAGGGCAGTGTTTCTTGCAGCATTTCAAGAAGAATTAACCTGTGCTCAGTCAAACCTGAGAAGTGTGTGGGTTCTTTATTAAGGCCAAGGAAGAATTAGAAGCCCACAGGTCAGACTCATGCAGTGCTGCAATATTGCACGGGGTTCAGAAAAGTCTCTCCTGTAATCACAAACCCAAAGTAAATGTTACTAGTGGCCCATAGTGTTTCTCCAGCCTCTGTGCTTCATTACGGAATGACAAAGAGAGTGTAAAATAACTTGCAGTTGTGGTTAGGTAGCACTCTCTGCAAGATCTCTAAAGTCTATTTAACATATATATGTGTAAGCAGCACTGAGTTTGGTCCACTGATTACATTTGGAGTTTACTAGGGTGGGTATGTCTTGTGTGTCTGTCATACAAATAACGTAATTATTTGTAGTGCCCTGTGAATGACTGGAGTTAATTCTAATTGTTTCAATGAGGAAAATGGTAGCTTTGCAATTTCTTCTGGAGATAAGTAAAAACAGATGTCCCTCTGCCTCTGTAGCCTGCAGATGATGAGAAAACACAGTAGTTGCTCACTATTTAGAAGAGTAGGAGTCACTGTTGGTTCCAGCCATCCCTCCTCAAATCCAAAGGAAGATACTTAGTCAGGTTGGCAGAACTGGTGCCTAAATCCTTATACCTGCAAAAGCCCGCACATTCAGAAAAGATCCTTGTATCTCCTGTTGCACACAGGAGGGTGCAAAGGGGAGTAGGATTGTGTCTTGCTGTCCCTAGTTTCTGATTTTGGTGGGGAGGGAAGTCACCCCCAGTGATTAATATACTGATTTCTAAATCTTTGCCACTGTTTCTCCTGTGTGTTGCAGGCTGTCTCTCGGTAACGTTATATAGGTGTTAAGTCTCCTGTGTTCACTAGAAGTGTCTGATAATGGAAGTGTTGAGTTTTGGTTTTTTGCCGGGTGGCTCTCTGTGTATCTCACTAGCTACTAAAAGCAATCAACCTGTTTTATTTAAAGATGAATTTGTGATTACAGCATTTAAATAGAATCTCATTTTCCCTTGACAAAATTGTTTTCCCCACTTGCTAGAAATTATTATTTTTCCCTGTTTTCAAAACATTACAAATTAAAAATAGATTTCTTAAATCCTCCTGCAGTCTGTCGTTGCATCCGGTCCCCATGGGCTTTGGCTAGACTAAACAAATCTGAAATTGGTAAATAACGACAGAATAAATCATGTTCTTAATTCTCATTATTAAACAGAGCGAGCTATGGTAGTGTGTGGTGAGAGCCCTGACTCTACCTGCACATTCATCATTAAGTTTAGAATAATTCTGGTTCTTAATGGTGCTTTAAATTGGACATATTGAGCCTTCAAGAGATGGCTTTATTCATCTTGTTCAAAGTACAGAGATGCTAACTGCAGATTATTAGTGTAACACACTCTGCAGTTTCACTGCTATTGTCCAGTGTAAAACTACAGACTTTAAAATAACTTCCTTTTTTTTTTTTTTTTGATGTTTCTTCCCTCTTGTTGCCCCAGACTATCTTGTTTTCAAAATACTTGTAAAAATGAACATGTTTGTGTGTGTCTAAACACTACCTCTGGAGATGTAGAGCAACGAATTCTGAGCTGATGTATGTGTCACTGTTTGGTTTTGTAACATATTCTCCTCCTTTCTTTGTTAAAGCGCTCTCCTTCCTGTATTCCAGCTAACAAAGGCAGACGTGTAAGAGGCTGTCTTACTCTATATGGCCCTTTATTTTTTTGCCTGTTGTGTACATGCCTTTGTTTAATGTATGGATTGTGTCTTTACCTCACTGCATGTCTTGTGCTGCTGCTGCTGTTTGCTGCTGCTGCTGTGCTTTTTGTTGTTTTACAGCTGTGGGCTAAAAGCTTTTGGAGTATTTAATTTGGTAATCCTATGAGCGGAATATCAGTAACTGGAGAAGATGCTTTGGGTACTTTCTCAGTTCTTTGTGAAAGAGGATCAGGAAGATGCAGGTTGGGAAGATGAGCAAATATCAAATGAGGGCCTCTTTGTTTCTTTGCCCTTAGCAGAGGGCATGTGTTGAGTTATGGGAATTGCCTATAGCAGTTTGGCATTTGGGAGGCATGTCATACCAAATGATAGAAAATATCACAGTACACAGATAAATAAATGGGAAGTGGGGAATTGAGTAAATTTAGCATCAAGGAAGGCAGGAAAAATTCATACAAGGAAAAGAGTTGGATGTGTTGTAGTCTGTTAAGATGGAAAGCTCTATGGTGTTTCAAAAATCAAGGTGAATTTTTAAAGATGGTGTTATCAAAGCTTTGTCAGACTGAATTCGTACCAGGTATGCTGTGTCCATTTTAAACTCATACTGCCACTTTTGTTTCTTTTATACACCTATGATGATAGGAATAGGAAAGCGTACAAAGCACTTATATTGAATATTCAATAAATAAGCGATAATGCGCAACAGCTCTAATAATGACCTTACCTATGCAGTGCAAAGCACACTGCTCAGTGTCTTAGGCAAGCTTACAGTAACTCCTTGGTTTTGTCGGCTGTGGCTCCAATTCAGAAGTTCATCTTTCCTTGAGATGTGTTTACGCTGGTCAGCTTTGGCTCAGACCTACACAAGGTGACACCGTGTAGACAACTAAGCAGACTCCTGTGGAAGATGACAAGGCTATTACAATTTGGTCAGAAATATTGAAATACACTTTTGATAATCCAGTGGATTAGTCTAAAACTAATTTTAGTGGTGTTAATAAGGTCCATGTAAGCTTTTGGCCATAGTTGAGTACCGTTGCTTTTGTACTTAGTTCTCATTAAAGCAAGGAACCTGGAGATAACTGCAGCAATACAGCTCAAGGCCCTCTTTCTGCAGTGAAGGTGGTGGTTAAATTCCCTTCAAATTCTGTAATGGTAGATCAGGTTCTGTGTGTTTTGTGGGCTTTTTATGTTCATAAGTAAGGTAAAAATACATTTGTTACTGTTTCAGCAGTTGTCTTCAACCGCAAAGGCTTTGTAGCACATTCCAGAAAAGTTCCATCATTCATATCATGCTTGTACTAAATTTTTTAAGAAACACCATGAAAATTCTTTGGTATGCAGATGCTACTTTGAAAGGGAAAGCCTCTGGAGAATCTGGAAACATTTATGAAATGATAGATTAGATCTCTGAGTTTAACTTGCAGAAGAAAAGGAATGTCTGTTTCTTGATACAAAAAATTTGCCTGTAGTTACTCATTTGGCTTATTTTTTAATAACCCTTTTAAGAAGAAGGTGGAATTGTTTGAAGTTAAACAGTCTTTGAGTGGACTCCAAGTTATCACATGTTTAGACTTGATAAAAAAAGGAAGTTTAAAGTAATTGAAACAATATTGTGTGTCTGGGGATGTACTACTTAAAGGCATCAATGTTATAATAATGGATAAAGCTTCCAATTATTGTTTGCTTCTGATAAATTTGAGCACAAAATGTTTGCTTTACTGCTAATTTTTGCCTCAATGCTTGAAACACATGATCTATGTGTAGAAAACAGGTGTATCCCAGTGTGAGATTTTCCCATTTTCATTACAGAAATACTTGCAGGCATCTTAATATGCCTAAGTTGATTAAGCTGATGAGCGTTCTCCACCAGATAATTTTTTGTTGAAGGCTATGATAAAACTAGAAGCCATCAAACCTAACTCACTACTATTTAAAAAAAAAAGAAAGAAAGAAAAAGAAAAAACAGCAACTGCACCTGTTCGCTACCATGACTGAGTTTCTGGAGAACAGGACTGTCTATGCATGTATAAGGTTGGCTTGGCAATATATTTTATTCCCAAAATGTAGTAAAGTTTGTGGAATCCTTAGTATGATGTCAATGGCAAATAAGATAAAAAGGCACTGGAATGTTCAAATGCTTTCTGTAAACGTTGCTGCATATTTTAGTTTGTGTACAAACTAGCCACATCCTTAGCAATGGGGAACTGATGATAGATAGCATTGCTCCAGAAAAGCCAGGCATGCAATGGAGCCTCCATCTTTTAGTTTTATTATTAGTGGAGGAAAGCATCCTCATCCTTTAAAAATACAAATTTACATAGAAAACTTTGATGTGGAGTTGTCTTGTTTTCAAGGAAGAATCCTGCATTCTCTGATTTTTCAGCTGCACTGGCAAAAGATGACTTGTTATCCAAGGTACTTGGTTGTAGTTCTATGCCTTGTTGTTCAGTGTAGTTCTTTGTTGAGCTTAGTTCCACTGTATATCAAGGACTAGGAAAATATTTCCCTGAAGAAACTATATTCCTGGTAAGGATGTTTTTGTAGTTCAAATGGGGTACAAAACCCCCTCAATTCCCTGTGAATATAATTAACGCTAACCTCAGGAAATACGTTGTTTGCTCTGCCTATTCTCCTTATTTTCCCCTAAATATGTTTGCAGTGATTTATATGGGCTATATGGGAATTCACTTCTAACAGACCTCAACTACCAGTGGACCAAACCCAGTAGTGTTTAGAAAATATTCACCCTTTAAAAATGCTGAATTACAAGTCTCTTCAAGTGTTTATCAGGCCCCTAAACTAGCAGCTCTTATGCATGTGCTCACCTCTCAGCAGAAGCCTTGGCGTGTTTGTATTCAATAATTTTCATTGCATTTTTGTACTTTAATTAGGAGGTTAAAACTGAATTTTTATCCTCTCAGTTCTCTTTTTGAAATTCTACTGCTCCCGTATCTTGTTTTGGTAAGAGTTGAGAATTCTTTTTTAATGATGTCTTTGATTTATTTTTTCGGTTGGTTTTTTTTTCTCTTGAATTGTTCTTCTAGATTGATTCAGTTGAGAATTTTACGTTGTCTAATACTCCATCACGGGATGAAGATAGCAAGTCTCACCTCCATTCAAGATCAAGGTCTCCTTCTACGGCCAGTGAGATTGAACCAATCGAGGTACTTCGATGTTGACAAATTTTTGTCTTGTTTTTTCTTTAGGATTAGCGTTTTCACTCATAAAAATTGCTACTGCAAATCCTTTTGTTTAGAATGAAGCTCGCTCCTCTACAGCAGGACTATTTCGGACCTTCTAATAGCGTTCTGCACTTGTGATGAGCTGTATTTTGGGGAGCATTGCATTTCTTTTCACATACAGTTAATTTATTAGGGATGGAACTATGTTGAATCAATTATTAGATACAGTGTCTTTTCATAACATATCCTCAGTCATGAATATTTAAGAAATGTTGACACAAAATTAACGTTATACTGTAGTTTGTAAGAGCACACTTTGGAGTCCT
>NW_009646437.1:293348-314633 GCF_000708025.1 Charadrius vociferus | reverse complement strand
CTGCTGAAAGTCTTGTCAGTATGAAATATTAGCAAGGCTCTGAAACTATAATAATGTATCCCTTTTCCCTGTTAAAAAAATTGTCTCTGATTATTTTACATTTGAAAAGATTCGATCAAATAGTTAAGATAACGCAAAGCTATTTTTGACATTTAGGAGACAAATCTTACACATCATTTTGCTGAGAAATAAGATTTGGTTTTCTGAGTCCTTTCCTATCTTAATCAGTTTGGTTTCATTGCTTGTAAGTTTGGGGATGGGATGGGTGGGACGCTGTAGTCTTTTTACTTTTTTCAAGCTATCTTTGATAGTGTGTATTTGATGTCTTACTGATCCTTTGGGACACTATGTTCAGGTTACAGATCATCCTCCCCGTTCAATTCACACACCAACCATGAGGACAACATATATTGGATCGGGACTCTCTGCACCAAAGGTACTCAGTCAAGTGTTCACATTTTTATATTGTAAGGGAGAAAATATCACTTCTGGGCGGCAGCTTCAGGAGAACTGTTTATCACAGTAATCTTACCAGATCTGCCTGGAAGGGTTGTTTATATGCAAACTGGTTGCCTTCTAAAATTTAAACCCCCTCATTCTTACCTTATGTGGTGTGACAAGTTGTGCTAGGCATTCCACTGTAGCAGCACACAGGCATTTGATTATAGCAAAAACGGTAGTTTGGACATTAGAAAGAGGTAAATTTACCAGAACATGAAGAAGGGAAAAGAGACTTCCTAGAAACAGTGTGTTTTCTGGCATGTGTCTGACCAACCTGCCTCTATCGTCTGCATGCAGTAAAACTGATGTCATTGTGGGCCAGTCTCGGATTAGCACATCTGTGTGCTAATTAAATGCTTATTTTTGAGAAAGAGGCAGAGAGTAAGCCTAAAATGAAACTGTGGATTTGCATTTTTGTAAGTAATGTAGGTAGAGTAACACTGCAACACTGGGCTTGGAGAGGAAATTCCAGTTTTTCTGTCTTCCAGCTTTTTACTTGCGTAAATTATATAAGTTGTTGAAATTATTTTGCTATTGGCCAAACAAGCCAGTCAGCGTGTGCTAATTCACAGTGAATTATGTGTATTCAAGCAAATGAGGAATAACATACAAGCTATTAAATGAAAAATTTTCTCATAAAAGTATCAGAAGTGCCTCAATGGCTTAGGAATCTTCTGTATATTTAAAAAAAAAATTTAAAAAAACAGTTTTTCTGCAACTACTCAGTGAAGGAAGTAAGTCTTTCTAATAGATCTATTTCTCTGCTTCGATAAGTTGCAAAATAGCAAAAGACTTCATTTGTATAAAGGAAAGCTAACAAGTTTGAGCAGACAGTGTTCTGTTGGCAACATCTGAGTAGATCAATTAAAAAATACTGTAAGTGCACTTGGAATCATGTGAAACATTTTACTGTGCACATCATTTCAATTTTGCAAATATTTGGCTCGGTAAGTAATGATTTGCTTTCTAATTTATTATGTTTCCTAAAGAACCTTCTTACTTTATGGTTGCATCAGTTTTTAAAACCTAAGTATTGTTTCCCTGCAAGTTTCAAAACAAGACATCCATCTGTAGACAGAAAGCTTCCATTGTAACAGTAAAACTGTCATTAAATATGGATGAAGTTTGAGCCCTTAGGTGTGATATCTTATGCTGCGAAAAACAGGAAAGTGAGTAAGATTTTAATATACCTACTCATTAAAGTAGTCCGCAAAATTGTATTATTTCAGATCACGTACACTGTCGAGGTTGTTTGGACAGCCTTTGCATGCACCCTATGCTGTATCCTATCCCAGTTGTTACTTCACTGGGAGTTTTTAAAAAAAGCAAAGCAGCTTCCTGGATTTTACATAAGGCCTTTTATGAATCATACTACCACTTTCATAGTCATTTAGCCCTGATGTCATAGCATCAGCAATGCCATCCTTGAGGGGGGAGAGAGAATTGAAACACTTACTCATGGAGTGTGTTCCCGAGAACTAACACGAAGAGAAGCCCTTTCAAAATCAACGCCATCTATACTCTGGCTTTTAAATTGGGTATTCTGAAATTGCCTGTGCCTGACACCATGAAACTGAACTCTGTCATGCTTTCTGGCATGAAAATTAGAATTTTGAAAAAGTCTGATATTTTTCTTTGAGCTAAAGCAACGCTCCTTACAGAGAAGCACTGAATTTGCATCTTAGAAAATACTGTGGTAGGTTGACCTTGGCTGGCTGCCAGGTGCCCACCAAGTACATACATACACGCTCTCAACTTGTAGAGTGTAATGGAATAATTTTGGCAACTTTCCAATCTGCAATGGAAGCAAACTTGTGTTCTGAGACAAGGTCCAGTTTCCATGGTTTCGTTTACAGAGGATGGTTTTAATTATCAGTAACAAGCACTGATGAGGAATTTTTTTCAGTGCATGGGTTAGGAGCTCAGATCTCATTTTGACAAACACACATAGGGTACCTTATGCACTCTTATGTGTGTGAAAAAAATAACTGTTACAGGTATTAACATCCTTGTCTGCTTGTTTCACAGCCTAAAGCCCACCAGTTTGTAGTGAAATCATTTAATACACCAACAAAATGCAATCAGTGCACATCTCTGATGGTCGGTTTAATACGACAGGGCTGTACTTGTGAAGGTAAGCACTTCTGAAAGTAGGAAGATGGAAATTCACAGTAAATGTTGTGGTGCCATAATGCAGGAGTGTTCTGTTTATATTTTGAATAACAGAATATATTCTCACGCTTAAGTCTTTTAAAAGTAGAAGCCAAGCAATTTGAGCATCTTATGTAACACATTACCTAGTGATCTGGGGACATGCTTCTTCCAGTTGATGGTAGAAGAGCTTACTTCAGTTTACTTACAATAGCAATGAGGGGCCACAGTCAACGGTCAAGTACGCTGACAGCAGCTTTGCTTTCAGAGTCAGGGCAAAATGTAAGGTAGCTTTGCCGTTCAGTACCAATTTTGCTTCTTTCCAGGATTAATTTATTCTAGGTTTGTATGTATACAGAATGACACTCATCATTTGGAGGAGCTTCCAGCTTTTTGTTTACTAGCAGAGTTGGGCCTAGAGGAAATTATAGCAACTGTCTCAGAATGAGCTTCTGATTTGGCTCTTTCTTACCTGAATGAAACCAGGCTGTGTATTCATACACTTCTGAAAATGAGAAAATCAGAATTTAAAGCGGATAAAAGCATGAACTGCTGTTGTGCAGACTTAGATTTCTGTCTTGGTATAGCAAAGTTCAGTGAAACTATTCAGTTGTTGGTCAAAAAAAGAGGATTCCTTTATAAATGTCATCGTCATTATCATAGCTTTTGCATTGCACAAGAAATAACCATCAAATCTTTTTGTTTCTTCTCACAAGTATGTGGATTCTCTTGCCACGTGACCTGTGCAGACAAGGCTCCTGCAGTATGTCCAATCCCTCCCGAACAGACTAAGGGACCTTTGGGAATAGATCCGCAGAAAGGCATAGGAACAGCTTATGAAGGACATGTCCGAGTAAGTATCAGGTAGCTGCATTTGGGGAACTTATATTAAATTTGTTATTTTCCAGAGATGGAATTAAACTCTAATTGGGGTGGTGGTGGGGGTGGTGGATTCAATTATACCTTAAGGTAACAGTTTGGAAACTAAGACCAAAATTTTCACAAAGCAACTCAGCATTTTCAACAGTAATTCTCTCCATCTCTGTTGGCCATTGTGCTTTGGGTTGTTCTTGAATAGCCCATCTCTAGAGATCAGATCATCTTCCGGGGCCTGTAAGTTTTTGAGTCTTTCTGTTGGTGCTAGTACTGTGTAGGGTCATCAGTGTGGATACTTGTACATAAATACTAAAAAAATTACTCGACATAGTTTTGGGCATATTCCCGTTGACGAACTAGAGGTGCGTTTTTTTCTCTATCTTTGTTAATACAGCTTTGAAAGAGTTTGTGAAATAAGAAAGAAAGAACCTGTGGTACTACAGATTTTTTAAATAATATATTACGGTGTTTGTGTGGCTGTCTTTGATGCTCTTACTGCACCTGTGCTGTTGCTTAATGTTGTCACTGAATAAAAGCTTGTCAGCCTAGATGGGAGAATTGATTTTTGTACTGTCTATTTGATTTTTGATTGTGTGCAAACTTACAGAGAGGTGATCAGATTTTATCTTGCTAAAGGTACCAAAACCAGCTGGAGTAAAGAAAGGTTGGCAGAGAGCACTGGCAGTGATCTGTGATTTTAAACTCTTCCTATATGATGTAGCAGAAGGAAAAGCATCCCAGCCCAGCGTGATAGTGAGCCAGGTCATAGACATGAGGTAAGCTGTTTGGTGCTGAGTGGGAGCTTTTCAGAGGCACTGGGAGGTTTTTTCCCTGCTTTTCCTTTTTGTGAAATCAGTAAGCAAGCTCCAGAGCTTTTATGAAACACTATAATCCATGTTGAGAGCCTCAACTTTTCTGTAAAAAAGCAGTATTTGCAGTTATCCTGAACTCCACTTGTGTGTTCGTATGTGGCAATTTAAACTTCCATTACTACATCGTGTGCCAAAATGTATCTGTTCAGCTGTGTGGATGATCTGGAATGAATAAAGAAGAAAAATAATACGTTCTTTTGGGGTTGAGTAGAGTTTTGAAAGACAGATAAAGCTTTGTTATAGGATGAAACGAATGCAATTTTTGATTCAGAAGGGCTAAATAGTTTGTTCCCTCTGTCTTCAGTATTACTGAAATACTATCAGCTTCAGTGAAAGTTGAGGACATTTAGCATACCAACTAAGTACAGCTCATCTCTGACCTAGGTTAGTTTATCCAGGAAATCTCAAACATCTATGCTTATAGCATCTAGTGAGTTTGGATTTTTATGAAACAATTGGAGAGATGTTCTTTGTCCAGGCTTATTTTTTAAGTTTGATTTTTTTTTTAAAGTTTTAATTTAAACAAGCAAAAGCCAGATACTCAGAAGAGATTTATCTCCATTAACATTTACCAGGAGTTAATTATGCAGCATTGCATTTGTGAGTTTCATCTGCAGATAAAGAGGACAGGATAATTTTAAAAATCAGATCTCAGTACTGTCTCACTGTGTCCTTTACAAAACAAGGCTGTTGGTACTATGTAAATATAAAACCAACCATGCAGCTTTTACTCTTTAACTCTTTTCCAATTATGTTTGTGGTCTCCATAAGGGATGAAGAATTCTCAGTGAGTTCTGTCTTGGCCTCAGATGTCATCCATGCAAATCGAAAAGATATCCCTTGTATCTTTAGGGTAAGTATTATGTCTTGAACCTGGTAACCCAGAAGTACAGGGCTTCATAGTGTCATGTATGGTGTGCATTCACGGACACCTTGCTAGCATTTTATTTCTTTTGCAAGTGCTGGCCGTGTGGTATCCATGGCAGCAGCAATGCATAACGATCTGTACATATATCATTTTTGTGGTAAAAATAGCACTGGTAAATTTACACAAGTTCTCATCTGTCCTTTACATGGATATTTTTATTTTTTTTTAACCTTCACAATAAGATATACTTTTCTCAACCTCCTGTTAGTCATTTGGAATTCTTTTGTTCCTCATGACCTTCTACGTTTTCATTTCCTAAAGTTGTCTTCTGCTTCACAATTTAATTTGTTGTGTTAGTCCTGAAGCCTTTATTTTATGTATTTTCTTTGTATACAAGCATTGGATCTCTGAAAGCTCACATTCATCAGGTAGTCAGTATAGAAATCTAGTGTAAAATGCACATGAAAATTTGTCTGTTATGTGATATCAGGATTTTGCCATCATTGGCTTTTTCTAATATTCTTCTTATTTTTACTAGATATTCTATTGAAGCTCTGACCTCAGTGAAATATCTTTGGTGTCTTATGAATTCCTCTGTCATTTCTTTCCTATACCATTGTATTTCACTCCTTGTTTTTCTGGCTTTCAGACTGTTCGTAACTATGCATGCCGAGAAGAGATAAACCTACAAAAGGGACTTTGATTTTTATCTGTAGTAGCTATACCAAATACATGAAAAGTATCATAGATCATTCTTCCATAAAGACTATTCCTATTGCATGAAATTATTAATGAAAGCTATTGGTCTTTAAAAAAAATACAGAATACTTTTTAAGAAATGCTTTTTATTATAAAATTGCTGTGAGAAACAGATGACTACCTTATTAAGGGCAGATATTTCCCAATTATAGAATAAATATAAATGCATTTAGAATAAAGCCAAAGTTTTCTCACTTCTGTGCTGTATTATTCACATCTACAGGTTATTCTGCTGCGGGTTCTTGATTGAGTGCTTTCTATTAACTAAGGCTAAATTTTGGCATTCTTAGGCAGCTAATTAAAAGGGCACTTATAAGTATCCGATGTACTTGTAAAAATGGTCATGATGAAATTTTTTATCACTTATGACTTAAAATATATATTTTAAAATTTTCCAGGTCACAGCTTCTCAGCTCTCTGCATCCAGTAATAAGTGTTCAATCCTGATTCTAGCAGACGGTGAGAATGAAAAAAGCAAGTGGGTAGGAGTGCTGAATGAATTGCATAGGATCTTGAAGAAGAACAAACTCAAAGACCGCTCAGTCTATGTTCCCAAAGAAGCTTATGACAGCACCTTACCCCTCATTAAAACAACACAGTCGGCAGCAATCATAGGTATGAAATGAATAAGAAGATAACTCTAAGAAAAATGGGTATGCTAAAAAGATGCTCTTTTTTTTTTTTTGCAAAAACGTGTTAAATGGCATTATCTACTCAATAGAGAGTAATACATAGTGGGTTTAGCCCATATGAAAATGTGTATGGCTCTGAGAGAAGTGCAATTCACTACCCAGTACCTTTGTCAGATCTTTAAGAATATTCCCCCTATTCACACATATTCAGAATTATGAATAATTCTGACTGAGAGTTGGGCATTACTCTTTTGTTATTCTGTAAACTTAATTTCTTAACTGGGCAAAATTAGCACTATAGAATAGATGTAAATCACTGACTTTACAAAATCTGCTTGTGGGACCAGAAAGAAAATGTAAAAGCAGAGAATGAATTTAGTAATTTTAACTGCTACTGCATAAAATATGTTAATCTTGGATTATTTAAATTATTTAAATGTGATATTATAGTTGTTCCAAAGTTGGTAGTACACTTAAGTGCTCTGAATGGTTTGTCAAAAATTATGTTTCTTGGTGTTACTTCTACTAAGAGGAGAAAAGACTTTTTTTTTTCAGAAATTTGAAAGATTGGGAGGTTACCAATGGTTTTTTTTTTTACATTAATATGTTGGGTTTGGCTTTGTATTTGCTTATTTCAAGGTATTAAAAAACTGTCTCTGCTAATCAGAATTACCACTATTGTTGAAGAAGTATTTTGAAAGAAAAATAACCTTTTTTTTTTTCCTTAATATCATAGACCATGAAAGAATAGCTTTGGGGAATGAAGAAGGGTTATTTGTTGTGCATGTCACCAAAGACGGTAAGAGATTAGGAACTGGTAATAATTTCCCTAATATTAAATAATCAGAAAGTGACTTTGTAACCTTTTTTACTTGTTCAATATCCTCTGGTTTCATTTTCTCACTTTACTACGTTATTGGCTGGACAACCCTATGTGAGAGCTGATAATCAAGAAGGTGTTCTGTGTGCTTTCTGGTTTGGGTATCCTTTCCGGTAACAAAGATCTAGCATCTGGAATGCAGCTGTGAAGGTTTTTTTTCTCTTGTTTGAAGCAGGCTTAACACTGAATTCAGACTGGGTTGCTCAGGACTTTGTTCAGTCGGTTTTTGAAAATCACCAAAGATGGAGGTTCCACAATCTCTCTGGGCTGCCTGTTGCAAAGTGTAATTATTCTCACAATTTAACATTTTCTTTGTATATCCAGTTGGGAGGTTCCTCCCCTTTTTCATTTTGTTACCAGTGTATCCTCTTCTGCTGTGCACCTCAATAAGGAGCCTGGCTCAATCTTTTCTATAACCTCCTTTTTGGTATTGGAAATTAAAACTTATGTTCGGTATTGTAAAGAGATGTAATGACAGATACCCAAGCTAATTCAGCAAGCAACATGTTTAATTGTATGTTTCAGTTCTTTGAGGGTTTTCCCTAATTCAGTAGTTTTGTGGTTATAATCTGTTTTTTGAAATGAATACGGAAACAATACAGCAGTTGTTACTGCATTGGATCTGCTCCTCCCTTTTTCTGATGAGGAAAGCCAAAGGTCTATCCAGCATTGCCACATCTCATATTATTAAAATATGAGTTTTGATTCTGTACTTTTTAATACTGCAGGGAAGCAACACAGGATTTCTTGGGTTTACTTCATAGTTTATCTTTACAAATATGTATGTTTTAATCAGTTCACACTTCAACATTATTTATTTGGATTTGGGGGGTTTTGTTTTGTTTTTTAGAGATTATCCGTGTTGGTGACAATAAGAAGGTTCATCAAATTGAGCTTATCCCAAATGAACAGCTCATTGCAGTAATCTCAGGACGCAACCGTCATGTGCGGCTTTTCCCTATGGCTGCCCTGGATGGAAGGGAGACTGAGTTTTATAAGCTGGCAGAGACAAAAGGCTGTCAGTCTATAGTTTCTGGACATGTGCGCCACGGAGCTCTTACATGCCTGTGCGTAGCTATGAAAAGGCAGGTCCTCTGTTATGAACTAAATCAGAGTAAGACACGTCACAAAAAGATCAAGGAGATCCAAGTCCAGGGGAACGTCCAGTGGATGTCAATCTTCAGTGACCGTCTTTGTGTGGGCTACCAGTCAGGTTTCTTAAAATATCCGCTTCACGGAGAAGGCAGCCCATACAGTCTGCTCCATCCAGATGACCACACGCTATCATTTATCTCGCAGCAGCCAACTGATGCCATCTGTGCAGTCGAAATCTCAAGTAAAGAATACCTGCTGTGTTTTAGCAGCGTAGGGGTTTACGTTGACTGCCAGGGCCGAAGATCCAGACAACAAGAATTGATGTGGCCCGCAACTCCATCTTCTTGCTGTAAGTCGCTGTGTGTGTCAGTGTACTTGCTATTATACATTGAAGTGATCACTGATTGTACTAATATCCACAGAAAGTGAAGTTCAAGGATAATTACCTGACAGGTAATGCTCTCGGCTTCTGTCAGCATTTTAATCCAGTCAGAGTGTTTAATTTATTTAATTTATGCTACTTTTGACAACTCTGTCACTGACCTATACTGTTGTAGTACAAAGAGGAATCATGGGTCGGGATTTCTAACTCAGATATCCAATTTCTAAACCCATGGCATGATCTCTAAAACAGCCGAGAGCCTCAGGTCCTACAGAGGCCTACATGGGATCTTTGTGCATTGGCTACCACTGATACCGGACCGTTATTATTTAAAGTCTTAAAATTTATACTTTGGCTCAGCATTGTGATTCAAGCTTTCTTGATGTTCACAGTCATTAGGTTCTGGTAGTTTGACTTGCTTTCCTGCAGTGGTGTTTATTCCTACTTACTAGGGTTTTTTTCTTTTCTTTCCTTACTCCTTCATTCTCTCTTCCTCTCCAGTTTTGTCGACACTCTTCTCATTGATCTCCGCTCTTAGCTTTTTTAAAACATAAGTTTTGAACTTTTCTCCCGCTCTGTCTCCCTCTTGCCTTCCAAAACGCAATGTGTGGCAGGCAGTATAGAAAATATATTTCATCAGCTTAAGGGAAAAATACCGTTAAACATTTATTGCACATTTTTTCAAAGCTGGGGCTTTATCTTTGTGACAGTTGGAGGGGGAGAAGAAACTGCAATGCCTATCTTCTTTTTACTGTCTTTCTGAATGGAGATAAAGATTAGCTAAATTTTTCCTCAGAGTATTTGTGAATGAGCCCGGTCTGGTGTTGATTTTTAAAATAGTCTGCCTTCTTGCCTCACTGTGACAGCGTTACAGTCACACTGCAGAGGAGAGGAATGGTTCACCTTGTTTGAGTGAAGCCCCTTCTGAATGTGGAAGGAGCAGCTTTTACAGGCTGTGTGTCTTTTCTGGTTTTCAAGCAAGAGTGTGATTATTACAATGGACTGAGAGAATGAATGACTCAAAATAGAAGATTTTGTGATAGATTGAAAAACAGGTATTTTCACATGTAGGTCATCTATACTGGTCATTGATAGTTGTGAAACTTTTTTGATTGCCTTAAATGAAGTGACTTGATATTATTCCAATTCAGAATGGAGGTATATTTTATACCAAAACCTGTTACATTTAAACACAAATTGGGTGCTCTTGTTAGTCTTGGCAGACCATGGCAGTCTTGTTGCCAACATGGAAATACTGAATTCTCCTTTAGAAGTGGTCCCAGTGTAACAAATTTCATCCTGGGGGAATGTGCCACATGAGTAGCACAAGAATTCTCTTTACAATCGAGAAAATAAGAAAAGAGAATTAAAGCTAGAAGGAAACATGAAGATTTTAATGACTCTCTCATGGTGCTTAGTTCCAACTGATGTTCATTTAGTACATAGTCCAAAGACTCAGAGCTCAGTTCATTCGAATCATGGTTATTAAATAACAACAATGTATTTTCCTACCACATCATTTACAAAATACGAGCTCTTAAAAATAGGGCTTTTAGAAGAAAAAAACTTTGAACCACATCAGTGTTTGGCAGAACAAACTGTAATCCCTTGTAGTTCAAAAAGGAGTTTGGTTCTGCAAAGTTAAAAGAACAGTCACGAAGATTTTGGGGTTTTTGGTGGTAGTGGTGGTTTGCCTTCACGATAAATTTCTTGGTCATTTTTGAGTTATAACACACATTGCAAAGATTGTTGTTGTATTTTTGGTGGGGTTTTTTGTTTATTACAAGGTTTTATATGGTTAAACATAAGAACTTGTATATTTTGAGCCCCGTCTAAAAGCACATGACACTATACCTAATCCTTCCCTCTCAGGTTACAATGCACCATACCTCTCTGTGTACAGCGAAAATGCAATTGATATCTTCGACGTGAACTCCATGGAGTGGATTCAGACTATTCCTCTCAAAAAGGTAGCTTGCTCTTTCAGTATCAGTTAAAGAATACGTCTAGACTCACTATTGCTTTGCCACAATCATACCAGGTTTTAGAAGCCATCATTAAAACTGCTTGTTTTAAAATAATTGAAATAAAAGAAGAGCTACTGCAAAGAAACCAGTGCTTTTTGTTCAAAATAAAAGATATGAAATGTGTTTTACATGTGGTCTCACCATTTTAGATGAGTGGTCAGTCTGGAGCATGTAAGTATGTTAGACTTACTGATATTGTAGAGAGCAGTTTCTTGGTGTTAATTGCATATGACTTCATTGGGACTGAACGCATCTATGTTATTGCTAGAAGATGATGGATGTTAAGATTATTAAACAGGCCTTAAAAAAAATCTATCTTCTGCTGCTTGAGAACATTGTAGACACATAGGATCGGACATTTTCATAGAATCATCTAGGTTGGAAGGGACCTTTAAAATCATTGAGTCCAATCATCAACCTAACACTGCCAAAACCACCACTACCAGTACGAGTATTAAAAACAGGATGATGTCAGGTTTGGATCACTTATCAAAAGGAAGATGTTTTTGAAAACTGACACTTTCTTGGTATTTAGGAGGTGTTTGCTCAGCTGTATTTGGAAAGAAAAAAAAAAAAGGTTTTTTTCCCCATAATTTAGACTGACTTCAGCTTTGTATTAGTGTCAACATAATTCCTTTACCTGGCATTCCAATGACAAACAACTACAAGAAGTTGTCCTTGTGGTCTTGTGTTAGTCCTTCAGTCTCTCTGCATATCAATTTCCTACATGTCAGATGCAGACCAGGATGATATGTCAATGCTGTAAGGATGAATAATGCAAAGATCAGGATGCTCAGCTATTAACCATCTTAAGGAGAGAAGAAGAATCTGCTCTTTTAGAGGAAATTTCCTTTACTCTTTCTGATGTCCAAACTTTGAGTTATTAAGCAGTTTGAGCATTTTTTCCTACGCAGCAGAACGTGATTTAGTACTTTGATTAATATTTGGCTCAAGACTGCCCATCTAATGAATGAAAGTACTTTCCACAAACAAGAATTACTACATCCAGGAGACTCCAAAATGGCAGTTTACTATGAAGAGTTTGTTTCTGGCATTATTTGCAGACTCGGACAGTGGAATGTGTCTTTCATTTGAAGTTGGAAATCACAAATACCAGTAGGTTTTAGCAACCTGTGTATACTCTTACCAAGTTGCAAAGCATAATTGTGACATGATACGAATACAAAATAAAAGCACGGCTTATTGCTTTGTGCAACTAATAAACCAAATTGAATTGTTATATGAAGTAGACTTCTAACAGAACTCTATTTAAATGCTGGGAGGAATGGTGTTAAGCCTATGTCTTTAACTGGAATTTTAGGCAACTCTCGGTGCTCATTCTCCAAACAGAACTTTAAAGTCTAAAGTTGTTTTCAACTCTGTTTTGTGGCTTTATTGACTCACAATTGTTATTCTTGAGTGCAGGCATCTGTTACTGGAGACAGGAGACACTGCTCCTTCCAGCCTGCAGTTCTTCTGTGGGGCAGGGTTTGCTCTGGCCAGTTACACTGTTCTGCTCCCTGGCTGGCTTTTTAACAGTGCTCCTTTTACAGAATTTATAATGCGCCTTGGAGCTTTCAGAATAAGATGCAGTATATAAGTGTGAGTTATTAATATTATAAGGACTGATTTTCCTTGTTTCAGGTACGACCCTTGAATACAGAAGGCTCACTAAACCTTTTAGGCCTGGAGACAGTTAGATTAATATATTTCAAAAACAAAATGGCAGGTAAGTAAAGAGAAGCCAATTTTCATCGTGCAAATTTTTGTGTAGAAAGAGCATTTTTCTTTGGCCTGGATCTGTGCATTGCAGGAAGTGATCTCTAAAACGTATGTGTGCTTGTTAATTTGGGAGAAAGCCAAAGCTTATAGATTCCACTGTGATTGCAATGATATCTGCTATGCAGCTACTCTGAACCTTTTTTTTTCCCTTTTGAATATTCAATGAAGACTTGATTGAAGACTGTAAATAGAAAATAGAATGACTAGGCACTCCTTTCAAATCTGGAATCACCTGCCAGAATGCTATCTAAAAATGCCTGCACAATTAAAGGCTTTAATAGTGATCTTGGCAGTACTAGATTAAAATTAATATTATACTTAACCTAAACAAGCCTTTCCCAAGGATCAGAAAGTAATATAATATAATATTATGTATTCCTAACTTGTTATTAGGGCCACATATGATTGTGTGCCAAAGTTTTAGCTTCAGAATTCTATTTTTTTATGAGTCATTTTGACCTTTTTTTTTATTATTTTTAGAGCTCTTTTCATAAGCATGCTCCTGAGTAATTTTCTTAACGTTTCGTTTAACCTTTTTGGGGGGAAAGGGATGTGCTTTGTTTTCAACCGTCAAAAGCTACTTTTTTTAACAATTATTCTGAAAATAGTGGACATAAACACAGTGTTTCAGTGTTTATTTAAATTGCTAGGAAATTAGTACAAAAGGAATGACAGTGGTAGAGAGGCACAGTATGGTTTTCAAGTCTAATAAAGAATGAACATTAAAAGTAGAGTAAAAGAGGAAAAAAAACCTGGAAAGCATAGGATCATAAGCGAGTAAGGCTGATGCTTTTCTTGTGTACACTTCTCACTGCCTTTCAGAAAAGATTGCCAGACAGTAAAGTATCACCCAGGTGTATCTCCTTAAATGACTGCAGGGTTTTTTTCCTGAAGCTATTTATCTAGTAGAGCCCACACTTCATGAAATCTTCAGTTGATCTTAAGGAAGGAATAGATTGCAGTTCCATACAAAAACTGTTTTGGCAGTGAGCAATAGGTGTTGGGTATGTTCAAGCTTATTAAGTGTAATTGTAGTCTCCGTATATATCAAACAAGACACAGCAGTTGCAGCGTTCATTCAAAGTAACGCTCTTATTGTACGATTAGCGCTGCTATACATTTAATGTCTATTAAAGATGCCTTGGCCAGACCTACACATGTGGAAAAAATCTTCCCTTTTCCCACAGTTGCACCAAAATACATCAATGTTCAAACATCTCAAAAGGAGTAGTCTCTTTGGAGCAGGGAATGATTGAAAAAGAATCTTGCATTGAGTTTCCAGATGATTGGCAGAACAAGATTGTTGTAGTGATTTTCAGTGAGAACTGACACAGTTTGAGATAGAGGACCGAGACCCTTTCCTGCCCACCTAAAGGTCTTGTTTGAAAGAATTCCTCAGTGGTATTTTGAGAACACAGTTGTGGCAGCTTGTGTGTGAAGAAGGGCTAACTCTGTTGCTGTATAGCAGAGTAGATAGTGACCAAGAAGACCCATAAACCAGGAACCATTTGTTCAGGTCTGGTGGGAAATGGGTGCTGTCCAACACTAGCAAGAGCAGAGGGAGAAAATTTATTTGAATTCAAATTCCTTGAATACCTAATGAGTTTTCCCACTGGATCATTGTATTTATATTGATTTCAGAGGGTGATGAACTGGTAGTTCCTGAGACATCAGATAACAGCCGGAAGCAAATGGTTCGAAACATCAACAACAAGCGCCGCTATTCATTCAGAGTACCAGAGGAGGAAAGGATGCAGCAGAGGAGGTCGGTATTCAACATGTACTTGTCTTCTATACATGCCTGTAGGCCCTGAAGGACAGTGCCCGATGCCAATGTAGTACTTCATTTGTTGCTTTCTGGAATGCCCATTCAGATGTTCTGGTCTCTTCACTACTGCCTTAATCCTCAGTGTTTAATTTGTGTTAATACCAGTTTGGATATGGATATGCACTGGATACACAAGTATTCATTAGTTCAAATTACTTATGTGAAACAGCTGTAATTTGGAATGCATGTCTCCACATACTGTATATAGGTACATAGGTGTGAATGTATACTGTATATATAAAGATCCGTAATAAACACTTTGCAAAAGGAGATTACGTTGCTAACTATGCATATGGATTAATTACTTTCAGACTCTGGTTCTGCTTTTGTTTCTGAAGGCAATTCTACTCTCAGGAGTATTCAAAGGCATCTGCTTTTTTGATTTATAGATTTAACTACACAAGCATTCTATAAATCTGAGAAAACTCACCTCTTCCATGGACGTAGGACTTCAGGATGTGTTTTTAATAGAAGTTTTTAACAGTTCACAAATACTTTCCTAAATGGCAATAAAAATAGGTCTGCACTACTCACAGTGTTCATAGAGGATGTTACTGACCATTTACTATCACTCGCTAAAGACGACCTGCCACTGTGCCGAGCTACACTCCAAGAACTGAGTTGAAATACTCAGTTTTCTAACTTCCAGTGTCTTCTACCGATGGCTGTCTCCCAGCTTGCCTTTCTTTTTGGCTTTAAGAAAAGTAACAGCTGTGTACAGTGGAGATAAAATTCCAGTTATTGACCTTGCCTTTTCTGAGCTGAATCACAGATTGCTCTTTTAAAATTTTATTTATTCTGAGTTCTGAAATGCTTCTTTGCCAATTTGAAGAGCTTTTAATTCTGCCCACAGACTGAGAAAGGTACTGCTGTATTATTTTAATTGTATTTTCATATTTTGTACTTCATTTTCCTCTCCACTTTGTAATGCATCACAAACGAGTTCTGCTTTTACTCATCTTACAGAGCTTTTTATCAGCTCATAGTGGTTGTATATTCTTTGAATGTTGGTAACTACTGGGTGTGGGCTGTTAGCCTGCAAACAGCATTCTTTTGTTCTGGCCCCTTGCCCTCTCTTCAAGCTGGAAGCTTGTCCATGCCAGTGCTGATAGCAAGGGTTTATCACTGTTAACATGGTTAAATAGTTAATTTCCATTTAAAAGTAGCTGATAATCAAAACTGTACATGTTTTATGAATGTCCATCCTCACCTCTAGCAAAATATCTAAACGAAGTATTTTCTCTTCCAGGGAGATGCTACGCGATCCAGAAATGCGAAATAAATTAATTTCTAACCCAACTAATTTTAACCACATAGCACATATGGGTCCAGGAGATGGTATACAGATTCTCAAAGACCTTCCAATGGTAAGTACAAAAGTATGTGTGAAAGTGGCTGACTGCAAAAGAGGCTGCAAATAAGTGAAAGACAAGTACCATTTGAAAAGTATATTCAGAGTGTTGATGTATTTCGTATCAAGAGCAGTATAACTATGGAAAGGGAGCTGAACGTGCTCTGAATGTGATAAAATTTAAATGAAGAGGATGACCCTTAAGCATCGAGGGTAGGAGGACTGGCTAATGACTCCCGGGTTTTAAGGCAAGTTGGCCTCTCAATGTTGATGGCAATTTTTATGACCCATATGAAGGGACAAAATAAAGAGGATTTGAGCCGGTGTTCTTTGTGGGAACGGAAAGAGAAAATTCTTTCTCCGTGAGCTGTATTTTTCCTTTCTTCTCTTCCCATCTTCAGCTCCAACTTAGCCTCTCTCTTTACAGCCGCTTTTCCTCAGACAGTGGAACTGTAGCAGTTCAACAGTGTGTAGCGCCCAATATTCTTTCCATGCCAAATATGCCATTTTTCATTTTCTCTCCAAATTAACTAGTCTCAATGAAGCAGAACTTCTCACATGAAAACTAACCTTTTAAGTTGAAAATGGAAAGAGAAAACATAATACCACACATACATCTTTGTTTCCATAAAACCTTATGTAGGAAATACTCACGTGGAAATTACTGAAATTTTTAACGAGCTAATATTTTAATTAATTTAATTATGAATGTAATTAATATTTTGTTCATAGGAGAGTATCATACTGCTTGCTTCAAGCTACCTCGAGCATCTTGTTTGTGTGTTCTGTATTGTTTTCTGAACTTGTCTACAGTGACACAGATGTGATTCAGAAGATGCTAATTAGCACTGTAAGAAAGATCAAATGATATGATATCAAACAGATTATAGGAGTCCCACCATAAGACAAAGGTGTTAGTACAGAAGTGCTTGTCTTAAATGATCATTGTTATTACTTGGAGTTTGTGCAGAAAGCAGGAAGTGGAAGCTGAAATTGGGATTTTCAGATGCTGAAAAGCCCAAAGCAAACAACAGTAAGATTGGAAAATAAAGTGTGCCATGCAGTTGCAGTAGTTTAGGAGCTTAGGAGCATAACGCCTGGTCTCCAGATACTCATTTTACCTCACTTTTGCAGCAAATGGTACTTTTGTGTTACACTTTACCGTAAAGTCTGCACATTGTACATAAGCCCTTCTGGCACTGTTTTTCCTTAGATGAGAATATGCAAGGAAAGGAAAGGATTTACTTTAAATCTCATACTAGAGACACTTTGAGAAACTGCTCAATAACAAATATATTCAGTGCAATTGAGGAACAAACAGCATTGTGTGTATGTTTATAAATGAATAAATAATGAAGGAGTTGGTTCTGGAAAACACATGACAAATCCAAGGGAAGTCGGCAGGTAGTGTTTATCTTACATGGATGTGAGTATAGGTATGTCTAATGTTAAACAAAGAATGATAATTTACTTCAGGCCAGGATGTAGATCAGAACCTTTTTTCGCTTTTCCATTTCTGGTAGGTTCTTTAAAACATTTCTGGGTCTTCTCAAGCAGAGAAAATAATCTGCTACTGCTAAAGGTAGGGCAGAAGACATATCATTTCACACCATCAGTAGTTGAAAGTTCATGGGAATCAAAAGCTATGAGGACTCTTAAGCCCCAAATCTGGCAAGTGTAAAATGAGGAATGATTTTATCTATAGACGGGGATTTTCTAGACTTACATGGATTAATATTTCTTCAGCTATGTCATCTCCAAATGGCTTTTAGCTTTAAACTAATTCTAATTACGCAAGCCTTGTATTAACTCAGAGGTCATATTTGAAGTTTGGACTGGTACTTTGCTTCTTACCAATCAATATGATGTTTCGAAAGACATCGCTTTCCACACTTAAATGTGGTGAGAAGGCATTAGAAAATGTGTACAATATAGATTTGATTTCTCCGCTTGTTCCACTGCTGCAGCTTCTTTTTAAAGTTACTATTAAAAACTCCTTTTTGCAAGTAGGTATCAGTCTTAATGCTGGGAGATGTCACTGCAGATAAAGCAAATTTGACATGTATTTTTCCAGCAGCTCCTTGCAGTATCATACTGAATTGGTGTTCCTAACTTCACGGATACAGAATCACAGGACTTGAAAGTGTGTGAATTCGAAAGTGTAACTTGAGATTAGGAAATAAATGTTCTGTCAAGAGCTACTTCAGTCCAGACAGCTTTTTCTTTTCCAAAAGCTTCCTGTAAGGTATTTGGCTGGAATAAGTTTTCCTTTAGCCTCTTCCGAACCACCTACTTTGTTTCTCAGGCACAAAAATAGAAGAAAAGGATTTGTGCGTGCATACGATGTTATGTACTGAGTCTAATGTTTTATTTGAAAAATAATTTAGAATTAAAAGAGAGGATGGAAATAGAGAGGACATTCCTTGGAGAATCAGTACACAAGATAAAGAATACTCATCCAACCCTGTGTACAGTGCATCTCTATGGCAATTTCTTTACAAGGACATGGAATTATTTCACTAGATTCATACCTTGTCCAAAAATGTGAATAGATTTTATTATTTTTTGAGCACTGTTTCTTAGTATGTGTGATGATTTTGCAGCTGGAACATCTTGTTCATATTTTTTAATAGATTAGTGTGTTTCAGAAGAAAAAGTATTTATCTTTAAAGAACTGTAGGAAAGATCTCAGCATTTTACTTTGTGAATGCCTGTTTCTGTTCATGAAAGTGGACGGTAAAATACAGTTTTGCGTTAAAAGAGGGCTACCACTAGGGGGAACAAGGAGTGCAAGGCTAATAGTTTTCCCACATTCTTTTTATCCAACTATTTTAGGTGGTAGAGCTTATTTTTTTATGAGACACAGGAATGCAGAAAGTGTATGAAAGAATGCAATTTCTTCCAACTTATTTGAGTAATTTCAAATTTGACTGGATCTGCCGGTACAAATTTGTTCATCCACCATGACCTTTCACTGAAGTCAGCATAGCGCTAAGTAGCCAGAAAGGTCCTTAGTAATAAATAGGTTTTAGTAGAGAATAGGTGTTTTCATCTCTGTGTTGGGCGAGATTGTCACAAACTAAGTATCCAGCTCAGCCTAGCTTTTATCTAGCATCTGTGGATGAGCTTTATAAAGCAAATGACAGTTTATATATATGTATGTATTTATATTTATTTATGAATATATGCATATTCACTTTATATATGCAACGTGAATCAAATCAAAACTTATCTCTGCAGTCCCACTAACCTGCCTCTGCTGCCTTTTTCAGGGGAAATGCCAAAAATTGAACGAAGCGCAGAATTAGGACTGGTAGCGATGGCCCTTGCATGGCTGGGCTGTGGTATGGCGATGAGCAGGAGGGGACATACGCTTGTGCTGCCTTCACCTATGGCATAACTGCCTAGTGGATGCAGAGCCAACAGCAGCTTGCTTGCTCTCTGCTCACTACTGTTCTGCATAATATCTTTTAAAAGACCAGCTTTAGAGAGTTTAATTTGTATTGTAAATGTACAAAATAAAAATTGGGTAAATGGAATGTTTTAAACTGCTTCAGGCTATTTGATATGTTGTATCAGATGCCTACATATGCGCAACGTATCTGTGTGCATGTGTTTGCTCTTGCTCATGCAGCCACACAGGAGGGAAAGATGCTTTTTCTGTGCGTTGTTTCTAAGGCTTTGGTATGCGATAGGCACATGACGTGAACAGTGAGATATGTTTATGGCAAATTGCAGCCTATTAACCTAGTCCCATGTCGTTCTCTTCATGAACGGACACCCTTGACTTCAGTATAGCCCTGTGTTTGGGCAGAAATGAATGTGCCCGAGGCTCAGAGTGAGATCAGATATAAGAGAGAAAATATTAGAGGTTATCAGACAAATGTAAATTTGCATCCTTCTTTACTTCATGGCGAGAACTTACACAGGGGTCTGGCTTTGACAAGCAAGTTGGTGGGCTACCACACAACAGAAACCAGAAATTCTTGTTTGCTATTAACAGAGCCGTTATCAGTGCATATTTGTATTTTATTGATGTGGATACTAGATCTGGATCATTGTCTTGTTTTGTACAATTTAGAATCGTTCCTGTTAGTATATCCCCGAACTTATTTATTTACATGTTTTTCTTCCCTAGCAGCCTGTCACCAATTAACTGGCCGTACAGTCTGGCCTCCCTTCTGCCCTCTTGTCCCTTGAAGCCACTTTATCGTGGATGCTCCTTTGTAGTGAAGATCTGAAATCTGGAACTGCACTTACTGCAGCACAGACCACCTCTCTGTGTACATCAGATGTACAGGATTGATTTTGCTTTCATATTCTGCATGCCTAAGTATTTTACATGCAAAAGCTAGTCTTGACTGCCATTATATTTGAACATTATGCTTCAGTTTGACCTCATTATACATGAGCCATTATACTTCCATTCTAGGTGATGTGTGAAGCTTTGCTTGTTTCAAATGAGAAACTTTTAGAGTAAATGAATACTTACCCATATTTGGTATTCTTTAAAGAACGTGGGAACCCCATGCATGCAGCTAATGGTGGAGTCCATGGACAAAGTTCCTTGGAGGATCATTTTAAAAATGTTGCCGTATAGTGGCTTTCTCACATTCATGAATGCTGGCTAAATATTTTCATGGTCTGCAGCTGGCCTACCCTCTACTTTTCAGCTTGTGATTTTAGACGCTCCCTTTTCTCCCTTATTGGCTTTTAGGAATGTAGCTGGCTTTGCTGCCAGTTCTCTGTTGTGAGCAGATAACTCAGCAAAGTCTGCTTTCCTGGACCATTCTTGGAATGGTGGCTTCTTGTACTGATATTGAGATGCTGCTAAACTTACTAATAATGATTTAATGTATATTACGTCTTATATGCCATAATGTGGTAATTAATGTTTTGGTTAACATGCAAAGCCTCATAATAACCGTGTGTCTAAAAAAAAAAAAAAAAAAGTTGGATTTTACCAGCTGAAATGAAGAGAACAGTAACAATAATGTTTGATAATATGTATTGGGATGTGACTTAATGTTCTTCCAGACTTTAATACGTTCCACATACAAAAAGTAGTGCCTTAGGTTTAGTGGAGGGGTAAACTGTATTTTTACCATATTTTATTTTTTTAAGTCCTAACATTTCTAAAGTTACTCAGATCTGTTTCTTTTAAGGTAATGAAATCAGTTGGACAAGGGGAAGAGAAAATTAGAAGATAGAAATTAGAAAAGGTGTTCTGATTTGCTAGTGGCCGTTGGGCAAACCATCCCCTTCCCGGGTGACCTGCTCA
>NW_009646437.1:289752-293337 GCF_000708025.1 Charadrius vociferus | reverse complement strand
GGGAGGGAGACCGAGCCTTGAAATGCTTTTCCATTAAATCTGGATTTAGATGACTTTAAATTACAAGAGCACTTAGGTCAGCATATTCTGTAGAGATGAATTAGAAATTGTTTCTGTTTAACGTGCAGGATTATTTCTCCCCTCTCTTTCTTTACATCACATTTTGGGTGCACATTGCTCAGTTGACCTATTAAAAATGTTTGAATTTCCCAATACTCATGCACCTTATCTGCTAAGGGCCTGGTCTTCTGCAGCGCAGAGACAGCAGTGCAAAGGCTGTTCGTCCCGAAAGCGCTGTAAGGCTTCAGTCAGTGTGCAGAAGGACATAGGCCTTGTGTCGTCTGTCTGCAGCAAATTGTCCCAGTTGTCTGACACTGACCAGTTCACCTTCCCACCCGACTTGTGTCCCTATCCTGTCGAAACACTGTTCCCTCCTGTTAGAAATACTCTGTGTTTGTTGTATGGGTGATACTTAATTTTAATGGAATTGCTAAAATGCATGAGTAACAGAAGGAAATCTCTTACGATCTTTAACTGTTGTGTATTCTCATCTTTTCTTCTCCCCACACCATCTCACCTGTGTTCACCTTCCTTTGTGTTATCTCTATTTTAGATTGTAAGCTCCTCAAGGCAGGGAACTGATGCTTATCAACTGTCTGTAAAGCACCTTTTACAACTGTGGTGCTCTTTGAAATATCAAATAATAATAAATATTAGAATCGATTCCCAATGAGTTAAAGGTTTTATTTGTTTTTAATGTTTTAGCAACAGCAAGGGTGGCAGGCCCGTATGACACCATGTAAGGAAGGTGCTCAGAGGACTGGGGGTGACAATGTAAGAACCTGCGTGTTGATGGGCGAGCAGGGCTGCTGTTTGGCTGTCCTTCAGTGTTTGACTGCTCTTGCGGACTGCTGTTGCCGATGTAACCTGTACAACCATCCTTCATTGCTTTCTCTCTTTGTTGTCTTTGATAGCAGCGTTCCCCTTATCAATTCCCTCATCATCACTCCCGTCTGATCTCCTCTCCGAGCAACTTTGAGCACATCTACCACATGACTGTTAATTCAGCTGAAAAATTCCTCTCTTACGATTCCATAAACCCTGCATTTTCCCCGCCTCCACGCTCTGTCCTCGGTACTCCAGATTTTATGACTCTGAGGGTATGAACGGCTGAGTCAGGTGTTCACTCTACTAACACTGTGTGGTTTTCCTTTTGCCTGGCTATTAACATGGGAGAAAAACCCTTGTAAGTGGTTTCCTTCACCCCTTAACTTTCTTCTGTCCCAGCTGATTTATTTTCTGCTATCAGCTGTGATCTTTCCACAGCTCTGACATGCTAAGACACAGATACTTCATGGCTTTAAAAAAAAGAAAAGAAGTGTCTAACAACTGGGCTGAACCTTTTGTTACAAGAATAGCATTTTTAATCATGAGGAAGGATGTGGGAATTTTGAATGATAAGTTATCTGTTCCACAGTGTTCATCACTGCAAGTCAGTGATCATCACATCACGAGTAGTCAGTGGCAGGATATTGTGTATCAGGTTGCGTTAAGAAAGGGTTCTGGATCTGTCTGTGTTGGACCAAACTTTCAAACTGTTTGTTTGTGATTAAATGATGTGGAGTGCAAGAATTTTTACACAGTACTGTACACAGATTGAGAGAGAGAGAGACACAGGTAGTGCCTCAGAGAGTTTCTAGGTTAAAGTAAGTAAGTGAAGTTAGAACATGTACAAGCAAGATCAAAAATCAAAGATAATGGCAGCTTCCTGATGTAGAACCTGTTAACCCTGGTAGTTTTAAGCAGAGGCTGAGGTAAGATACTGTTCTGGAGACATCCTTCCAGTTGGAATGTAAACTGGGGGGATGGAAGTGGTCTTTCCTTTTCCTTGTATCATGCATCCTGAGCTGACTATATGGGGGTGCTAGGTCCTGTAGAAATACAAGCCATACTAAAACAGGCACACGAGCACATGCTGTGCATTGTAATTGCGTACCGTGCTGTGGCCTGCAGTTCTGCTTGGGGCAGATTCGCAGATAAATCAGGAATAATCTGTGAGGTAGATGTATGTGATGGTGGTTGGTTGCTCAGGGCTTGTATGGGTCTGAGCCATGTCCGGTGCTGAAATGGAAACACTGCTCTTGGTTTCTGTGGCCTTTGGACACCCTTCAGACACGCAAGGCAAACCTTCGCTGCCAGACTGCTTTGAGTGCCTTTTGGTTGCTGTTGTAGATCCGTATCACCGGGAAGGTTTTGGGGTACATACCTGCATACAATGCTAGAGAGAATTTAAAAATGCAGGAGGAAAATTAATCTCTTTCATATGGCTCCAAAACAGATTTGCACAGCTAAGCTTTGACTGGTCATGTGCATGGTTATGTGTCACTGTTGTGAAGTCCCAATTGTCACAACCATTAATATTCAAAAATGAAGTTGCAGCATTTTGGAAAACGTGCCCTGTGATGACAGGTCTGCATCCATCCTGGCTTTTCTGGTAGGAGGAGAGATGCAAATACACAAGAGGAATACTGTATTGAAACATGGGGAAAAAAAAATAAGCCAAATTGAAATTTGTTTCTCTCTTAGAGGGTCATTATAGGGTCAGTGAAGCTATGTTTCAGTTCCTAGTTTTAACGAGGTTGTTTTAATCCAACTGTGGTATAAAATTTTCTATGTTTAATATGCAGTGATGTGTCACCGGACTGTGACCCACCCTCTACCTTCCCTTTCTCATGTGAGTAGTCTCCCTGGGATCAGAAAGGAATGACCCCTTTTATTTCAGACAATAACTTAATTTTTGCTTTCGGGGCATCCTTCATCCTAATGTTGCAGCCTACTAGCACAAATGGGAGAAAAAAAGTGAGGTGGGCAATGCGGAGTGTCAAGATCTTGTACCTGTTAGCTCCTTAGAGCACTAGGGTTTGTCTTGTATGAAGAAAAGCATTTATCTCCTTTTGTGGCTTGAGGGTAGAGATGCTGTAAGCTGTATGAAAAGCAAGGCTGTGAGTTTTGGTTTTGTGTCTGTCCATCTCCCCTTTGTGTTTAGAGATTTTAGAGTAGCGCTTCCTCTGAAGGGACCGTGGTCCCAGGTACAGATGGGATATTGGAGCCAAAACGGTATGGAGAATGCATAAGGGAGTTGAAAAATGACCCATTAAAGTAGGCTTTTAGATTCTGTCATATTATTTCATGGAAGAATTAAAAGCTCAGGTTTATAATGTAATGAACAGATCAGTACTTTAAAACAAACAAAAAAAAAACCCCAAAACAACAACAAGCAGCATAAGGGACAGAGAAACATAGGCAAACAATTTCCTATGGGTGTTGTAACTGTTTAGTTAGACCCTGTGTGTATGTTCTGGCCCCACTGCCTGAGAAGGCAGCGTGGGAGCAGTTCGTGTGGGTGCGAGAGCTGAGGCTGGGTAACGCTGCAGAGCCGTGAGCGTAGCAGCGATTGCACATACATAACCCACACCTCCACAGCAGCTCCCTTCTCTGGCTGGGAATGGGATGCACTGAAGTAATTTGGGTCTTTCACCCTATTTCACAGTGATCAACTTTGCTCAGCAAGCAGCTTCTCTGCTG
>NW_009646437.1:271488-289702 GCF_000708025.1 Charadrius vociferus | reverse complement strand
TTTTCCTGCTAGGATTTGATTTGTTGCTCTAAATGAGGGGTTTTTGTCTCTAAGTAAAGCAAGCTCAGGTTTCTTTTTTTATTTCTTTTATTTTCATTTGTTTTTAACTTGCTGCGTTTTGCTGCTTTGTAACTACCGCTAATAACTGCCATTTATTTTTGTTTGAATCCCCTTTCTGCATCATGTGCATATCACTTCCAGGGGTTTTGGTCCAAAATGCCAGGGTCTCTGACGTGTGCTTATTTTATTTTTACAACAAAGAACAATGAAAGACTTGCTTTGTGGAGAAACTTTCTACAAGGAATTACATGGACTTTGCAAACTGAGGTCATGAAACTAAACATCATTAGAATACACTGTTAAAATAAATGACTCTTTTTTCACACACTCACCCATTTCCTCCTTCCCCTGATGCCTCTGTGCTGTCTGCTCAGTCACTGTTAAGGAGGTTAATGCCTTACCATTAAACATAATTGTTCTCTTTGCGAAATAAACTATTGTAGGTTCAAGTACAAAAGACCTTCCTTGCAACTCCAGTGTACTACCCTCAGTGCACAGGTCTGCATGGTGCTGCACTTGAATTTCCTTTGTTTCTCAAAACCCAGCAGTAACTCATTCCTTAGCCCATTAGTTCCTCTGTGTGTTGTCAGGGGAGCCTCCCTTGTTTATGTACAGCCGGAATGCTTATACTTCTATCTGTAACTCAGGATGTTTATTGCGTGTGGAAGGACACAGGAGCAGAAATTTAGTATTTTGTACTCCAAAGTAGGTTGGTTGTTCACATTAAAAAAAAAAAAAAAAAAAAAAAAAAAAAAGAAGGGGGGGAAGGTAAGCAAGAGACACAGCAGTATGATCCCATAAATGATTTAAGAGACTTTTTTAAACCTTCAGGTATAAATCTTCATTGAGAATAGTGCAGCAATGGATGAGGGGAGAATTAAACAGGCCTTTTTCATTCGTAAGGTCTCTGATTCTCTTTGGTTGGTGTTTGAGAGAGATCTGGGAACAGGAGGAGAGATTTTAATTCTTTCTTGTTTGTTGCATGTTAAAAATCAGCCACTTGTAGCCCACTGGGAGAATGAGAAGCAAAGGTTGACTGTAAGAGCAAAGGGGTCTCTCTTATAGCAATAACTCTAAGGATCGTTGTAAGACTGGATTGACAGCAGTTGGTAACAATTATCTGATAAAGTCTGAATTGCATAAAATCTGTTCTTTACAAAGCCTCTATTTAATTATCCGTTTTAAAATGCAGTTAGAGAAATGAGTACTATCTGAGGGTCTCTGAGAATACCCTTGTAGGGGGTGGAATCTTTGTTCTGGTATGAAATTTCCATAACGTCTTAGCTTAAAAAGGCATTGCAATTGCAAATGTTGTTTTATGTGTGGCTACTTTATCTTAGATCAAGGATGGGGAAATAATTAAATATAAATAGGAAGAAATTAACAGTTACTGGGGGGTTGTTTTGTAAAGTGGAAATAAAGTAATGCTCAGAGCTACCTGCAGTTCTTTTCAAATTCTACATCTGTAAAGGTTCCCTAAACCTAATTCTAGTAAATGCTAATGACTTAATAGCGCAAATCATGTTAGGAGCAGGATGAAGTCTCATATTTAGGCAGAGATGAAATGAGACGCATGTGCATTAGAAAGTCCCTCTGGGCTAAGAAGCCAGCTCATATGCAGAGAAATGGACTAAGTAAACTGAGAACCCTTTTCCCTTAAGGTCAGCTGTAAGTTAACAGAAGCAGAAATAAAATCTCCTAGAACTCATTTCAAATTACCCTTTCCCCTTCTTTTAAAGACAACTTATGTTTAAGGAACTACCATATCCAAGTAGAGAAATTGTCTTTTATCTCTTTCTTTAGTAAAGGACCACTTCGGTCCAGTAACTTACAATTTAGAAAATCACACTGGAACTCTCAGGATGCAAAACAGGAGAGATAATCAAAATACGTAGAAAAACAGTGGCATGTGCTTGGTCATCCTCTTTGAGCAGGCTGAAAACAGGAGGCTCATTCTCACTTTGGCTCAACTGGTGTAGGTCTGGAGTAATGCTGGTAATACCTTTGGAATTACATAAGTAATTGAAATACGGATTGATCCACTATGTGTTCATAACTCTGCAGGCATTAGGGATTAACGTGGTTATTGTATAAAGTTACACGTGTGGCACAAATGATGGCACCAAAGAGAGAAATTTTAATAAGATCCTTGGAAGCTTGTGTTCAGAAAGAATGCAATATGCGATATAACTTGAATACATCTATAGCAGCTTAATTAGGCTTGCAAACCGTTCTTTCAAGGAAATTCTTGAATTGTTAGACATATTCTTTCAGTTGTCTGCATATGTCCATGTAATTCAGCACTTCACTATCGCGTTGCGTGTGCTTCCAGTCTCTGCACTAAACTGCAGAATATTATTTTGCACATTTTGCTGACTTGCTGCCCAGATAATTCAGCTCTGGTAAGGTTGGGGTTTGACTGTCTTTTGGGGCCTTCCTTCATAACATCCAAAGTCGAGCCAGCAGTGAATAAGTGAACATGTCGTTGTGTGTGTCTGCATTGCAGAATCTTCGGCCTCAGGAAAGTCGGACCGTATTCAGTGGCTCTGTCAGTATCCCATCGATCACAAAATCCCGCACAGAACCAGGACGATCGATGAGCGCAAGCAGCGGGTTAGCAGCACGTAAGCAAACAGAATTGCGTTGCTTTGGGGCCTATGCACAAGGATTTTTAGGGAAATGGCTACCTGCATTTGCTTCTATCCATACTGCTACTAGACAGGATTTTCAGAAGTGATGGCTGACTGTATTCCCATTGGGGGCAAGCACAGTATTTTAATCTTGCTTTCAGAGGAGCACATGAATAAGCAGCTAGCACTTTTGAGAGTCCCACATTCGTAATTTGTCAATTTTTTAAAACTGACATTAGAATTAAAATTACATTCTTAGCCTTGGGACTACTTTGCTGCTGCTTACGTGTTTTAAATCAGTGGCAAGTTGTACACAAGCTCCACGTTTATTAGATTTGTTGCTGAACTGTGTAGAGCTCTTGATGCCTCTCTTGCTGCTAGTGCAAAGAGAAAGCAATGGAAAACTGGCTGCTGGTATGGAAGAATTGCATTGCATTGGAAACACCTTTTCTGGTGCTGCCATGCTGCCTTTGTGTGCCAGAGTCAGCACAGTGACCTGTGCTGAAACCAGGCAAGTGGCTAAATAATGGACCACGTGAAAATAGAGGCAAGACTGGTGTCCCAGCTTTTCTAGGTTTTTTCCCTTCCTGTGGCACATGCCATGTTTTTTGCACATTGCCAACTGCTTGCAGAAAACGTGTCTGCTGTCATCTGTACCTGCCAGTATAACCCACCTACTGCCTGGGAAAAAGGGCACTGGAACTAGGCTGCCACCACAGCAGTTTTTACAATTGCTGTCTTTGTTGGAACATAGTGACTGTGTCTGTGCTGGGTAAAGTGTGCTAATGCTGACGTGCCAAGGGAGGGACCAGAGTATCCCTAGGAAAAACTTCAGCTGGCAGCAGACAAGATAAAAGCCCACAGAGCCTGCAAGCCATGAGCTGAGCATCTTGGGACATGCTGGAGGAAAGAAGAACTAACCAGAGAAATAGCTAACAAATTTCTAATACCTTGAGTGGGCACCTATAACACTGTTTAATTCCTTCACATATTTTAGGATCATCTGCACAAAACGGCAGTGCTTTGCGGAGGGAATTCTCAGGAGGTAGCTACGGAGCAAAGCGTCAGCCTATGGCATCGCCCTCAGATGGTTCCTTATCCTCTGGTGGCCTGGACCAAGGCAGCGATGCACCAACAAGGGACTATGACCGAGAGGTGAGTGACAGGAGAAAGAGGAGAAAATTTAAGTGTGTTGATAAAGGTGAGGAAGTTAAATTCTGTCATGGGTTTGGCTATAAGTTTGGGAGTCATTGACAATGGAAATTTGGATTTCCCGTATTTCTAGCTATCCTGATAAAAGACTTCGGTCAAACTGTGTCAGCTCTGGTCCTGGTATTTAACATGCATTCCTTACCTGGAGACACGTGGGTAGCGAGGCTCCTAAAAACACTGTCCCAGTAAAGTAACAGCTTGATAGTGACCTATCACAGCTTGAAGTGGTGATGTTTCTTCTGCCCTTTATTTGCAAAGACTCTTAAGCTATCTTAGCAACCATTTCACAGCAGACATTTTGTACTCAGAGTGCCTGGAGTTAACAAGGTAATTTAAGAATTATCATATAATAATTTCATTTGGAGCAGAAACTGGATTTAGTAATTTATATTCTGTGCAGAACAAGACTATCCTTATGATAGAACTGCAGTCCTGCCTAGTGCTGAACTCAGTCCCTCCAGCCAAGAATATTTTACATGGGAGGGTTCAATCTGAAGTTGGCCTGCAAAACTTCCCCAGCCCATTTTCTTACCAAGGATTGAGAAAATTAGACATCACACAGGCTTTTCACAGCACTGAATATATTGTTTCAGTTGAAGCTGGAGGGCAGCTGTCAACCCAAACTTAAGCTGAGACACAGTTGCATTCTACTGTACTCTGGAAGATCCAACTGAAGTAACTTGATTAGGATGCTTTGAATTAATATCCTGGGAGTGACATAGAAGAGGTAGCTGTGATGAGGCCCATACCATAAAAATTCCTCAGTTTAGTGCAAGGGCATCACAGATCGTAATCTGTGAAAAGGCAGGAGCCATTGTAACTTCACAGGCAACCCAGATTTGTACACTCAGTTGAGTAAGAGGCCCTCGGCAACACACAGACTGTAAGAATCCCACAGATGTTGTGTCCTTGTCAGCATCGGTTATGACTGCTGAAACAGAGTGATCTGACCGTGTACTCTTAACTCTCCCCAGACCAGGAAATTCTGAGCCGAAAAAAAATTCCTCAGTATTTTTGGACACAAGCAAAATACATGGAGACCTTTGAATTCAGTCACCCGTTGCTCAGACACCCTCAGTCACTCTCAAACTTGCTATCCTGTTACTTACTGGTGTTCTTCTGTGTCTTTGGGCTGCAGGACTCTGACTCTCCGAGACACTCTACGGCATCAAACAGCTCCAACCTCAGCAGCCCTCCCAGTCCGGTTTCTCCTCACAAGACCAAGAGCCTCTCCCTGGAGAGCTCTGACCACGTGAGTTGGGACTCATGAACTGCTTCAGCATTCAGATTTGACATCACAGCAGTTTGCTGTTCCCATGGCTGTCCCCTTCACTTGTTCCAGTTCTCACCTTCATCATCCTAACCCTCCCCATTCCCTGTCTGAAAGTGATCTGGGAGTGGGGTACAGAGGAAGGTAAAAGCTGGTCATCTTCAGCACCGTTTGGCACTGCCTCACCCTCCCTTCCCCAGATTTGACAGCAGCAAATGAGCAAAGCTCGGGTGTTGGTAAATATCAGATGCCGTAGATTTGTATTAGTGCTGGTTTCATTTTTGTGGTTACAGCTGCTTCCTTTTTAAAGACATATTTATCCTACCCCCCTTCCACTTCCCAAAAAGTAGCTTAAGTAGACCAGACCAGTATCAACAAGAGAAAATTCAGAGGGATTTTGTTTTCATACAATAGCTCGTTGTACTGTACAAAAGTAGCACAGAGACTCCTTCCCCTGCATGGGGAACGATCAGTATGTCAGAGGCACATAAAAGCTTTCAGCCACCACGTTTGAATGTCAATCTGATTGTCGCCAGCAAATCCTTATTGATTAAAATGATGCATATTTTACTACAGTACAGAGTTTAAATAAATACGCAGATGTTAGAGTAAAATACGTATGTATATATTCAAAGAAAAAAAGCATTGTGTATGCAGCAGAAGATGGATGCTTATTTAAGAGAGCCTTTAATTTAAGATTTGTGTTGTCCCTGTTTTCATGCTTGGTAATATACAGACTTGGAGGCCTGGCCTAAAACCTTTTGCAGGACAGATGTTCTTTTTGTGCAGCACTCGCTGCGCTGCCAGGAGATGTCCCTGCAGTGCTTTCACATTTCTTTACTTCTGGTGGTAGCATAACTGAAGCTATAATTCCTTCTTTCGCGTTAATCCCCATCCTTTGCAAAAATGACAATGATTGGAAAGCAGCCCCCTGCCCCGATGACTGAGGGCACCAGTCAGCCAGGTGGCTGCTAGCCGTGCAGCTGAGGAACCTTACGGCACGCTACAGTAGAGGTCCTTACGGCAGCAAGGGAGTTCATTGCAGGTTTCCGCAGGAAAACTGTTTCCCTGGGTCAGCCTTTGACCAGGTTTAACTCAAAAGGGAGCAGTCTTCCACATCTCCTTCACCATCCCTAACCAGAAAACTGTTACTGTTGTTACCAAATACTAGTTGCTAATACACATCAGCCAAATGAGTGCCCTTAGCCCGAAGCTAGCCGTGGCTGGCTATGCTGTCACTGTAGCAACAAAGAACCTTGAAGACTGACCTCACACTGTTCACACTGTGGTAGACGAAGATGCCTAGTCACCCACAACTGCTGTGCTGGCAAGGTTGGTTTTCCTCTCCCTCCTACCCGGGCTGCGGGTTTGTGCAATTTGCAGTTGTTTCTATGTGCTCACCTGCTGTTTGGTCCCAATAGCAGGTCAGGTTGGAGGGCAGAAAGTATTGCGGTGGAAGACAGACCACTGAAGTTGCAAAAATAAATAAAAAGCTGAAGCTGGTCACGCAGTCAACAGAATAAAGGGAGAGACTGATGTACAAGTGGATGGTAAGAGGAAGATGTCTCTTCTTTTTAGTTAGCAAGGCAGATGTGTTTTTCATTTGGGAGTGTGTTCAAATGAGCCTCTCTTCTCAGTAGTGTTGTTGCTGGCTTTATACTATGACCATACTCAAACATCTAAGGGCTTTTTGTATTTAGAATACTGTTTTTTGTGGGTGTCAGACACTTGTTACGGCTCTTATTAAACCATTCCATATTCTTGCAGTCAGCAGTATATAATGTTTCACCCACAGAGATGTTTGGAGTTTTCCAGTTTCTGTCTTCCCAATAGAAGTTATAGTCAAGTTCAAACCACGTACAGTAATTTCCATGTGTGATCTAAATGTGAAATAGGGAGTGAGACACACATCACCTAATCCATGTAATCATGCTGGGTCTCCTTGGTAAGATTTCTCTTTCACTCTTAATCAAGAGGCTTGTCCCCGTTTAAGCTCATTCGATGTTATTTTGGGACAGGAATTCAAGAAATTATTTTAGAAACCATCATATCAAAAGCCTGTCTCTCTCCTGTTTGGGTTTTTCAGAGCAGCAAGCTGGTTGCGTTGTTTGTTTTCGCTTCAAAGCTACTACTTTTGCAAGCCTGGCATTTAATATTAAAAGCTTTAGCAAACAGCTAAGCACTGGAAATTAATTCCTTCCAGAAAAGTTTTCAGTCTTTCTGAGGGACAGATAGGCAGGGCGTTATTGGCATTATTGAAATTCCACATCAGCTTCTTTTTAAAGGCTGCATAGTATAAAAGCTTCAAGTATAGCCACTGCTTTTTCCCCACAATTCCCTCCTTTTGGTGAAGCATGTCCACATACTTTTCAGAGCCTTTGCAGACTAGTTTTGTATTTACTGTATGTTGTATTTAAACATTAATCTTATTTTGATGTTGAGAGAAGGCATTTAAACAGCAGTCATTTAAGATAGAGCAGCCTGCGTGACAGTCCCCTGAGTGAGGGTCACAGGACTTTTTTTGTGGATTTTTTTTTTTTTTTGCAGTTGAGCTAATGCTCTATCTGAAAATGGAACCCAAAGAGCCACGATACAGCAAACAATTAAATCAAGTAAACCCCTATGTTTACTCTGTTACGGTGCCTGCAACCTATTGGTATCAAAAACTGACATTTTCAGGCAGAGCGTAGGTCAGCTGTGTTATAAAACTAAGCTCTAGAGGATGAGAGCTCCACAGGCCTACACTGTTTGTACGCCACAGTTTCTAAGCCTTGGCAGTCTCCTTTAGGATTACTGTATTTAATCATTAGTTTGGTACTGTGCATTTTTATACGCATCTGTTCAAAAGAGAAACAGCAACTGTTCTCTCAGTTGAAAAGCAAATGACCACATCACTTATTTTAAAAGAGAAAAGTTGTCCTAGGACTTGAATAGCTTTATATATTTGGGGACCATTTGATTATACACTCAATTTTAAACCACACTCATCTTTTTTTGTTGGTATGAACACTGAAAACATACGCTTACTGTAGCTGAGCTTTTGAAATACTCATTGGGCTAGGAAAAGTAACTTGGTCATTTGAACTGTAAGACTCTTGACTGGTATCTCGAAGACAGTTGTCTCTTAAGGTTTGATGTTTGCTACTTTGCACTGTAGCATTGCTTCAGCTTCACAGTTAGAGGGCTGTGTTTTGTTCAGGGAGCTTAAAATCTCCCATTGAATTTTTGACTGTAGCATATGTTCTCTGTACACAGTATGTATCTAGCTGATTTTTTCCTTTTGGCTGAGACTGAAGGTGTTTGCATTTTTGACACTACTTAAACATATGGGTTCTTGGGTTTTTGCATTTTTTTGTCTCTCTTGATGGCAACAGAGGATCTGAACAGATTCAGGCAGCTACTAAGGATTCCAGGTTGTAAAATGAAAAAGGTTTGGTAAATAGTTTTCCCCTGCACATGTGCACACACATTTCATAAACCCAAAAGCAGGGTTATAATACTCTTTTCTCTCTTGCCACCTTTGACCTGTAGAAGACAGCTGGTGGTTTCTAAAAGACATTCCTGAGGCTGTGGTGAAGTAGTTGCTTCTTTTCCTCTCAGTTAGTTGCTGTGGCTTCTTATGAATGTGTATTTTGCCCATTTAAACGAGTTTCAAAACTGAGTCAGGAATGTTATCTTTTTGATTTGATTCTGATAGAATTACAAGCCAGGTGTGTTATTCTCAGGTACACGGCAGAGGGAAGTTAAAGGTCTTGTCATACCAAAAAAGTCCAAAAAGCATAGTGTATTTAGAGAAATGTAGTTTAACCGCACCTAACTCATTCACAGAGTATGTCAGCCTTTCAAAACCAGTTGGAGTATTAACACAGAAACAGATTCTGGCACCATCTTGTCTTGCATGGCCAGACCCTGAATGAATGACAGGACAAACATGCTCTTGGGTGGAAGGTTTTTTGGTTTGGGGTTTGTTTTTTTTTTCCCATTTTATGCACGCTGTTTAATTTTAAATGAACACATTAAGGGTAAAATTTATTGCAGTGCAAGTACCCATACCTCCTGAGCCTTAGTCTGAGAATCAAAGTGGCACATAGTAGCTTCTGCTGTGGTTTTTTTTGTTAAGAGGAGTCAGTTCCATGGAGGAAATGGGACAACTTTCTGCACTAACACAAACTGCACCCTTCCACGTGCTTTGTGTTCACACCGTATTTGATAAACACCCCCAGAAACTGCTCTGCTGCAGGCTTCCCAGTCTAAATTCCAACTCTACTTTCTCTTTCATTCCAGCCGCAGCTCAGTATGACCTATTTTCATTCAGCATTTAAGAAAGTCTCATCCACAGGGAAGAAATCCACAAACAAACCAGTGTTGGTATTTCAGAGCAATTATACCTGCCTTTTTATGTATGACAGTTTCATATCATTTATTTTTAAAATATGTTTTTTAGGTTTTTCATTGTAATATTATTGTACAGTTTTGCATGGCATAGATGTAATCACTTTTTTGTTTTAGAGTATAAAAGCTGACAAGTGTGCGTGTGGGGGAAAGATTCTGCTTTTTGCCTCTTCTCACTATTTTGTTTAATGCCCTCAATGTTGTAGGGGACATTGTAAGAGATTCTCTGCTACAGAACAATGATGTAGATTCTTTTGCACAGAAATATTTAAGGTGGAAAAGTCAACAATGTAAAAATGACTTCCCACCAATATTTTATGTTGGTAACACACTTAATATTAACCTACTTTGATGTACTGCAATAAAACAGGGAACTGTTAGAAATGCAGAGGTTCTGTCTTTTTTTCCTACCTCCTCATGTTAAGTTTTGAGGAGGAAATGGAAAGGGGAATAATAGTGTTCTTGAAGATAAAACCAGCATGTTGTAACACATCTGCGCAAATACACAGTGGAAAGAAAAGGAATATATGAGAAAATGGATTTCTCTCTTAACAGCTTTCAGAAAAAATCACCAGCCCCTCTTTGAAGATTCAAAGTCAAGCCACCTTATACCACAGTATATTTTACTTCATCAAATACAGTGTTCCTAGCCTTTTTCTTAGGTCATTTGTTCTGTGCCAATAGTTGTAGTCAATGTTTCTGATGTTCCTCTTTCATTTAGTTATACATCAAATGTTTCAGCTGTTCTAGTGTTAGAGGCTGAATTCTTACTTATTTCTGAGCTCCCGGCATCAAATTGACTTTTGTGCATCTTTAAGTGCATCTCAGAATACCTGTGACGTTTTGTGTGTGCCCTGACCCTTTCCCATTATCCACCAGTTCCTCACAATTCAGCCTAGGATTTTCTTCATACCAGAAACTGTCTGTCTCCTCTTCATTTATTACCCTGTTTGTGAAAGTCCTAGCTTTGCTTACGTGCTTCCATCACCCCCTTTCTTGCAGTAGGAATACAGGACGATGCTGTTACTGATCCTGTGTTGCCAACAGTGCCAGACTGGGCATTCTCCCATTACCAAAAACAACCAGCAACCCCCTCCAGAAACAGTCAGCACACTACCCACTTCTTACAAGGGCACAGGCTACCTTACTGCAGAGAAACATTTGATCCTGTCCCTCTCCCTCAGTCAAAACTATTACTTTCTCAGCCCCCCACTCTAGCTTACGTGGATTTAAGCCTGGGGGCTGATCCTATTTAGGCCACTGCAAGTCTCTCCTACCCCCTGTAGCTCTGTGAAATACCATCTGTTTCCTGCGCTCTGACTTTTACAATCAGTGCTATATTTCTGATTTTCCAGTGTTCCACAGTTGCACCCTCACAGCTGTGAAGGTCTTGGGAAATGGGGCTTCTATTGTCAAGGGATTTGGACATTAGAAAAGCAGAAACTGAACTGCATGATAGGCTTCCTGTTCAGCTCCTCAGCATTCATTTTTTGTTTTGATCCAGCAGCCAAGTTGACAAAAGAAAGAAGGTAGAAAAAAAAAAAAATCACTGCTACCACATGTAGCCTGAATCTTGATTCTTTAGAATGGACAAATCCCTGTCTTCAGTGAAGCAGGTTTAACCTCCACCTTGCCCTGTGGAACAGTTTTGTGCAAGAGGATTTTTCTAGAACTTAGAAACTTGCTGCAGCAGAGAAATGTTCATATCCTTAACCTACATGTGTAGTTCAAGCAAATGCACTAGCTTTTACAGAACAAGCAGTAGTGAGATCAAGTGTTTTTGCTTGCTGTAAAATGTCATGACTTCTTTGAGTTGAAGCCAGAGCACAGTCTTTCTGGCTCACCTTTTCTCCACTGCTGTTACACTGACATGCAATTCCACAGGTCACCAATCTCTCTGGGCAAATCTATAGAAACTATTAATGCTTTTAGAACATACACAAAAGGCTGGGAGAATTAGGGACCGAGAGCTCTAATTAGCTCTCCAAAGAAACATCTTGCTTTCTGCTAGTTGCTACCCTTTAGGCAAATGCAAAACAACTCCATTGTTCAGCTTGATGTTATTCTTTAACAGGCTGTCTCTCAAAGGAAGAGAAATGTTTGTGAGAGTTAAACACTCATGCCCCAGCATGGTATACAAAAGATCTGTGGTCACGCGAACGAGTGCATACCAATCTCACCTACTTGTGCTTACTGGAAACAGGGAACTGTAATGCTCTTCATATTATTTTGCCACCTTTACAAGTTCTCTGAACATACTGGCTCTGAATCTTCAGTTTCAGAAATTTTGCTCTGAAGTTCACCTAAGCCAATTCCCTTGTCAGCTCTTTATACTTTGTTTTTTAATCTTTAACATAAGCATTTAACATCTGAAACAATTCCACTGTTTTTACAGCAGCAAGGTCTAGATCCAATGTCTATCAGAACCCAAAACGACAAGGAAAGTTACTCTATCAGTGTACAAAGTTAAACAGCTTAATGCAAAACTATTACTTCACTGAACAGCAGAGTTCACTCCTCTCAAAGGGTTAGGAATAACCTGACCAGTACTTTTAGTGGAATTAAACACTGGATCTTTCTCAACCAAGTCTTAAATGAAGCAGTTTAAATGTTTATGATCTTGCAATAAAGGTAATACAATAACCTGTTTTCTATTTCTCAGAGGTCCCTCCTGAGAGGGACCATTTATTCACTTACCTGTTCTTTACCTCTGGAAGTGTCAGCCGCCAGGATTTCTTATGTACTGAAGTTTAAGGTCATACAACCTCTGCATTTCTGGGCTGTGTTAACTGAGTAGGACCAGCTGAGCCTGCTGCTAAATATCTGGCACTTGCCAGATAAGGACATCTGCCTTACTAGCACCAGGTAAGCATCAACTCCAACAGTCACACTCGCTTCACAAGTGGAGGAAAGGCAGAGACCCATGGCCAGGAGACTGGTAACAGAGTGGTTAAAACAAAGGAAGACAAGAAAACAAGTCAAAAACAATTTTCATGGCCAGACAGATGTTCAGTCTGATGTCCTGCCTCCTGGTAAACTTGTCACCATCACTGTTAGGACTAGCGGCACAGCTGCAATGGCAAGATGAAGGAATAAACAGGCCATAGATAGATGGCTTTACAAGGGTAGTAGCAATTCTTTCGGCAAACTACTGCAACAAGAGGAGACTTGGAAGCATCTCCTTCTGCGCCACTCCTGTTTATCCCACAGAACAGGACACGGTTCACTTGGCTATTCATTACCGCACCAGAAGATGAAAAAAACCTGCAGGCAGAAGGCCCACCGCACAAGCACTTTTTTATTGAAACCAGGAAGTCGTACAGGTACAGGCTTTGTACAAAAATCTAAGAAAGTAAATTTCCTAGCTTGACTCCAATAGTTTAAAACTGTGCGTTTGGTTTTAAATGTGTGACATTTCATCAAAAGCTTGAAATGCTCATGAGAGACACTATGTGTTTGTCTGCCTTGCCGTAAGTTCTGCATTACAGGAAAACAGGGAGACAGACAGACTAGGCTCTTAGTTAGGAATCCAGCAAGCAATTGGTGTCAGAGTTGTAGCTTATCTAACTCGCCCTCGGGAAAGCTGATGCCTACCAGACAGTGAAGAATCTCACTATTTGTGCTCAGATATAGCTCTGTTGATTACATATTTGACTCCCAGAACTGAGATAGGTTGTGTGAGTGTAGGTGTGTGTTTAAAACATTGGCACTCAATTCTCAGATTTTTAAAATGTTTCCTATGTTTAGCTTGCAAGCCAAAAAGAGGCAGAAAGCATAAAACTTCATCCTATGTACACACACACAAACACACCCCTTGCATTAAATCCATGTCAGTAAAATCCAGGAGGGTTCTTAGACTGCCACCACTTGACTTACAAAAATGGGAGGGAGGTGCTGAATGTGTCTGTGGTAGGGTACACCTTAGTATTTCATTCTCTAATTCACAGTATGAGACCTACTTGAATTCCACCTTAGCATGAAAGAGGGAAGTTTTTTAAAAAACGATTTTTGGAGAATTACAAACAGGTTTCAATATTAAATTCTGCTCTTCCTTCCCCTACTTGTTATAAAACCCAATCAATATGCAGCCACCATCACAATGTTAAAAATGCATTCAAGGTAGTTGGCTGGTGCCTTGAAACAGTACGGAAGCACTCAAGATGATAGTTTCCTGCAAGCCGTGGACTGTACTGGCAGTCAGCGTAGGACAGACACAGCATGAAAGAACAGCTTTTTCCATGTGAAACGCACACGTGGCTTCCAGGGCACAGGCTGCTGCATCTCAAGAGGATCGAGAGCTGGGGTGCAACGCATGGGAGGCTAGAACGCTCTCTGCAAGGCTCAGATGAACTGCGCCCTCAGAACACAACATTTTAGTTCATTCTTACTACTCCTCTGGCTTCTTGCCCCTACTGCTCCAATATTTGCTATACGCCTCTTGGAACATGTTTTTGCAGGGAATTTTGGCCTTCAGTTTGGTGCAGATAAGGAAAGAACCCCCCATCTTCCGATGAAGAGAGTAGGTCTCCTCTGGCGGAGGGACAAGCCGATGCTTCAGCATGACTGGGATTAAACCATGGATCTTTTCAGTGGTGCTTTGGTTGCCGAAATCAAAAGGTTCCTCAGATGCAAAAGCCTCTCCCAGGATGAGGACAGCATTTAAGTGGGCATCTTCCATTTCCTGCCCAAAAGGAAAGAGGCATAAGTAACATCACTAGCCATTTTAATCACCAGGGAGGAAAAGGACAAATGCTAGTGCTAACAGCAACAGCTCAGGACAAATACTTTACTATCCCACAACAAAGGTTAACCTCCAGCCCCCAGCAAGACTGATGAGCGTTTGGTTAATACAGTTTCAAGCAACTAAACCTTCCAGAAGGCCATCGGCCCAGAAGTCTACCACCTGCAGGGTCTTTTTGGGGGAAGAGAAGGAAGCGATTTTGAGGCTAGTTGTATCATCATTACTGAACCCGGCCCGAAAAGGAAGTAAGAGAACAAAAGCAAAAACCTTTTTTGCCTTACCCTTAACAGGGCTTTGAGAAGGACATTGGCTTTTGCCACAAGAAATATGGCAAAGTCCACAGACCCGCAACAAGCTTATCAGCGGCCACCACTAATAGCAGACCCTTCTGCTCCGTACCTTGACTTCATAGCCAGTGAGGAATTTCATTTCAATGGACTTCTTCAGTACTCTCTCTCTGTCCATGTCAGCAGCTGCCTTGATTACCTGAATAGGAGGAACACTTTCAATGGAGCTAGATGTCTGAAGAGTGTTTTAAGTACAGGACTACTACACAGGCTACAGGTACACGTGCTGCCCGCTTGCTTCCTTGCCTCTGCTCTCATCTTCAGGGGCCTGCATCTTCGCCAGTTTAAGAGCTACTGGCAAAAAGATACAGCTTCTGGCTCTCTAAAGCTACACATAGCTACACAGAGAATTTAAGAAACATCAAAAAAGCTTCACAAATCAATCAGCCCCTCCCCAACAAATTAATAGAGCTAAGTGTGAGAAGCTTTAGGTGACATCTGCTGGCCCCTGCAGCTTGATTTAGCAAGTGCAGAACATGGTCATCACAAAGGAAGCACATAAATTTATCAGTCTGTAAGCAAGCTAGAAATCACAGGAAGAGACAGCGAACAGGACAAGCAATTCCTGCATACCTTCATATAAAAAAAATTTTAAAACCCACATCACTGAATTCCGAGTGCTCTGATATATCCTGCTGCCCCAGTCTCCCAGTAAGCAACATTACAGTTCTCCATGTTTGTCATGCAATTTAAACATCCAAACTCAGATAGCCAGAGGCTTGCAGCAGACATGCAGAAGTCTATGGTAAGGGATGAAACAGGAACAGAGATTTTTCTCTCGCGTCCAGCCCTGCCTCCCTCCGTACCCAAAGTGGATTCAAGTGCAAAGTGATACAGCTAAGAGATGTGCATAATTTCAAAAATACTCTAAGATGACCCCTAGTGCAGCACTCTAGGACACGGAGCAAGTCCTCACCTCTATGTAGACATCTGTGAACTTCTCATCAAACCCTCGTGTTGCTCCAAAGTCCAGCAGGGCCACCTGGAAGTGGACAAGCCCATCTGTATTACAGTATCAACTACTCAAGTACAGCCTGACCTTAAGAAGATTCCTGATGTCTTCAGGAAGCTTAGCTGGCTGGAGAGCCTTTCCACTGCAGCTCAGCTTCCCCCTAACTCCTGTATTCCCCGACAGCAGCACAAACATTTGCACTAGTACATGGCAGAGGAGGTATGGCCTGTGCTCACATTGTCACACCTGCTCAGCTGATAACTCTGCTCAGGCTTTCTGTGTGGGGACAGAGCAGCACAGAACCTTTTCCCAGCATTTTGCAACACAGACCTCAGGGATGAACAAGCAATTCCATCTGACCTGCAGAGCACAAGAGGGCAGCCAAACCAACAGGCAGGACATCTGCAATTGCTACCCATATGTTCAGCACAGCACAAAACAAGAGCATTCAAAGAGTCCTTGGCTCAGGAGTGCCCTAGCAGAGCACTGCCAGCTACAACTTCCCACTGACCAGCTTCAAAACAGACCTTGAGGCTAAGGAAGCAGCTGTGACTGGATCTAAGGCCAAAGATGTGCAGCCACTGCTACAGAAGCCCTGCTCTCCCACCTAGAGCAAGTGAGAACAAGTGGCAAAGGGGCAGGCTTCACCGTCCTACCTGCCCAAGGCTCAAGGACGGGAATCGGAGAATCTCAGTATGGGCTCTTTACACTCTGGGAGTGGGGAATAATCAAAAGCTGGTGAAAAACAGCTCTTGTACAGGCAGAACAGCGGCTGCTTGGGCTTACCTTGTGCAACTGCGGGTCATAGAAGAAGTTTGACCAGTTTGGGTCAGTCTGCATGTACCTAAACTCAAACAGCTCCCGCAGACACAGGACCAGGATATTGTGACAGATCTTGAAAAACAAGGAGAAAAAGAAGCGAGTCAGGAGGGCAGCAAGCCCTACTCACATCTAATTTAAAACAGGCATTAGCAAACAGGGAACACATCACCACACTGGCAGGAACTATCTGCTCCATGCTGCAAAACTCCTAAAAAGGTGAGGGAGCACCTCTCAGCAACTCCCAGCCCACACCTGCCGTGGGACACCCTTAGCAGACAGCACAGATGCCACGCAAGTTTTACATCAGCCTGAGCTGTAGTTCATATCAGCCCTTGACATGCCTCCAGAGAGGCTGCTACCCTGTATCTGGCAGCCGAGAACAGCAGGCTCCAGGGGTCATCCAACTGCATGTGTTACTTGCATCCTGGTCCTGCCTTTTACCTTCCCAGCTTTGACTACTCACTTGGTTGTTCCTTTGACAGCAAAGGAACATCTTCACATTCAGCATTACAGCCCACCCTAGTGGAAAGTTCTGCAGGACCCTCGCCAAAATGAAGCCAATGCAACTCAGGGGGAATAAAATGCAGTCCCAGGGCATTTTAAGTTAAAGGCCCAACGAAGCTGAAGAGGGGAGTCTCTTTCTGTAAAGCTACCAAAAAAACATACAGAGCTAAGACCAAACCGTTATTGAAAAAGGTCTTCACTAGATATACACACACGTGCCATGTCCTCCTCAGCCAAGTTGAAGGGCTGAACACTGACCCAGCTTGATGGAGGAGCAGACGACCCACACCTTGGGACTGAGAGGCACAAGGAAAGCAAGGGTAGCAGTCCCTGAAGAGCCCACTGCTGAATTACATACTACAGGAGAGCTTTTCTGTGAGGATATTTAAGCTGGAGCCTGTTCACCAGAAGAACTGCCAGCCTCATTCTGCTCCTCTTCAGCTTCTGCCAAGCTCAGTGAAACATCATATCGAAGAGGGAGGGAGGCGAGCACCAAATGCAAGCCAGACCCTGCTACAGGACACTGCCATTTGGGTCAGAAGGCTGCCGGCCAGCCAGGCCAGTCACTTATAGGAAAGAAAGGCTGTTCCTGCAGCAACACCCCACCTCACAGCCTTTTAAAAGCAGACCTGATGATACAGCAGCTCATCAGAGGGGACGAGCCCTAAGAACAGACAGCTCAGGGGTCACAGGCAGCCAGCTCTAGCATAGCTTTGAGTCCGATGTGATGCTGAGATCTGTTTATCTAGAGGAACATATTCTGCCCTCTTCCCCAGTGACCTGCTAACAGCTGAGAGCTCCCACCAAAACAAAAAAAAAAAAAGGAAAAATCCAAATACCAGGACAGTTATTTCTGCTACTGCAGCAGCTGCTTGTCCCACCACAGCACTCCAATCCCTTGCTATATTCAGCACCAACGCCTACCCATCCCCACACCGCCCTCCTGTTTACCAAGAGGTACTTTTCCAGCAGCCCTGTGCAGCAGCCCATGGGTCAGTCCCACAGGAGGAGATGACACTCAACTGCTTGCACCAAGATGATTCTGCACTCCTGCCCAAAAGAGAACTGCAAAACAAGACCCTTCTCTGCTATCTGGCAATCCCTCACAAATCTAAGGTCATCAGAAACAGGGCATCTAGGAGTTATGCAGCTCGGCCACCTCCCTTTCAGCCATGCTTGCCATTCACCCCCTCCAGCCCCTCCCTGCTGAATGCTGGAGACTGCAAAGCCCAGACTAGCCTGGAGAAACTCTGACATTACTGCCAAATTCACTACACAGAAATC
>NW_009646437.1:247875-271358 GCF_000708025.1 Charadrius vociferus | reverse complement strand
ATTTTGGGGACTGCCTGGAGCCTCTCTGAACTCCAGCCCTGCACTGTGCTGCTCAAAGTTTGCCTTTCCACAAAGCATCCCCTGGTCTACCAGTCACCGGGCAGGCCAAGCATGCTGCTCTGAGTGAGGGGAGAAGCAAGATCATCCCATGGTACCTCATTTCGAATCTCCTGGCTCAGCCCTACAGCTTGATCCAAGGGGAAGCCGGACACCAGCTCTGTGGTCAGGACGTGCTTGCTGCACAGCTCATCCACTACTCTTGGGACGTAAAAGAAGGGGTGGTCTTTCAGCAGCTCCCTAAGGGATAGAGAAAGGAGAGGAAGAGGTTAGGAGCCCTGAAAGCAGCCAGGCCCCTCCACAACACCCTGCACAGCTCACAGCCCCTTCACACTGCCTCTCCCCACACCCTGGCTGGGGCTGCCAGCACTGGTTTTCCTCAGTAGTTACAGTAGGGATCAAGTCGCCAGAAACCATCCAGCTTACAGCTGCCACCAGCTCCTGAGGTCACATCTCCTGTCAGATCAGTGCCATTAGGAGGGCACCAGGCTGGTACATCAAGGGGCACTGGGCTCCTCTGCTCATGCCACTTTGCTTCAGGGCCAGACTACACACATGGAAGAAACAGGCCTTTTCCAAGGGGAGTGATGCCACAGGGGCAGTTGTGCAGAGGACAGGAGGGGCATCCAGCCTCCAGCAGCTCTCCCTGGTCCAACCGTCACGTAAAAACAACCTGGACCCCACTGCTACAGCAAGCCAAGGGAGCAGGCAGTGCTGGTGGTGCTAATTGCTGTATGAGAGCTGTATTGAAAAACCTCCTAGACTAAAGGATGGGAGAAGCTTACAACAGGCTGACATGAGACTACACAGAACAGCACTGCAACCTGGCCTCAGTAGTTACTGTGGTACCTTCGCATGTGGCAAAACAGACAGGCTCATGCTGAAGGAGAGAGGCTATGCTATCACGTTTCAGCCAACTGAACACACGCCTGGCTGAGACAAGGTGGTAATTCTAGGGGACAGCTCAGGCCACAAACACACACCCTTTCTTCCCCTGTGCTAGGGCATGGCATTCATCTCCCCACTGTCCCTGAAGTTAAGCAACCTCTCCTGTGTTTCACACACACACACACACACAGATGGGAGAGGTTGAAGAGGCAATAGTGTGAACATACTGGAATTTCCTTGCGCAGTCAGCTTCTCTCTGGTAGTCACACTCCAGGGCCAGCTCTCTGCTCAGGACTTCAATCAAATGCTCAGGGAACAAACCTGAAAGTCAAACAACAGAGAGGAGAGTAGACTGTGAAAAAAGGAGCCCCTCAGGCTAAGCTTTCCAGAGCTGCAGCTGAGGAGCAACCTGCTATCCAGCCAACTCCAACCTGAAGAGTACAAGAGGCCCCAAAGAGCCAAAGTGTATTTCCAGCTACATACAGGTTCTGCAGGTCATCCCAGGCCAAGGCTACGCAGCTGCTCCTAAATCAAGGTACATCCACACAGTTCTTGTACAGCAGGGCTCCATCCTCCCCAGCTCCCACTCCACAGCCCAAGCTACCCGTTCCTGGTATTGACGTGACTGTGTAGAGACATACACCGAGGAGCAGAAGCACCCAAACACTACCCCGGCCAAAAGCAGAAAGAAGGCTCCAAACCAGATCTGCCTACAACTGGGAGCAGGTACTGCCAGGCAGAAACAGTCAACATGACTAAGAAAGTGAACTGCAGCAGCACGTAGACAGGGCCTGAGTTGCCAAGTCCAGTCTTGTCAGTCTCGCAGCTGGAAAACCAATCTGCTTCTTAGGCCAGACACGCCTGGGACTGCAGCAGCCTCTGCAGGGCCCTGCCCAGCCACCAGAGAACAGTCCCAGATTTTGTCAGCACCCAGTCTGATTTTAAAGCAGTATTTGTACAGTCCCACTAAGATTCACAACTGCAGCAGGCAGATATTTGGAAAAGTGAGTAGCAAGTCCTGCATTCCCTGTGGGAAAATGGACTTATCCCTGTGCTGAGACACTGAGCAAGCTCCAAGTCTAACAGTTTTCCACCTCTTCACAATTCTGACTGGGCAGAACAGAGGAAAAACTGGGAAGAGCAGAGGATGACAGGCATGGAGGGCTACAGGAAACATGGAGAAGGAGTTCTGCCAAATGTACCAGAAAGTCACAGGGACAGAGCAAGAGTACCTAACCTGAACACTGCCCACACTTCATGCCTAGAAAGCCATCAAAAGTGAGTATACCCCAGCATTTTATATTTTTCCAAGAGTCCCTATAGGTCCATCACTATAAATAGCACAAAGACAAGTGCACATTACTGGCCAGGAAAAACCAACACAGGTGCACTTCCCGTACCACTGAGTGGATACTGGAGCAGGCACATGCCCAGCAAAGGCAGTGGCAGCTCTGCAGCAGGAGAGGGGAGGAGAGCATGGCTCCCCAAGTTGGCCCTGCACCCAACGCCCACATCCACTACCGCTCCTGCTTTCTGCAGGAGATCTGCTCCCGGGCACACTTAGCAATTCTTAAGTACTTTTCACTGTTTCCTCCCTCTGGTCTATGGAGAGAAGTATGTAACGCACTGCTTGAAAAGGTTTGGCAGAACTCAACGGGTGCCAGCGGGAACACAGGGGCTGCCAAGGGCCTCTTGTCTTTTTACCTTCAGGGAGAATATTGCTCATGCTCAGGACAGTCATCAGGTTGTTAACATCACTGTTGATGCTCTGGGCGACTCCAGGGTACTGCAGGACAGAATGGGAGAGGGCAGTGTTGAGACTAGATAACCCGATTGTAGAGAGTAAGATAAAAATACCTTCTACCTCAACATCCACTGACCCCCACAACAGAGCCACCTACAACCTGGCAATGAACCAGGGCATATCCGAGCCACACACCCCTCCTCTAAAAGCTTATTTAAAGCCCAGCGTCTAAAATGGGGGACAGAGAGACAGGCTAAGGTGCAGCTCCTTGCAACCAGAATGGTCTGTTCGGGTCCTCTGACAGGGACCCTCCCAACACATGAAAGGTTCTCAGACACATAAATCTCAGAGATGGCAGGCAGTCATTTCCCTAGGACATGCCACTGACAGTCCTGGAGCGTTTAATCCACAGCTGTAGGGCAAGCAGTGAGGCCCCAGCCCAATCCTAGGAAAAGGTGCCTCCTGTTCTTTCCCACCTTGTCGGTCAAGAAGGGAACCAGCCTATATTGCTGTGGGATAGAATGTGTGCTGATGCTACAGGGTTAACTTTCCATTGCTTTTACCTTGGCCTGACTTCAGGGAGTACTTTGGACACAAATGGCTTGAGGAGATGGCACCAATACCCATCCATACTGTTTCTAAAGTCTCCCCACTTTACAAAAAACACCAAACCAGATGACCAGCTTCACCCGGGACCCTGCTCAGTCAACAAGGGACCTCACTCCTTTGGATTATAAACAGTGTTGTACAAGGAGTCTCAGCTCCAGAACTCAATTCTGTTAGAAATACCTGTTTGAAGTTGCTGACAGCTTTAGTGTGAGTGGGTGAATACCCTCCTGCATTTTCAGACTGCCACTGCTCAACAGTCAGTGCCTGCTTGTCACTTAAAACTTCTTTAACTTTTGGGCTGCGGCCAGAAAGGGCCACATGCACAGCCCAGAGAGGGGACTGACCTATGGAGCAGGTAAGACCCTTGTACACAGGCCTAAAAGTACAAGCAGTCCCTCACCACCATTATCCCACGCTGCAGTGGTACACCTATGAGAAGTCTACCACTCATCTGGAGTCAGAGACCGGCTCAAGCTGCAGAACCTTTTCTATCCCTCCCTTCTGGTTGCATTAGGTAAGATATTCCTAGAGCCAAATTTTCACTTGCATTAAAATGCTTCTTTTTTGTCTAGCAGTAAACATACTTATGCAGCACCCCTGCCCTTCTATGGGGCACAGACAAGAGACAAGGCTGGTCTGTAAAGCCCACCTGGATTTTCATAGCAACTTCTTTCCCGTTTTTCAAGCGTGCCAGGTGAACCTGACCAATTGAAGCAGCAGCAAAGGGGCGTTCTTCAAAGGACTCCAGTTTATCCCTCCAGTTGGGGCCAAGGTCGTTGTTCAGAGTTTTCTACAAATAAAAAGAAAGCATCAGGGTATAGGAAATAAATGTTTAAGATTTTCACCATTGGAAATCACATTCCTCTAAGGTGAGTGACACAGCCTATAGTAGTTCTGAGTAGCTATACCCTGCTTTTTAGATTGTATTCCCTTCCTCGTCATTGCACGCCGTCACAAGGAGTGGTCCAGCCAGCAGTGCTCCCCCAACACTAAAAAGATGCTGATCAGATCTATGTGAGGTTCTGTTGCTCTGGCTTAAAGGACATAGATCTTGCACAAACAAATGTCCCCTTTTTGGTGCCACTTGTTATCTTCCAGAAAACGAGCAAGGAGTTAGATATTTCTTCTCTTTCATCATGCTGCCAAGCTGAACAGAAGCAATCCAGGCATACAAGAATGACTCTCTTTAAGGCATTATTGACAATTAAACATCACAGCCTGCTTTAACAGCTTTTTTGCTACATTGCCAGAACGCCATATTTAAGTTCTGTCTCTGCTCAGTGTCTTTCAGAATTGTTTGCTGGCAATTCCTTTTGCATCACCCTTCACATCTTAATTTACAGAGGGAAGTAGAGAGAAAGAGAGAACACGTGCATTAGGGAAAGCAAACTGTTTGCTTCATTCTGGCTCTTCTTAATGGTGGGTTAGATTTAACCAAAAAAAGTAAGGACAAAGTTGCTGTTAATTTTCCATCAGACTAAGGCTTGTAAGTCTGCTTCTAAAATGGGATGTAGGCACTTCTAGACACTGGATTAACGTCCATGAGAAAGACAAGAGAGAACAAACAGAAGAGGAGGCTAAATTCAACAAGACCCTATAATCATATTTGTATGCAACATCCTGTTCCATCAGCATAGTCTCAGGACATTAAAAACCCCACATTTTCCCCCTCTGTCTACAGCTGAGCTTCAATGTTTTGGAGAGAAAAGGCAGCACATAATTGAGATAAGGAATAAAGATGTCACCCACAATTGAAAATATGCAATATTTATTGAAAGAATACTCTTAAAAAACCCCATCCACCTCCCTTACTGGAGTATGTCATAGGTGACATTTATTCTGTTATTGTCCCTCTTCCCCTGATAAGCAGGAAAGAATATTCCTCACCGTCATCTGCTTTATCGGCATGAAATCAGCACTCTGACGTACACGCTCAAAAATTCTCTGGAGATGGGGGTTGATGAAGGCATCATCTGCCAAGGTAAAGTGACACAGCAGTCAGTGCAGGCACTGCATTCTCCAGTTCTTCAGCACACAAAGAAATATGCATCTGCATTCAGACAAGCCAGGTTGTCCTGCCCCCAAGCACACCTCAGTGAATGTTTTGGAAATAATTCTTGTTCAGAAACTCTCCATACCCAGAAGTAGCACCTGAGGCATCACAGCTTTAGAAAGAAGATAAACAGAAGTCCTGTGCACAAGTAGCAAAATAAAGGGGGAAAAGCAACTCCTTCCTTTTCAGTCTTGCAAAAACCCTACGTATTACCCAAACTCCTAAGCTACGTGCCTGCTCCAGCAGGAGAAAGTTTCTGTGCACCCCCTCCCAATTGCCAAGGGAAAGACTAAGTATGAATACACTAGAACGCACACGGAGAAACTTTTTATACTTTGGAATCAAGCATCAGTTGTCATAGTGCTCCCTGGCTTTGTCTAGCAGCACTGCTGAGAGCAGGGGGCAGCTCTGCACAGCACAAAGGCTTTTGGTGTGATGGCAGGTTGCACAAACCCAAGAACAGAGTGCTCTGCACAAGCCTCTGTCATCCACCACCCCATCTTCTTGCTGAGAGCAGTACAGCATTCACAGGTCTAGGAGAGGTCACCGTGTCACGGAAAGACAGGTCACAGAAGGAACGCTCTGGAGAGTCATCCCAGCACTCCCAGGTTCATAGCATAGTTTAATCCAGTTCGTTCTAAGGGGCAGCAGCTTCTCTAGAAGGCCATGCAATGGTAAAACACCACTTACACAAGTATTGAACTCTTAGAGGAATCAAGATTCAGCATCTGCTACTGTAAACAACTACCCAAATGCAAAGCAGCTACAAGTGGGCAGACGAAAACACAGCTAAGCCAGAAGTCAGTTATTTTAAGAGTCAGAAGGATTTAGGAAGCAAATATTCTTACACACATAAGAAAGAGGAGGGGTAGGGGTATCCTGAAAGATTAGTCCCCTCCTTTGAGCAAAGACTTCTACAACAGCCCAGAGAAAAGACACCAGTTCTGGCAAACTTTTCATTTCATAAAGGCTTATGGAGTAATTAGATTTATCTGCTGCTCTCCCAACAGTGGAAAAAACTCCAGGCTCCCAGCTTTAATCTTGAGAACTTGATCTGCACGTGCACTTGTGACATTCAAATAGAAATCCATCATTCCTCTGCATTTACAGATGCACGTACAACCGTTAAGTCTATCCCAGGAAACAAGAAACAAACAGCTACTGGGAAGAGGGGTGGAAAGGGATGGCAAGAAAGAGATACATAATGCAGAGACATGACATTAATATTCAGCGTTGTTTAGAAATTCCCACTGAAGCCAGGAGCAGCATTTAAAAGTACTAACAAAACCGCACTGTGGAATCAACAGGAATTTTTAAGAGGAGCTCCCATTCTGTCACTGCAAGTCAGAGATTAACAGGTTTTACAGGAACAGTAAGCAAAACTCCCGTTGTGACATTATAACCCTGCAAGAAGGCTGGACATTGCATTTGCGCGTGCATTCCAAACACTGAAAGAAACTTCTGCTCTGTCATCGATGGTGTATCACTGCCAAGCCTCTGAACATTATAAAAAACTGTTCTCAAGGGTACGCGAAAGTATTAGCCATCATGCTGTAACGTGATAACCTGCACCTCCTAGGATGACTGTGCAGAGAGAGAATGGACCTCACTAAAAATGACTCCTGCTCCCAAGCAGCCATTTGTGTCAAGGTATCAGGGTCTGCCACAGGCATTGAGGATCAACTTCTGTTATTCTGCTTATTGCTGACATCCGAAAACTGGGGCTGCTTGACCACCACTGCTTTGGCTATTTGGCGTTGCGCTAATGAACAAGAAACCTGCAAGTCCAGATTGACTGTACAGAAACTCAGCAGCAACATTAAAAATCAGTCATGCTGCAGAGGCAACTCTGACAAAACGAGGCTTACAACATGCTGATGAACAAGGTTATACGTCTTTGTGGTAAACTGATGATGCCTTACTGGAAGAAAACACAAAGCACGAGTCAAGGCCGGGCACTCTCAACTGGCAAGCGCAGCTGCCTTTCCAACATCTTCCAGAGCATTCACACCAGAACACAGGATGATTTTGGGCCCTTGGCATCTTTTCTGTGCATGACCTTCAGGGATGTGGGTCCCTAACAAATACAGTGACCACCAGAAGCAGACATCAGGGTTTTTAAGGACACTACTTTGTAACTTCTTGGTAGTTTAGCTCATAGGTGCTCAGCTGCACTTGGACAAGGCAACGCAGAGCCCCTATGCTCAATTAGCACACATTCTTGTTAATGCAAGAAGCCAGTTTAAACTCACCAAGCCACAGAGAAGCCCATGAAGTGGCACGAACTGTGTGAAGCCCTCCTGTCCAAAGAGCCAGCCCAGGAACTGGATATTCTGCGCTGTTGGAACTGTCTAACCTATTTCACCACAACTATTTCAGCCTAGAGAAGAGAAGGCTCTGGGGAGACCTTATTGCAGCCTGCCAGTATCTGAAGGGAACCTACAGGAAAGCTGGAGACAGACTTTTTACAAGGGTATGTAATGACAGGACAACAGGTAATGGCTTCAAACTGGAAGAGGGTAGATTCAGATTAGACATTAGGAAGACATTTTTCACTGTGAGGGTGGTGAGGCACTGGCACAGGTTGCCCAGGGAAGCTGTGGATGCCCCATCCCTAGAAGTGTTCAAGGCCAGGCTGGATGGGGCTTTGAGCAACCTGAAAGGAACCTAGTGGAAGGTGTCCCTACCCATGGCAGGCAGGTGGAACTAGATGATCTTTAAGGTCCCTTCCAACCAAAACCATTCTATGATTCTATGAACTGTCCCCCAGCAAGGTTACCAGAGGTCTGTGTTCTTGTCAGGCATTGCAGCACTACACACACTCGTCACAAGAGACAAATGAGGGCTGGGCAACACCAGTGAGGTTGCTAAAGGCCTGTAGTTCTTGACACACGAGTGAAGTCAATCAGCAAGTGTTTGACTCTCCTGCCAGACCTCAGTAACATTAGGAGACAGCAGGCAAGTGTCAAAAATCCAGAACATTTCTGTTCCTCAGGGCTGGCCTTTCACAGCTATTCCCTCTTCACTCACATCCAAGCCTGGGGCAGCTGTAACCAGGCTCTGGGCACACATCAGGTGCAACTCAAGAGCATCTTAAGAATTTTAAATAAATCCCCACCTATGGTAGCCAAGTTAGCTTCAGACCCAACTCCCAGACATGGCTCACTCACCCCACACACCAGAGGCACTAGCTGCAGAAAGCCAGGAGCACAAGAGCTCCTCCTGGATCTGCACTGTGAACCACCAGTCATTGGCACCTGGCAGTTTCTAGAGGGTGAGAAAACAGCACATGGGTTGCAGCCTTTGACATAGCAGCTGCTGCCTCCCACTTAGCTTTGCTAATGTTGCCATCAGCCTGGCACGCACCTAAAACAAGTCATTAGCAAATGAAGAACGATGAAATGCCACAATTGTGACTCTCTGGAACAGAGAGCTGGTCTTGCTTATTGCTAGCCCAAGTTATTTAATACAATACTAGATCCAGCCTCATCAGTCAACACCTACAAAAATTCAAGTAGAAGCACAAGCCAAGCAAGCCGAGTACTTCAAACACTCAGACACCGACTCAGTTTCAGTGACATCTTGAAGGCTATTTCCAGACCAGTGTAACAGCTATATTTGGCTGGTTCTTTCCTTCCCTATCAAGATGGGCAGGAAGATGAAGTGGACAGGTTCAGATAAGGTTTGAATTCAGCACACCTGCTATCTTCCTGGAGTAACCTAACAGCTGAGTGCAGACCCGGGTGCCACTCATATCTTCACCTGTGATCACTGACTTCAGAGCCCCATGAAGTAAGCGCCAGTTTGAAGTCTCCCCAAGATGAAAACAAGTGTATTATACCTGATGAGATGATCAGTTGTACTGGCCTTTCCAGCAAAGCTTCCGTGCCAACGAAGCATGTAAACCATACACATGCTGTAATAGGAGAGGGTTGTGGATATAACCTTGACTACTTCTGGTGAACAAAGAACAGGATCATGTTCTTGTCATCGTCCTCCTCCCTTCTAGCAGGACATCTATGTATAGAGTGTGATATAGTTCTGCTTCTCATCAATTTTCAATCAATTTCACTTGTGTGCCTGACAATAGGGGCATTGGAAAAGTGGTGCTATATAGTGCGCACATCTAGTTATTTCATACTGGGATTAAACTGAATTGAATCAAACATATCTCCATCACTGCCCTCACACGAGAAAGCCACTTGTCTAGTCTCTCCACATTCGCTTGACACTGATTCCAGACGTCTGACCACGTATCACAAGAAATCAATTGCCCACCCTTGCAGCACTGCTAAGGAGAATATTAGACTGAACATTAGGAAAGAATTTTTCACAGAAGGAGTGGTCGGGCATTGGAATAGGCTGCCCAGGGAGGTGGTTGAGTCACCATCCCTGGATGTGTTTAAGAGACATTTAGATGTGGTGTTGGGGGATATGGTGTAGGGGAGAACTCTGTAGAGTAGGGTAGATGGTTGGACTCGATGATCCCAAGGGTCTCTTCCAACCTAGACAATTCTATGATTCTAATAGCTGAGGACCTATGTCACCACTTACCCTGAATGCTTAACATCTGTCCCAGCTTCAGTGCTGCTCCCCGGACCTTGCACAAGGTTCTCACAATTCTTTCTGCATTGGCCTCTGACAGGAACGGGCTGGAATCCATCACCGCTTTCTTTCCTGAGGAGAGAAAGTGTATGGATGAAGAGCACCCTTACCTCAGTGAGCTCAATCCGTTCTGTTAGTCCACATTCAACAGATTTGCCCTTCCCCGGAGAAATCAAACTAGGACTACACTTGGTGTCTTCACTGCAACCCAGGGGCACAGACTGCACTTGGACACGTGCGTCTTGTGCTGACTTTGACATTACTGTCTTGAGGGCCAACAGCAGCATGTCCCAGCAGCACAGACATCCATAGAGGCTATATAAGCTGTCAGGGATCCTGAGCAGATGTTGGTGCCTGAACTCGCTGTGCCAGCTAGCTCAGCCTAAAACACTGCGTAAAGGTATCTCAAGTCTCACACCGTAGGCTGCAGCATAGCCATAGCCTCAGAAAAGCAGTAGGGGTGAACCACAGCAAGGAATTGTCAAAAGCTTTGACAGCACACTGAGATAGACTGACAACACACTGGCACTTCTTAGGGTGGCAGCAGGGATTCACACCAGCACCAAACCTCCTTTCTCATACCTAATAATTCTTGCCCAAAACACAGATTTATACATAAGCACATATTGCTGTGCAATCGCACATCCAGTGTGCGCTAGACATCAGTAGAGACCAGACGCAACTTTCACATCTGTTCATGCTACTGAGAAAGATGCTGCCTTTAGACAGAAGAACATCTCAATGTAGCTAGTTACTTGTTCTGACTGCATGTAGAGGCCATGCAGGGAGGAGGCCAAACCCTTCTGTCCTTACTTCCATCAGCAGTCATGCAAGCATCAGCTTGCACAGAACAAGGTCCAAAATATACCTACTCAAACACATGTGTTCCTCTCCCCAAGAACGGGTAAAGCCTGACATCCAGCTGGCTCACTGCGTGGTCATTGCAGCCATCTACACGCTAGTGCCACAGTTCCAAGCATGCAACAAGGTTTTTTTATAATGAATAATGTATTGAGTCACGATAATAATGAGTCATCAATGATTGCCACTAGGTCGGGCCGCCCCATGCATTTAGCTAATTTTAGAAGATTTTTTTTTTTTTTTTCTTTGTTTTCTCTAAAGGAGGGGGAAGACGACCCTGATTCCATTTTGTGGTCCCTTTGGGAGAAGCAACACAAAACTCCTTCTCCAGGGCAATTCCCAGTAGAGCAGGGACAGAGAGGGCAGGGAGGCACCAGCCAACCACTTCTCTTGGGGCTGCAGACCAGCTCCCACTGCTGGAGAGCCAAGCAGGAGGAAGGTCAGGTCTTACAGCCAGGCTGCAGGGCCCACAGCTGGTATGCTGATCTTGGAGCTAGATCATTTATTTTTTCCTCAATGCTTCAGAGCAAAGGGGACTAAGGACAGAACAGCTAAAGCCCCCATATACAACAAGCAGGGCCTAAAAGGCACAGCAGCTGTGAAGATGTCAGGCAGATAGAAATTACTGGTGTGTCATAGGGACTACAGCAGCAAGAGAGCCTCTCCATCTCCAGCTAGCTCTCAGGAAGGGATGCTGAGGGAGCTCAGACTGGCCGGGGGACAGGAAAAAGAAGCAATTCAGACTGAAGTAGCTGCTGTCTAAACTCTGGTTGTCACACAACTTGGTAGCATTTTGAGGTGTTAAGCGTGTTACTGATCTGACAGACACCCTTCAGCCCCTGCAAGCTGCTGGCTTGCTTAGAAAACTTTCCCTAGAGAGGCAATACCACTGGTAGTCACAGAGGTGCCAAACCCTGTCCTCCAGCCCCCGTCTTTCCTTTACCTGTTTTGTGGGAGAGCAGCAAGATGGCGCTACATGTGGGACATCTATCTGTACAAACCCCTGTCCTAAGTAAAGAACGTACACGGAAAGGAGAACGGAATAAAAACACCAGGAGCGAGTACACAGAACAACTATTCTGCTCTTGAGAGCAAGATGCAGAGAAGCAGGAGGGCCCCAGAAGTCGCCATTTGCATCATACACAGCAACCTTCAGAGCACGTTTTGCTCTGGATCCTGGACATAAGGCATCTGAGAGACAGAATAGGTAGAGCTGCCCAGGGCGGAAGGATCTGGCTTTGCCCGTGTGAAAAGCTGGCTCTGGAGCATAGAGTGCTTGGAGCCAGCTAACAGAGCTCTGGCTCTCAACAATCCCAACAGGAAAACTGTGTCCTTAGCAATGATGAGGCAAGTAATCCCTTGTATGAGCTCCATCAGATACACAGGAGCTAGGGAAAGTACCAAGTCAACACTTCACCTTCCTCCTCGCCACCTGCACACAAAAACATCCTCCTTTGAGTCTGCAGCAGGATAAAGGAGTTAGTTAATGATTAAAGTCACCTCCAGAAGCCAATGAACCCTGACAATTTTAGAAGGCTTATCAAAGAGTGAGTCAAACACAGGCACTGCCCACCCTCTTCTCCTGGTGTGCTTCTCATGGAAGTCAAGCCCACAGGGGGACTACCTGATCACCAGGCAGCCCAAGAACACGTGATCGACTGTTGCTTGTTTATGTACTTTGCTAAAAGTGGGCATGAACAAGAAGGTGACCTGAAAGCAAGAGTCAAAAGTGAGATTATGTAAATGGCGAGTGAAGAGAAAAAAAAGAGAGAAAACAGACATAGGCTTCCAAGGCTAGGTGGAAGGGAAGTGGGGATAAAACCCAGCATAAGTTCATAAAAAAAAAAAATGCCAATTTTCAGTAAAGTTAATTTTTTCCCCAAAGACTGCAGGTACCTTGATGCTACAAATTATTTCCTCCCCATCTGAAGAGCACAAAGTTGGGTGTTTTTACCTACTTAATCAGAGAGAAAGAAAAAAAAGGCAAATAGAAGTCACATCTAAACAAGCTGTGGCAACAAGGAAACTTCAGAAGTGAACACTCCTGCAGCCACGGTGCCTGGAGACTGTCAGCTCTTCCCCAGCAGAGGTAGCAGGCAGATGCCCTCGGGAATGCTTGACCCACATCTTCCTTTCCAAATACAGAATCGGTGTGAACCCTTCAAAATCTGTGTGCATCTCAGAGCCGTAGCACTGCTTTTCCACCTCCTTTGCTACTGTCAAATGGAGAACTAGCCACTGGACTTTATGTGTAGTTTTTTTAGGACCATCAGCCACACAAACTTTGGGGCAAGGAAGAGTTAAGAACATAGCCTAAGCGCTTAAGACTGAAAAGTTAAAGAGATTGCATTATTTCTTTTCATAAGAAAACAACTTTACATTCAAACCTAGGCCAGCTGCCAGCCCTTCGGGGCTCTGCCCAGCCTGGCATTTGCAGAGTGCCTAGTAGAACGGCCCAGTACAGGTCATTAATAAGTTACGAAGTTGACCTTGAACCCAGAGTCTCTTTACTAGTAATGGCAGCTATTTATCTGGGCCCTCTTTCCTTTTTATTCCTGGAAATTTATTCTACCCTCCTATTCCCACCCCATGTCAGCCTTGCGCTTCAGATACGCACTTCAAATACTGAGACTGCCATCGAGGTCACCAGTGACCAAGGAGGTTATTTTTAATTGGCTACATCAGCCTACCAAGAAAATTCCCACTCCCAATCAAGTATAACCATCCTCTTTTTTAAAAAAAAAAAAAATAATAAGATGAACCAAAGCTAAAGAACTTCAGGAGGGCAGCATTAGGCCCTCAAGCCCTTAAAAAATAAGCCCTGCACCTACTCACGGGAATTTGGCAGTGAAAAGAATCTATGTCCAGGACATCAGGCTTAGGTGGAGAAGGGAGAAATTCACAAACTCTTGCACTGGCCTTTTTTGTTCTACGATCTAAAATCCCTTAAGTAGTGAATTGTTTATGGAAACGGAGACAATCCAAGGCAGAGAGAGAGAAGGGCCCTGTGGCTACTAAACAAGGATGGGGAAATTGAGCAGGAAAAGACAGATCAGTGCTAGCACAATTGCTAGAAAACATGTAGGAGAGTAATAGACATTTGTGGTGCTTCTATTTGATAACAGCAAGTAGAAGCCATGCTACTAGGATCACTTATAGCTCAGGAGTTTCTGGCTTGCAGTTCTATGACTAAAGGACCGGTGTTTCAAACTCCATTTTAGAGGTGTGAAGACCCTTCCATTCGTACTGACTGGACAAGAGGAGGGTAACCAAGAGAAGGCTCGCTCTTGTCACTCCTGGATGCCAGTGAGAGCATGAAATTCTTTGGCATGCCTTTGGGCATATACACATTCCACTTGTTTAAGTTTGAAGTGCCAAGAAGTTACTATTAATATTGCAGCAGTGGGGAGAGAAAAAGACATCCTCTATGAGCTTCCAGAGAACAGGATAATACGTCATTCTCAGAGACAGGTCTTAACCTACACTTATGGTGCTGGCAGCCAGAAAACTTAGACACAAATGCATCAAGCTGAAATCATGAAAGGGGTGCAGAGGTATTTTTAAAGAAATAGAGGTACCTATGTCAAGAGATTTCCCCCAAGAACAGCTAAGGCTGGTACTGTCAGAAGAACAGTAATAAAGTGGGATCTTGGACTCAAAATTGTGTACGTATCCTCTGCCATGCATTTCTGCAGGAGCAGAGCCCATGGAGGAGAGTTCTCATCCACGCAGCCTTACCCATCGCTGTAAAAGTCCGTGGAAAACAATTTCTAGGACACTAGCTAGAGGCTGTAGTTGAGTCACCTGGAGACTCTCCTGTGTCCGTGGCCTGAGAAGCTCCAACAATGAGGGCTGAAAGAGTCTTCTACTTCTGCCTCACTTCCATACTTGCTGCTCTTGGCTCATTCTCAGTCCCACTACCCTTCTCCTTCACTGCTCCAAGCTCTTATCTAAGCAGACATGATGGCAAGAGAGAAAGCAAGAATGAAAGCAAGGCAGCTAAAAATAAAAGGAAAGTTATTTTTTAACTCCCTTGCCTAGCATCAAAGGCGGCAGTTCTCATTGCCTTATTCTTTAATTAATATTTGTTCAAGAAAATTACATGATTCAGACTGTAGAGCAGGCTTCTGGCACCAAGTTATAGTTACAGGAGAAAATAACACTTTCCCTAGCAAGAAGAAAAAAGCCTAAAGGTGCAATTGCTTTATTACAAGGAAAAAGTGTCTGTTGCCCTCTAAAGGAAAAAATAAAATTAAAATCCTTTCTCATGCTGTAAGGAAGAGAAACAAAGCTCATGTTATTCTCTCAAATCTCAAAGCTCTACAAGCTCATGTTTTCACTTTAGGGTGTGCCCAATTAAAAAAATAATCTGGCAAGCAGAGAAATATCAACAGTTGTGCAATTTCTCCATTTAAAGCAAAGTAAGTCATCAGCTTCCAACAGGTATGAACAACCTGTCAAGCATCACAAGCGCTGAAAGCAAAAGCCTTCAAGGATTCTCTACAGGATGGGCCGTGTTTGCCTGAACGCACACTTTTAAATCAAAACAAGGAAACCCTCCCAGCTTCAAACACCTCAGGTCACGTAGAGAAACAACAAGTCTTTGCCAAGGATCCTTTTTCTCTGCTGGGCTGCTCTGCATTGCCTAGTTGTCCAGGGAATACAAAGATGCAAGTATTAAGTGTCCCGGGTGGCACACAACCCATGCCTTACCCCTGTCCCCTCCCCACAAGGAATGTATAGCATTTAAGATCCTGTGCATGGGCTGGGGCAATCCCATGCACAAATACAGGCTGCGTGGAGAATGGATTGAGAGCAGCCCTGCCAAGAAGGACTTGGGGGTGTAAGTGGATGAGAAGCTCAACATGAGCCGGCAATGTGCACTCACAGCCCAGAAAGCCAACTGTATCCTGGGCTGCATCAAAAGAAGTGCAGCCAGCAGGGTGAGGGAAAGGATTCTGCCTCTATACTCTGCTCTGGTGAGACCCTCCCTGGAGTACTGTGTGCAGCTCTGGGCCCCCAACATAAGGACGTGGACCTACTGGAGTGGGTCCAGAGGAGAACCATGAAGATGATCAGCGGGCTGGAGCACCTCTCCTCTGAGGACAGGCTGAGAGAGTTGGGGTTGTTCAGCCTGGAGAAGAGAAGACTCCGGGGAGATCTTATTGCAGCCTGCCAGTATCTGAAGGGGACTTACAGGAAAGCTGGAGACAGACTTTTTACAAGGGCATTTAATGATAGGTCGAGTGTAAATGGCTTTAAACTGGAAGAGGGTATATTTTAATTAGATATTAGGAAGAAATTTTTCTCTATGAGAGTGGTGAGGCACTGGCACAGGTTGCCCAGGGAAGTTGTGGATGCCCCATCCCTGGACATGTTAGGAAGTAGGTTAGATAGGGCTTTGAGCAACCTGGTCTAGTGGGAGGTGTCCCTGCCTATGGCAGGGTGGGTGGAACTAGATGGTCTTTAAGGTCCCTTTCAACCTAAACCATTCTATGATTCTATGATCTGCTAGGGTGTTGGGTTTTTGCTTTGGAGTTTTTGGGTCAGGGTTTGGTGTTTTATTGTTGGTTGCTTGGTTTTTTTTAGGCTTCTCCTCCCTCCAAATTTCTTCAGTTTTCAGCCACTCCAGTACCTCCTGGAATAAGGTTCACACTATCTCAGTCTCCATCCTTCCCCCACCCCCAAAGACGACCAGGAGGAAGACACAAATTGGCCTTGTACTAGAATACTACTGGCCACAGAGTAAAACTACAAGGACACAGCAGTTGTCATTATCTCAAAGCAAAGCTTCCAAACCAGGAACAATCCGATTTCATTTTTACTTCTAGCTGTAAGTCCTTAACCCTTTCATCAGTTCCTTCCAGTCACTGGAAATAATCGAAATGCACAGACATGCTAGCCAAGCCAGAGAGACCAGCTGAAGACCAAACAGCCTGCAATAACTGTAACAAAGAACTTTACATTCTGCAGTATCCCACCAAAGCTTTTCCTGGATAAGAAACAAGTGAATGGAATCATAAGCCTTAAAGTTCTCATGTTTTCTAGAAAAGAACATCATGTACTTTCTATGCCCTAAACCATTCACCCATTCACAACCATTCAGTACCACTATATTTTACCAGCACATAAGCTTAAAAGAAAGCCACCATGCATGGCCAAGCCATGAAGAAAACAGGATCAGGTTGATTTGCACAGCACAGCGTTTTGACCTATTATGAGACTACTTTAGAAGGTGGCAAAATATAGGTACTGGAAGTAGATAATTGCCATTTAACATGTACATAAAGTGTTTTGTCTCTCAAGAGAACAGCCATCCTCCAACTTCCTCCAAGGCAGAACATCCATGAATTTCAAACACACTGCAACCACTAACAATTTTCAGACGTATGGGCTCATCTAGTTTCTGTACTGGTAGTACTACATGGTTTCACTGAAGAGTTTAAAAAAAAAAAATATGTTAGGCCAAGACAATCCACGGAGGAGCACAGGGACAGTATTCAAACTCAGAGGTGGCTGTGGAAAAGTAAGCTCTATGAATTGTGCTGGCATAAACTCATTCTCTCACATTTACTTCTGAACTCTGTCTACATAGTGAGGCTGTGGTGTACTTAAATGGGAGAAAAGTCTGGAGGTAGACAAGGATTATGTTAGAAGTAAAAGTACTACCCATATCCCCCTGTTATTCTGACTGCTTCACTGTCTCAGCTTTCAAAAGAATGAAATCTTGCAAATGGAGGTAAACTGTGTCTGGGGAAGAAAAAAAAAAAAAGAAGAATGAGGATATATAAAGAGCTTACCATTGCGTTCCTCAGGTCTAAGGCTCTTCTTTGCAACTTCTGCCAATGCCCCAATGCCAAGACCAACAGCTAGTCCTTTAAAATAAGAAGAAAAAGACCCAAGTCAGAAAACACCTTCTGAGCCACATACAGAGGCATTTTTTTGTAATTAACCTTAAGCCACACAGTCAAATGCACAGCGGCAAAACAGTCGATTAGAACATCCTGGCTTTTGCAACGGAGTCATCTTCAAGTTTGACACTGAACAGTTTTCTCCTGTACTTCTGCCCAGCGTGCCAGCCAGGTATCATAGGCTAGGCCAGTCTGGGACATCTGGCTTTTATAACGCATGTCAACAAGTGCTACTCAGAGCTCTGTGCTCTGGCTGTGGTCCAGCTGTAGACTCAAATCATGGAGTGTAGAAGAAGGGAAGAAAAAAAATAAATCTCACTAATATGGTTTTCAAAATACAATTCTCAGGAAACAACAGAATCCTCCTCACCCCCCACCATGTCATGACAGTAGGGTGAAGCAAAACTATGTTTAGATGAAGCCACTGTCGGTAGAGTTCAAGGCTCTGTGACCCCACTGTCTTATTAGCTGCCTGACTTCCACGTACTCGTTGACTATAATGAACAGAAACGTGTTTTTCCTGCGGCCCACCTTATGCAAGCAGTGTTGTAACCTGCAATTCCAAGGAGCTGTGCTGGGGAGTAACCCCACACAGCAACAGTAAGACCACGAGACCAAACACCAGCACTCCACATGCACTATCAGCCTTGCAAGCAGGGAATTCTAGGGTGTTATCTCATGGCCACAGATTAAGCTACAACTACAAAAGGAGCGTTATCTGCTTCCACTAACCTGACCAAAGCCACCGAAGATTAAATGAGACATAGATCTAATCGTGAAATAAACCGTACTACCAAAGGTCTCACTACCTTCCCGGTTTCAGAGTATTTATTTTCCTGGATAATAAATGACATGGGTAACCAGAACAGCTGGTGCTCCTTCCCATCTCCTCAGCGATGGTGCATCTCGGCATGCCTTACTCCTACACTGCTAGCAGTACTGTGTGCACATGTTTTCCAAGCACCCCCCAAGCCCTTCTTGAGGCACAACGGGACAGCTTCCCAGGTAAAGCAAGCAGGGGACAACAAGTACAGCTGACCAGCACATGGCATTTTGCACGTGTGTGCAGGAGGAAACACATGCAGGCATTTTGTAGTCTCAAGCGAGGAAGCCTGGGCACAAACAAGTTGAACCTCATCTTGCATTGAGTTTTTCCTCTCTCCCACCAGGTAATTACAACCCCACCTCTACCAATAAAATTTTAAACTTGCACAGTATGTCTGCTTCAGAAACGGCTCCATCTGCAATCTTGCAGACTACGTGCACTGGGCCAAAGAATCCAGCATAAGGTGAAGGCACCAGTGACATTGCAAGGCCTTTGCAAGGACTACCTCCAGGGCTGCTCCCATGTCATTTAACTGTCAGACCACCTTTCATTCTCCATTGTACATGAATGTTTAGGAACATATGGCATAAGACAGAAATCTACGCTCAGCAAAAATACAACTTTCACAGGATGCCATGATTTTAACTATCATAATACTTAGATTTAAAAGCACCAAAATATTTTGGGTTGTGCTCTTAGAATTTGCTTACTGCACCACTCTGTCCAAATTGCTAGAAAATTAACTCCAATCACCAGGCAACAGTTGTTGCAAGTAAACTGAAGCCAGGCAGAAATAAGTTTACTGTTAAACAACTGCTAAAGTTTAAAGATATGAATTTTAAACAAAGGCTTCAAGCATCTTCAAACTATAATCACAGTGCACAGCAGGATATTTAGCTCAGGGCATTACACGAAAATGCAATGCAACATTCCTACTTCAGGTCTTCAGTAACTACCTGGAAACATCTCAGGGCATACACGGCCCTGCTCTAAATGTGGTACCAGGAGGGTAGATAATACTTTTGGGACTGTGCAGGGTCAAGGGCACCTTGGGCGTTCGCTGCTTCTTAGCAGTCAAGCCTGCAAAAAATGAAGTCATCTGTATATGTAACCTTCTATCACTAAGAAACAGGTAACAATTCCAAGTGGCATTTCTCAAAGAGGTAATGCCAAAATTTGGTCTTTTCCCCAAACATTCAGGGCTTCGAAAAAGCTGCCACTTCTCAGAAGTCTCAGTTGCTTCCTTTTACTCCTTTATTCTTACCAAGCTATTACCAGAAGAACTATGAAATTAGGGAATTAAATAGTGGCTTAAATTCCTCATGCCTATAGCTCCATCCACTAACAGCAGTACTAGGGATCATCCTGACCCTGAGCTTCAGGAACATACTACCTTCTTTTTTATTAACTTGAATTTCACTCACTGTGACATTTGGAGCCCACACAGCTCACACAACAAAAACCCTTCCTCGTCTCACAGACCAGACTAACACTCTAGGGTTCAGAAGGCAAGTACTAGACAGGAGGGTTCACAGCCACAAGATTTATTTCCCAAAATGCCACCAGATTTGTTTTCCAGGCCTCTTTTATGCACCCACCCATCTGAAAGGCTGTGGTCTAGGCACATATTATTTGAACACAAACAACACTGCGTACTGGGTCTGGCTGAGATACGAGTTAATTTTCTTCATAGCAGCCTGTATCATGCCATGTACTGGATTTGTGAATAAGTGTTGATAACACACCAATGTTTTAACTGTTGCCGGACAGTGTTTACACAGGATCAAGGCTTTTTCCGATTCTGCCCCTGCAATGACTAGGCTGGGGGTGGGCAAGATGGGAGCGGGGAGACACGGCCAGGACAGCTGACCCAAATCGATCAAAGGGATATGCATACCGTATAACATCTTGCTTAGTAATACAACCTTGAAGAAAGGAGGATGGGGGGAGGAGGATGTCTGGTGTTACGGTGTTTGTCTTCCCAAGAAACCGGTACAGGTGCTGAGGCCCTGCTTCCCAGCAAGCGGCTGGACACCTGCCTGCTGATAGAGAGTAGTAAATGAATTCTTCTTGCTGCTTTCCTTGCGTGTGGAGCTTTGCTTCACCTATTAAACTGTCTTTATCTCAACTCCCAAGTTTTCTCGCTTTTGCTCTTCCTACTCTGTCCTGCTGTGGGAGGAAACAAGCGGGCAGCTGCATGGGGCTTAGCTGCCAGCCATTCACCTGTTACCACAAACAGGTCATCCCTCCAAAGAACTTGCACGGCTGTAGAAAAGCATTCTTCTCTAGGCCACTAGGCTACTGACCTTGCACAAGTCACTCCTGACAGCCTTCATTTTCCTTGTCCACCAGATGAGTATTTCCTCCAAGATTAATAATTTTGGGACAATGTTCAGCATCAGTGAACAGCCACAGTTCAGCACCTTGGAAAATAACATCCCCAAGCACCTCTAGAAAGTCACACTCCTGCATTTTGTACTTTATGCAGACAGGTTATTTCAGCCCTGGAAAATACCACTTGGTTTTATACCAGCAGAGTACCTCTTCAGACATTTTCCAGGCATCTCCAGCACCAGTTACACTTCAAACTAAGCCCATCAAGAGATCATCTGGAATCAGTTTTCTTCAGGAAGAATCCTCTTGCTCAGCAACTGACACAACAAAACAAACAGGAGACTGAATGGGCTGTTATCACTCTGCTCAGCCTGCCAAGCACAGGGGTGGGCAAGACCCTGTCCTGGAGCAGCCTGTGCCCTGGTTTCAGTCACGTCAAACACGGCAGGCACCACACAGAACACGCTGCAAGCTGCAGACAGTTGTGCATGGATTTCCCCTAGCTTTCTGAGCATTAAATGCTCACCAGAAGAAAGCCACGCTGAATTGTTACTCACGTGGCAATCTGTATCCTGTAGTTGACAGTCCTGTATATACTGGAATAAGAAACCTCAAGAGGCTAGCTTTAGTGTCTTTGCAAAATTGCTACAATCACATTAGATCTGGACTTCTACAAGCTTCTCAAATTTTCTTTATTGCAAAAGGATCTTATTATATCATTAAAATAATAAACTTACAAACCAGGAACATGATTAAGGGAGACAGAAACAGCTTAGAAAAGTCAAATGATGTAAGGACGAGAGAATGGAAATAAAGAAAAAAAAATAATCAAGAACTGTGTGGGTGGAAGCGATGACCCATCAGGCTACAAAACAACCATGGAACAAAGAACTACAGAAAAATCTGTTTTACCAATTCCAACCCTGGGAAGAAAATAAAATAAAAAAAAAAAAATCAAGGATGATATTTAGTACTATAAATACAGCTACCAGCAGTCACTCCAGCTGCTGCAAGAAGCAAACAAAAATACCTATGAAGGACAAAAAAGTTCCATAGCAGATCTTACGCTGATTACAGAGAAACATTAGCTCAGTATTACACGCAAGCATTGGAGAAAATGATCTTCAATCTTTCCAGAAGGATGTTCTTTGCTCCCAGAAGAGGGGATATGCCAGGCAAACTCTGCAGTCCAAGTACTTCTGCCTCCTGTTACTAATTTGTCCATCACCCACTAGAGTGTCCTGACACCCCAGCTGAGAGATCAACATTCCCTATAACATTGGGGGGACAACAAAAAAACATGTTAAGACAGGAGGACGAGTGATTTAAGTGTGAATGGGATGCCAATAGCATGGGAACTCAGCTATCTGAACCCCAGGAATAGTTAACGTGAACTGGTTTTGACATACTCAACATCTTTCCATCTTTTCCAAGTCTAAAATGATGTTCTAATATAGAAATAAAGAAAAAAGTCAAATGCTAGTTTGACTGGTGTGGAGGTGGTAGGAGAAGAATTCACCTCAACCATATTTCCCACAATGACCTCCTGGGGTCTTCAAATGAAGATGGCACCCAAAGCACAAAAAGCTTACTTGCTGTAAACTACACTCCCTCATGGATATAGAGCAGCCTTATTTTCAAGGAAATGTGAAGAGGCAGCTGGTAGAGAAGGAAATAATCATGCCCCCTACCCTGCTATCCCGTTTAATTCAGATCATTTCAATGTCCTAGGAAGCAAGGACAGAACTGGGTCATTACTATTCCACAGGTTAACAGTGACATCCCCTACAAAAGGACTGCTTCCAGCTGTTAACCATCATCCCTCAGCAGCAGTAGGTGCTCTCAAAACCCAATAATATAACTGGAAACTCTCATTAATTCATCCCACATCTTGTTCCTGACTTCTGTTGAAAAGGCAAGACAAGAGGAAACGTACAAGAGAAAACACTTGCAGGCACAACTTCCAACTGACCTACCACTGAGCTTTGAAAAACACTTAGTTTACTTCAAGCTTGTCACGCCTTCTCTTAAAAAAAAAAAAAAGAATAATAAAAAAAAGAATAAAATTAGGTTGGGTTGGATCTTAGGAAGGCAAAAATCAGTTCTTATCTCAGTTTGAAACTGCCTCCTGTGCCCTCATGAGACACTGTTAATCAGCCTCACTCCTCAGCTTGCAGATATTTTTAAAAATTGTACACATTACCTCCCGCACCACTCCTGAGATAATAGCTCAGAAAGGACCAACAGTGAGGACAGTAAGCAGCTGAGAGGCACACAAGTACTACCTTTCCCAGCTCACAATCTAAGACAAAAACAGTCAGCCATCAGCCAAAGCTCACCGACAACTTCAGAGCAATCAAAAACAGGTAAAAGTCAGTGGTGCACCACAGCGCTTGCCATCAGCTAATGTTTCCTTGTTTAAGCATTTAAAATGCTTCATAAAGACACAATTTGAAGAGAACATTTCTCATCAGATAGGAGCCAGTCAGGAAAAGCCATACTAGAATTAGCTGACAGGGTTTTACAATTGTACTTGCTCTCTCAAGGCCATGTGCAGGTTGGAAAAAGCACTCTAAACTTGGAGCAAATAGCAAG
>NW_009646437.1:236886-247820 GCF_000708025.1 Charadrius vociferus | reverse complement strand
AGCCTGTATCAGTCTGGATCAAGATCTGACTATGAAGAAGTATCCCCTACAGGTAGTCCTTCCCATGTGGGGCAGCCCACACTGCTTCAGACTCACCGCACCCCCAGAAACCTTCTTCAAGCATTACCCAGCCTATCAAAATATTACCGAGGAATATCTTAAACTGGAAAAAACTCTACCTATAGGCCACATCTGTTGTTTGTTAGCCAGCATACTGACAGTAGTATTTCTCTTTCCTGTTGCAAGGAAAAATTCAGAGGGAAAGATCAGCAATGAATGCTAACAAGAGACTGCAGAGCTCAGAGAATCTGAACACCATATTTGCAACACAATGTCGCCGCAAAAGCAGTCTGAAAGCAAGAGCTCTGCCTTGCCAGCTATTTCAATCATATAAAACAGACAACTGGAAAAGAAGGGCAAGACCAAAAAAATAGATGACATACACAGATATGACTGGGGATGCTGCTTATAAACAACTGTTTCTTTCTTACTCTCCCTTCGTGGTTTTGGTTTGGTGGGGGTTTTTTGTTTTGTTTTTTAACCTGAGGTTAGGAGAAGACAGGTAGTCAGTTATATTTCCCCTTGAAGCATGAGTCAGCCTTTCCTCATGCAACAGCTTTGGGTGCCAAGCTGGAACGTAAAGCAACAGCACTGGAACTTCAAGTTCACAGAAAATTTGGTCATCTGCCACATCACATCCACCAGCTGTCAGCAAGCAGCCACAGATAAATTCGGAAGATGACAGCTAAAAGTGCTGTGACACTTTCCATAAAAATCAAGGCTAGATTACAACAGAGACTGTACGCTGCTAGAGCTTAAAAACAGTCATCAAGTTAATTTTAAAGTGATGCTTTGTTACTCCAAAAAGCAGATCATGAATCCTGCTTCCCTTTCAGGAATACTAAGCATGTTGAGAAGCCAGAGCGCTTGCAATAAACTACAGGGTTAAAGAGATCTGGCCAGCATTAAAACCTTATGATATCACAAAACTCACTTGCTGTTTATTCCTGCACTGCATAGAATCAGTCCCTCCCCTCCTCTTACTGCACATTTTAATCTGACAAAGACACACAGAGGAAAAATTGTATTTTTTAATATAAGAGTTGATCTGAATTATATTTGACAGGCTATTTATCTCGCTTCTGGGATCTGTAACACAAGGACCTTTACTTTGCACATGTGCTTCTCTATCAAATTTTGTGGAAGAGAATCACAAGAGCCACGAGGACCTAATATGCTACTTAGGAAAGTCTGTTCACAACCCAGATAGGTTATTGTCATCTCAAAACACTACAGTCACAAAAAAACCCCAACAAAAACAACAGAGAGACTACTTATCGAATGGTTAGCTAAGTAAGACTAGCTGTTATCATCTTTTCCACCTGTTATACAGTGATAATTTCCTTTTTCTCAGGAACATGTTAAGTCCTGTGATGGCTTTGGATATAAAACATTTTTAACATAGTAAATCCCATTCTGCAAATAAAATTCAGATAGGTTTCAGCTCACTTGATCTTACAAGCTCAGACTTTACATCCTCCCTGAGAGAAAATAGTTTATAAGCAATGGCTAAGTAAATCAAGCCTTGACTATTATCATCTCCCCACCCTCAAAAATCAATACCAAAAGGATATGTTTTATATTTAACCACTGTTCAGAGAAGTAGCAAGGATAAGTTTGGGAAAAAACCTATTTAAAATAACAGCTGCTGCAGCTGTCCCTGCTTGACAGTAACAGCATACTGTAAGGACTAGAAGGAGAGTTTCCTCAAAGTGAAATCACATGCAGGACCAGGATACTTGCACAGACTGGAGAACAACCTGCACCTCACTCCCTCCCTCTTGTTAGAACAGCCCAGCCCAGTATGTGTTACCGTGAAGATGTGCAGTTCTACTATGCACTCCCAAATCATCTGCCCTACACTCTTGAGTGACTTTTTCCCCCCCCCATTTCAGAAAAGGTATATAAAAACTAAGCTCCAGGAATATATCAGCCTGCCATCTTAAGACAAATGAATACCCATGCCAACTCTGTAGTTCTTGCTTGCAAGTAGTTTGCTACATGCATCTGAAAAATCTGTTTAGGTAGTGAGCTTTTTTTCTTTGCCATACTATCACAGTAGCAGTTAGGTATGACAAAAGAGTGACACATGATGGGATTCAAAGTATAACTTCATCCTGACTGACGGTCAAGATCCATAATTGTAATGAAAAAGACCAAATCAAGCCCTGAGCTAACCAGCTGTTTGTGGGAAAGCAGTCTCCTATTACCAAGTTTAACCAGAAAATAAAACCAACTAATGCTTCAGCAGGAGCACTGTGATAGCCGGGCATTAATCAGTACATGCAAATGTAGTCACTTTGCCAATGTGGGTGTGCAAACTGACCTCCAAAGTTGGCAAGCCGTCCAATCCTTGTGACAGGAACCTTCCTCTCCCGGGCCCGCTCACTGAGCTGCAGCAGAAGGGGGGGGAAAGATAAAAAAAAAAGAAAACCAAAAAGAAATCCACAAATGAACCGGGCATATGGTCAGACACCTGCAAATTCAGAGTGCAACTTTGAAAGCACTTGAGCAACTCTGTGGTACAGAAAGCTTTTCTTGAACACCAAGCATAAAGTATGTTGAGAGATTTTCCAAGTGAACACACTGCAGAACAGACACACCGCAAAGTGAAACATACACAAACATACACTAAGCAGAAGAGCAGACGAGGGTGGGAAAGATAAAAAAGCTGACAGCTGTGTTTAGAAACCCCATTTTTACTTTCACCTCAGTAGCCCTTACATTTTGAACTTGGAGCAGCAGGGCACTGCTGAGACAAACTCCCTTCCACACATGGAATTAAGACTCATGGAAGTTTATCAGCTTCACAGTACTGTAGATAATTGCCCCACGCACAACAGCTGGGGCAGCAGAAGCATACAGTTACATCAATGCAATATCCCAAGTGAGTGAACCCACAGTAGCATCTGATACTGGGTCTGGGGAAGGAGGCAGAAGGTCAGAGCAGGTGGCAACTATCTCCACTGTGAATTCTGCTGTGGGCTTTCTGTGTTGTCTAACACAAGGGCATGAAGCCCTAAAGCAACAACTGTGAGCTATGCTACTCTGCAACCAGCTAATGCTCAGGGCAATGTTCCCTCCACCTCTAGAAGGACTGCAATACACAGTACAGGAAGCCACAGCCTTCACTACGAGGAGCTTAGGTCCCATTCATTCTTCACAGCCACAGCAGAACAACTAGCTAAAGGTAACAGGGCTCTTCAAGGAGAAGACAGGCTCTTTAGGTCAGTCTTCAAACCTTTTTGCTGTCCCTATCTTCTCAGCATTTTACCCCAAAAACTAGGGTGAAATACAGACCCTTCATTACTGTAACACACATCAATAAATACATTGAACCCTCATAGTCCAGTGAATGAAAGGAGAGCTCCTGTTAATGTAAAACTAAGTCTAACCCTATGTATGCTTTTTAAACATCCTCTCATATCAGAATAGCTCATGTAGTGGGGGCAGGTGTGAAAGGAGAGCCTGGAAAGCTATTGACAGAATAAATATCACAGGTCAGCGTTAGGGAGCACAGACACTTCGCTTTTTTGCTTCCACAAAAGGGAATAGCAGAAGAGGAAGAAATGAGAAACACAGGAGAATGTGAGTAAGGACAGTCCAGTATAGAAACCATAGCACTGAGAATCCTTAATTAAAAAAAAATCAACATACCATCTGTTTGTAGGGTTTCTGCTCTGAACCTGTTTTAGCCTGTCTGGCTTTATCGATATCTTCAGCTGTTAATCCACTAACAGAGGAATGGTCTTGGTGAAAAGCCCTATTTTGTCCAAAGGCAGCAGCAAAAGGATTTCCAGGGTCCCTAAAGCCTCCAAATAACCTTGCATCCATTTTGGGAGGGAAAGGCTTCTGACCCATGCCAGAATCTCCAGTCTCACCAACACTTTTCAAAGGTCCATTTGTAGTGTAAGAGTAAGCAGGGCCTTCACCGCTGCGTTCATGAGGCTTGCCAGGGGCAGTGGAGAAGTCCATTGCAGCATCTGATGGCTCTCGGGCTGAGAAGTCATAGTCTTTCCCAAAATCCTCACTGAGATCAGTTAAGTTCTCCTGCTGCTTGCCTAGTTCCTGCAAACAATAATAGAAATACTTTAAGAAAGGAACTTAAAACCTACTCCCTGCCCACCCATGGTTCTCAGAGATGGACGTGCAGCTAGGCTGTCCTGTCTCCACAATAAGTAATTTGTGGAGATTCTGGCACTGCAAACATTCACAGTAAAAGACACGGAGGATGGCTGGGATCACTGGCAGTCTTTCAACCCCAGTGATGGGACAAATTCATTAACAGCTTCTCAAATACCCGTAAATGGAGAGGCCTTGTTCTGCACACACCGCCAGGAAGGGTCACTAATTGTGGAGTTCACTAGAAGCAATACACTGCTCAGAAATAATAGGTGTTGGGAGCTACAATTTCACCCAAGATATACTTAGGAGAGACAACAAAAAGCTAGACCTCATAATATTCAGTTCTTACCCCTACCCTGCTCTGCCCTCCCATGCTGTCCCTAATCATGCAATGTCAGCACTTTCAAGCCCAAAGCTACCTGAAGCAACACCAGATACCTATGGCAAGGTTTGTTGTCATCCCAAAGTAAATAAAATTTTGTGCTTAAAGCAAGGCTAGCAGCATCAGACACAGCAACACTCAAGGCAAGTCTTTTCTGTTTTGTCCTAACCTGCAAGAGTTGCCCCACTAAGCCCAGATATTTCCCACCACTTTTCAATGTAGAAAAATAAAATAAAATATAGCAGCTGAGCATTATCTCCTCTTTACTTGCCACTCAACATACTCTAGTTCCCTATCTCAGTAGCGACAATACCATAGAAGAACTGATGACTATTACAGCCAATCAACAGGATTTTGCATCCTGCTGCGGTCAGGCAACCAGGCAGCATATTTTAGGCTCTTTCCTAAACACTAATTACATTTCCCCTCCTTACAGAAAAAAACAGAACATGATCTTTCCTGTTATTCAGCAGGTCTCATGCTATTCTGAACCTCAACATTGGGGCGGGGGGGTAGTCTGTTTACAGATGGGGACTATGGCCACAATACTGACTGATGATTTCAAGCAAGAAGGCCTCTCTACTTCCATACTTAAGTTTTAAAAAGCATGTCAGGCAGCAAACACCCTGCCACACATCAAGAGAAGTGAAATATAGTCACTTAGCATGAAAGTTTTCCTCTCTTCAGAAGTGTGACGTGTCATAGCTTCAGACTGCAGGCTTCTTACTGAGCCCTGCTTTGGCAGCAGCTTCTCATGCAACTCATTTACAACACAGGGCAAGTGTTCTGCAGGTGTGTTTGTGGGGCCCTCCCGTGCACAGAAACAGAAGAACATTATCATCTCTCTCTCTCCTTGGATGCAAAGGCAAAACATAGCACTATCTCCATAAACAAACACACTTAGGGTGTTTCTATGGCAAGCTTATAGAACCAAGGAAACACAGGCCCAGATTCTAGGAGTGAAGCTATAGGAGACTGCTGTGATAAGCTTATTGCATAAAAAAGTCGAAACCTCACTCATTAATTTCTGCTTCAAAAACATTATCTGGCCTACACTGTCTTTCTACAGGATGATAAAGAATGAATGGTTTTGATTTAGAGAAGTTCTTTTCCTCAGACAAGCCCCATGTTTTCAAGAGATGGCAACCCTGCAAATGTGAAGCTCTTATAAATCCATCCCCATGTCTGGTAACGGGAGCTGCTGCTTGAAAAAAAAAAAACAAACCCACAACAATGAGATTCTGGCTTTCCTTATGTTCCTCATTTGAAAATCAGTTCTGAAAATCCAGCCTGGGCTGTAAGTGATGAACATGCAAACACCTGACCCATTCTGAAAAATATCTCATGCACCAATTCTGTAAAGGAAGGAAGAAGCACTGAGATAAATCCAATTCACTCTAAAAGAGCTCATTCACTTAGTCAAAGGAGAGGTAATGAATGACTGAAGAAGATTTTAAATAACAATCAATCAATCTTAGCAAGACCTTGATTGTTGACAATATGAGATGAGCTAAGCGCATTTCATTTTCAGCATGTCTTAAAGACTCAGTAATGGAAACAGCAACACTCTGCAGTAACACTCCCTCCCTTTCCTGTCCAAGCACCTACTACACAACACAGAAATCCTGGAGAATTCTCAGGGTGTTGCAACATCTGTATTATCAATCCAGCACTTCAGAGCTACATTCTGGTTCATGATTGCAAGAGTGGCTAGGAACTTGCAACAAAACCAAAAAGTACCTGGAAGAAAAGCAAAACACCAGACCAGACTGTGCACAAAGACCATTTGCTTACCTGCATTTTCCCCAAGGCAGAACTGAACTGTTCTTCAGCAGTGGCCTGGAGAGTCCTTGCAATGGTAACTGCATCGCCCCCAAGGAGCACCTGCCGAAGCTGTCCTGCTTGGGTTTCTATGACTGCTTTACTAAGCTTTGTCAAGCCTCTCATGACCATGATGGCATCACCCGCCATGACTGATCTCTTTCCGTGCTGAAAGATGAAAGAGAAAAAAAAAAAAAAGAAGAAAAAAGAAAAGAGGTCAAGGAACAAGTTTGCAACCACTTTCAAGTCGCTTAAGAGCCAGTGGTTATCCCAGACAATCTCCTTCCGCTTTGGCAACCAGCCACCATGGGAACTTGTTTGCAGCTCAGATAGCACACAAGCCAGCTTCAGTGACAGCTAGTTAGCTGACCTTACCAGGCAAAGCAAGAACTCTCCTCATGAATTAGGACAGCATTCCAGGACTCCACACAATATTCAAGTTACCATTGACCGGGAAAGCAAAGACAGGTAAATGTCCGTGACACTGCAAAAATGGTCTTGATTGCTTCCAAATGTTTAAAAAGGATTAAAAGCATTAGCATTTGACCTTTAATTACTATCAGGCCCTGGAACATATTCTCAGTGCCTGATACCATGGATGAAGTGCACTGACAACTGTCACATCCCATTCCTGCCCTGGAGCTCTGCCTGCTCATTTTACATAGCCAAATTTCTTCACTCCCACTCCAGTGAGGAAGCTTTGCCTGTCCTTCAATGGTAGTCTGCTCAGCCCTCAACTTCTAGCTCACTGCGACTTTTAATTGGAAACTTAAGTACACTCAGAACAACTACCTACCACAGCATTTGCAAAGTACTGCACTGCTGTGCTAAATTTCTTATTCAGTCCACCTTCTTGTTCAAGAGACACTCCATGTCAGATTCATAACAGTTTGTGCAATTTTGGTCTCTTCAAATACAAACTGGGTACTGTAGGATACAGGACAGAGTGTGTCTGAGAACGAGTTCCACCCACTCCTTTGTCTCAGCCTAGAACCAAGCTCAGGCTCAGTACACTGGCTATCCTACATCACTGCGGTTCACGAAAAAGAAAATCAGGAGTGGCTGGGATGCCAAAACCATTTTGCAGTGGAGATTTTCACCTGCTTATTTCACTCATCTCCCACATCTTTATAGCACAGTCGAAGTCACAGTTCCAGGGCTGGCTCAGTTGCACGTCCTCCCACCTTTACTGACACAGAAGATAGGGGCATGCAGTTGGCACAAGATGCTGCCTAAGGTTCAACCTGAACCATAGAACATTCTCTCTGATGATCTGGAGAAAAAATATTTCTGGCTGCAGTAGGTACCAAGCACTACTAAGGCCACATATTTAAGTTATTTCATTGGTAGGTACACAGGCACCAATTCATTTTTGGAAGATAACCTGTCAACATCCACATATGCACAACTGTAAGTGTTAATACACTGAAGGGGTACAAGTGATCCTGAGTCAATAGTACGCACAGCATAATGCCCTGCTGCAGACAACGAGCAATTGGATCCAGTTACCTTCTCAGGAAGCACAAAGCCTGTCTCACAAACAGGTCTGCTCTATCAGTTGCACAGAGAGTATGGACCGCTATAGCTAAATTTCTGGATAAGTACACAATTTTGCTGCAGTCACACAGGAGATGCGTGGATTACTGCAGCCGAATTTCCAAAACGCAGTATTATGCAAATGCAGGGTAAACCCCGGTTACTGGCTTATTTGTTCAGCAACTGTTAATCAGTGATCAAAATCAGGAACAACCACTGTAGCCAGGAAGTATTACACCTTACATGCTTTAAGTGTGGTGGTTCGAAGGACAGTCACGTGTTCAAAATGAATTTGGGCTTAATGGGTTAACTGTAAAAATAAAAATCAAGCCTACCCAGGTCATTATTCTGCAGTTATCTTTACAAGACCTACCCATATGCTTCAGACCTGTAAGAAGTATAACCTCTGAATCTCTCCAGAGTTTAGGGACTAGGGTTGGTTTTAACATTGCATAATGCACTGTTAAACTTGAAAGCTGCCTGTCAGGTAAGGATGTGTACTCTGTCAACAGGAGGTGGTTTTTTCACCCCCCATCTTCACACTGGAAATTTCCACATGGATTTCACTCAAAGCATTTGCAGGCAGTCCCTGCAATTCAGAGCTGGGCAAAGAAACCAACAACACAGTACTGTCCTAGATGAAATAAGACCATTCAAAGGTTGCCACTACTAAGAAATAAGTGATTTTTTAGGCTCAAGTATCAGAAGCACAAGAAAGCTTGAATGAGAGAAGTTCATTTCCTCCCTCCCAAGAAGGGCAATAAAAGGTAATGCAATATAGATCAATGTACACCGTGACAACACACACAAAAACATCCACTTTTAACATGGATTTTTTCTAACCAACGATACTAAAACCATATCCTTTCACCCAAAAACAGCTGAAGGATTTATCTTGAAGTGACAGTTATACGCTAAATGTGCATTTAAAAAAACACAATAAATCTTCCAACAAAAATTCAGGGAAGCTAATGCAACCACAAATGGAAAACATGCATTGCATAATGCACGCTCAGCCCCCCGTTGCTAAATATATCAACAAAGAGGACCAATTGCCCTTTACAGGTTTGGCTATAAAGGACAGCACTGGGCACGTTTCTGCCGATATCCTTCGGACTTCCACGCTATCACACCCACTTTCCCCTGCACAGCAGTTACAACCACTTAAGTACCATGCAAGTGCTTTGATGCTTCTGAGCTAACAGCAACTGCTCCTATGCAGCACTGCCAAAGGACAGGCTGTGATAAGAAGCCTTTTATCTCAGCACCTTGCTGAAATACAGGCCTACAGGCAACTGACTTGCTGTTCTCAATGATCTCTCCGATTCCCTGCAAGTAGCTTACAGACCCAAATGGAAACCATGGTACAAGCACAAAGGCAAGGCACGGCTCAGTAAGGACTTCAGAGGGCAAACCCGAGGAGAGTCACCGACAAATAAAGCCTGAGAAGTAGGAACGTATCTTCAGAAATGAGACGATGCTCCTGCTTTTTAACAGAGCTTTATCTGTAAGCCATCTCCTTCCAGTTCCTCATCTTTTGTACACCAACTCCTCTCCTTTGACAAAGCACAGCCAGGAAAAAGCAGAGGAAACAAGAACAACTATACCGCAATGATTAATCCTTTGGCAATAGGAATCACAAGCCAGAAAACATGCAGGTAATGCCTTTACCCATCATCAAGCAATACGAAGGTGGGAGCTAGTAAGTGCAATGAGAACTGAACTGACACTGGAGGCATTTTCCTCAAGTGGAAAAAAAATCCCAGGTTATCTAGTTTTCCAGACCCTACATTTAGCTGGACACATTGGTTCATTACCCCAGGGAGGACACGGAAAGCAGATACTAATGAGGTTATCACAACCAGAAGTGGGGAGCATGCTAAATAATCGAAAATGGAAAAGATTACACACAAAAAATAACTAAGAATTAGTAGAATTACCTTTTTTTCTTCAATGAAAAAGCAATAAGCACAAGCAAGGACAAGAGACACAGAAACCGAAAGGCAGAGGAAGTACAGACTTCCAAGGAGAAGACGGGTACATGTCTCCAACAATACACTCACGTTAATAGCCAGTGCAGACAGCAGGCAAGATGGGTTCCCCCCCAGCACCTACAGCAAGTTCTATTCATACCATGACTAAATCATTAAGTAATCAGCATAAGTAAACTCTATCAAAACAGATTTAAGGAGTGGTTTCAAACACACTGTACAAAGTCTCTATCACACTTGACTTATCTCCTGAGGAATCGTTATCTAGCACTAGCAAAGTAGGGCCCTTCCTACACAGAGTATGGCCAAGTCAGTTGTGTCTACACAAGCTGTCACAGTGTCTGCTAGCCTGGATTGAAGAGGGTTGACAAGTGTCAATCGTGAGCTATTTTCCAAGAATAGGCAGGGACACGGTTGGTGTTTAGTAACCTTTCCACAGTTGAATGAATCTCTGGAGAACACCCACACCTTCTAGCATGTGGAGGCTAGAGCCAAGTCATCCTCAGACACCAGACAAGGTCCACATGGCAGGCAGAGGGGCTGGTTTAGGTTAGATCCACACCAGCAGGTAAACCATGTCCTGACATTGCACCAGATTTTCAACCCTATTGTAATGACAACACTAAATCAATGCCTGGGATGCTCCTATGTGGAACAACCACCTGCCTCACAAGCAAGCCACTGTCCTCTAGTGACTAACTGCAGTATGTTTCCTTCCTTCTTCAACACACCAGACTATAGCAGGCTGAAGGTTTGAGCAAGTATAGCGAGACACTCAGTGTATCAGAGGCCAATAACAGAAACACAAAGCCTCACAACAGGCAAATTCTTGTATCTGTACTATTTTCACAACACATCCCTCCATTCATTCCCCTCCTTTTCCACACGCTAGCATGTGCTCCTACAGACACAAAGACCACCTTCTGACTCCATGTGCTTTTCTTCCAGATGCTTGGACAGACAAAAACCTTACTCATATATACACATACACATGTGTATACACACACCTATACAGAACT
>NW_009646437.1:228921-236831 GCF_000708025.1 Charadrius vociferus | reverse complement strand
AGTTTTCTGTGCATGACAACACAACCTCTTTCAATATAAAGGAATTAACTTCTAGCATCAACAGTTTGATATCCACACAAGAAAGAAGCCTAACTACTGTTGAATAATTAAAAAAAACCCCAAACAAACAAACCACAAAACGAAAACAAACACCCTAACAAAACACAGGCAGTTTTACAGTAGCCCACATTCTCCCTCTCAGGTCTCTACGTAGTTTTAGCTTCCTTCTTTATCTCCAGCTTCTCTTTTAAATAAGACAAAAGTGAAAAAACACTAGGGCTGGACAAGTAGTAAGGCTGATATCACACTTGCAAAGGAAACTTAAACAGTCTCTATACCTCCCCCCCTTCCTATTATCCATCATCACAGTCATTGTTATCTTAGTTGTATCTAAACAAGGACTATAACCCTGGAATCAGTGTTATAGCCACCCACACTATCAGAGTGAGTGTGGCAACAGTATTAAATAAAAATAAACACCACAAACAAGATACAGATGACTAGGTATTCAGCACATTTGTTCTGTGGCAATAAACCAGCAGTAGATTAACTTCAAAGTAAGTATTACTCGTTAAGCTCCTCTGCAGAATCATAGAATTGTTTAGGTTGGAAAAGACCTTTAAGATCATCAAGCCCAACTGTTAATCTAGCACTGCCAAGTTACCACTAAACCATGTCCCTAAGCACCAAGTCTACCCATCTTTTAAATACTTCCAGGGATGGTGACTCAACCACTTCCCTGAGCAGCCTGTTCCAATGCTTGACAACCCTTTCTGTGAAGAAATTTTTCCTAATATCCATCCTAAACCTCCCCTGGTGCAACTTGAGGCCATTTCCTCTTGTCCTATCGCTTGTTACTTGGGAAAAGAGACTGACCCCCACCTCGCTACAGCCTTATTCAGGTAGTTGTAGAGAGCGATAAGGTCTCCCCTGAACCTCCTTTTCTTCAGGCTAAAACTGCAACTGATCCTTTTCAGACTTTTCCATGTCTTTGTGTGTGTGTTACCATACCAACCCTTTCATGTCATCCTTTCACTCATGGCCTTTTTCATTTCCATCAAACACCTCCACACCAGTTCCTTTTATACCAGATTTCCAGGCACCTGCCTGGACATATTTTCATTAGCTGGATTCCTTGGGTTGCAGCTGACCCAAATTTCAACCATGCAGGGCACAGAACAAATTGCATTTCGAAAGGAGAAAGTTGCCATCATCCTTCAAACTGAACTGAAAATCTACCTTGCTTATCCTTCATTCTCCCCCCTCCCCACATCTCCCCCACACGGCAGCTCCAAAAGAAATGTCTTTAAAGACCTGACCTACAACAGAACTAAGGACTCCTATATTTGAGTCCTGCCCTGTGCCTTTGACTCAAGCCTCCTTAAATTGAATTCAGCAAGTCTCCAAAAGCTGCTTTAAAACTACCCTCGCACAAAGCAGTTTGCCAATGCCATTTAAAACAAACACCTTTGAAGGGCAGGCGGAACTTGTTTACTCTCTAATCATTAAAATAGCAGTACACGCACTGATAAAAGTGGGCTGCTTGGCAGACAAATCCATCTTTCCACCAAAACTCAGAAAGCTTAGCGGTCATTTTTGGCGAATGACAGCTAGTTCAGAACCAAGTACGAACAAATTTCCCCATAAATGGCCTGACACACACACAACATAAGAGTGAAAAGAATGCTTGGACACTTTAAAAGTAAGCACAGTCCGCTTTATTTAGGCACAGATACATCAATGCAATGCAAATACTCCGGACTGACGGCTCTATTTACTTCTTTCTGGACAATGTCTGGGGACATGCAAAAGCGTAGTCATAGCCCACGTGCTTGGAATTAACAGAGCCTCTTTCTACCCTGGCCACAGATCTAGAAATAATTCACTCACAATTAAGATCCTAGTGGGAGAGCGCGTTCCCTCATTACAGGCCACTTCCTCTGCTGATACGCCTTGACACAATACACTAATAAATTCTGTCCTGGGCGCGCGTTGTTTCCCATTACACTGAGGTAGATCCAACTCAGTCGCTGTGATGTTAACGACTACCACTCACTCACGGGGAAAAACCCAAGAATGAGTTCTGTGCCCGCTCCTGGGAAACAAGTATTTGTAACTGGGGGACCAAAAAAGTCCCATTTACCTCTTTTGAAGGGGAAAAAGATTTGGGCCATTGGGACAATATTTGAATCTGGAATTGTATTTATACCTAACATCCCATCTTTGTATTATCTATGTTATCAAGAAGAAAGGGAGAAAGAATAAGAGGACAAGGAAAAACAAAGGTTTTTTTTCTGTTTATGCAGTGGGCAGTGCTTAGAACAAGCCATTGCACCGCATCCTCTGTATGACTCAAAAGCTGCAGTTACTTCCCCATGCATGTGGATTTTTCATCCAACAAGGACAAGAGTGTATTAGAATCAAAACAGAGCATGACCACAAAGCATACAGATTAATATGAGATTCAGGCAGATGCAATATTTGAAGCATATACTTAAGAAACAGAACTACTACAAGCTGAATTTACAGCTTTATTTGGGTTTGCAGCAAGTTTACAGAAAAGCACAGTTCACTAGTTCTGAATCATCCCTCTATCAGCATTAGCATACAGCATCACTTTAAAAGACAAATCCCCCACATCTGTATGGTTAGAACAATTCTAACCGGTGTCATTTATAAAAAGGTTACACTAAAGCTCTGTGCTGAATAAATCCAAACATTGCACTGAACATTACAAACGTCTCCCCCTCCAGGTTTGCAGAGCAGTTCTATGCTCTTGCAGAGTCACTTCACCAGTTAGAGCAGAAGAGACCACCAAAGCTCAGCTCCCTCTCTGACGCACGTGGAGTCATTCCCCGTCTGATGCACCGCTCCACAGCATTAAGCTCTGTGCAGGGAACCAACAGAGTTTCCCCACCGGTCTCATGCTCTGAAGCAGAATACAAACTATAAGTGAGGGAGGTTATCAGTTTGCAGTTAATTTATTTATTTTTTTTTTGCAAACACTTATGTTGTAATTGTTTTTATTGGAAGTTTAACTTTCTGAAAGCAGACTGAGTCCAATTTGGGAATTGAAAACTGATAAAAAGCTATGCCTCACAAACAAATGCAGATTCCTTTAAACTCAAATAACACCGTCACTTAAGACAAAATTCTTAAGATAAAGAGCAGCTCTTACTCTTGCATTTAAACACACATCACTCTTCACTCATAGATCTCAAAAAGCTAAAGAAAGGGGACTGATGTCAGTTCTCTACTTTAGAGGGCAGAGAACAAGTAATCTACTGAAAGTTACACCACATGTCAGTGATGACATTGGGAACAGAATCACAGCTCTCTCCAAGTACACTGATCCTTACAGCACACAGCCTACACCTGTGTCCTTTAAATAACCATCCCTATCTGTAATATTAATAACCATCTCTATCTGTAGAGCAAAAAGAAACAAGGATTTATACCCAGTTTGCTGACCATCTTAACAGTATATTGTTAACAGTCATACCAAAATGATTGAACGCCACACCAGCAACGGCTTCTAGTCAGAACCTTTCTAATTATAACCTTCTGGAAAACTAGACACACCCTATAACTGTACCATACATCTGTCTTCCTCAGGTATAAGATATTTTCCTTGTTATCCTTTTTGTACACCGGGCCAGAACGACACACACTATGTCTTCAGTCACTACAAAGTAAGAGGTACTCCATGCGTGTCCCTCTGGGTGGCATACACACATCCTCTGTTCACATGGGGAACATAACCCGTCTGTGATGAACAGCAGGTCAAACACCACAGCCTCCCACTATCGATCCTGCAGGCATACCTGTCTATATAGATGCCATGCCTTTCAACCTTGCCCTGGAGGCTAGGGTTAAGTTCAAATTTAGTAACTTACAACACATACTAGTCTATTCATAGCCCCCTTACATACCAACGTCCTAGCTATGGGAGCTTTCTTTTTCCTGGCTGTGCCAAAGCCTCCCTGTAAGAGGAAAAACGGGATGCAAGAATAGGACCGTACACACCCACCCACCAAAAAAAAAAAAAAAAAAAAAAAAGTACTTCGAGATGACACAAATTGATCTCTGAGCTGAAGGGGAACATGGTCTATCAGAACCTCCAGCTCCTGCGTCACAGCTCTGCCACAGTCCGCAGGCAAGTTATTTGTGTTGATTCCTACTCAACACAGAGAAGTGTCTTTGACACTATGGTAAGGAAAAGTAACGAGCACTGCATTTCTCATAACTTACTACTAGACTTAATCTGCAAGCTCTCATACCCAATGCAGAATCTATAATCTACGATTACTTATGCCCTCTGTATAGATTTTGTAAAATCATAAACATATTGTTTTTCCAAACTAGAAGAGCCAAAGCTTTAAGCAACTTATACAGGTGTCTTTGAAAATTCCAAACCTCCCAGAGCAACTTCTGAATGCCCATGCTCCACAAAGCATGCAATATAAAATTCTAAGCTTATCAATTTTAGAAGAGATCTCTAAAAGAAACACTCGATTCACTTGCAGCTTGCTACCCAGCCATTCTTCTTTCCGTCCCTTGCCTAGTCCTGATTATTCTCTTGATGAGCACTTTGACTGTATCAAACTAAGATGAGGATTTAATACTTTCAAATGGCACAATTCAGAGAACAGAAGAGCTGTGATGTTTCAGAATATTACGTCAAGCCCTTTTATAGTACATTTGTTCAGCACATTCACAAAAATTAAGGTGTGCAAGTGGTTAAAAAGGAAACATGAATAGCAATGAAAGGTCTACACAAAGATCTAATCTACAGACAAAACCAGGACAAACTGTAGAGGCAAAACACACACAGTAAGAGAATATTGTAAGCGGAAGCTATCAGCTGCAGAACACAAAACAGCTCTAGGGCCACCTAGACCACAAGCAGATCATCTTCCACCGTGTCTCTACATACAGAATCTACATAGTCTTTAAGAAAAAGACATAGCCTTATGCAGTTTCCAGAAAAAAAACAACTTTTTTTTTTTTTTAAACTCTGTATATGCGTGTAGACTTGTTTAAGCAGGCAAATAAAACTGCAAAGTTTCTAGAAGCCAACTCTGTGGACTGACAGCTATGTTTTTCAGAGCAACTAGTGTTATTTTCTATGCTGTCAGAAGCACATAGAACATTTCAGATACTGAGTAACTGGGAATGTAAGATGCTTCATTTAGCTCTACACCTCTGCTGACTGACAAAACACAAAAAGCCATTATAATAAGGAGCAGAAACACAACTGTGCAAAGAAAGGGCAAAACTTGCGTATCTTCTTCTTTCCTGATCTTCCTCACCAGCTTGGATTGGTTTAACCTCCCCATCTACTGTAAGGGGGGCAGGGAGGGGAGGAGGGAACAAAGCAGGTGGCATCTAAAAAATGGAGAGCATCTTCAAATCTAAAGATAGGCACGTATCAATAAAATGAGCTCTCACTGCTGGGTGAAAGCTGGGAAAGCAGGAACCGACTGACACCACCACCCCCCTCAAACTACTATGCTTTACTATTAGCTTGCAGTTTGGCTCTGTATGCAAATAGTTCATTTTCTCCTTTAGGTACTGAAGGAAAGCATGCACTCGCAGAACAGGCAGCACTTTAATCACTTTTATAAAACAAGTGGAGAAAGAAGCTATTCTTCTCCTAGCGATGCTACGCCCCAGAACACACAGCTCCATAAGTCAAAAAGCCTCCTCTTCCAGACTCAACAGTTTTTAGAGGGAGAAAGCCAGGAAACCTACATACACACCGGAGATATGCTACATAAATACTACTTCAGACTCCATCCTAAGCTGGCCTGCTCACCCATCATTACAGAGCGATTTAAGGAAGACGAGAAATGCTTATTCATGCATCAAAAGCTGAGTTCTGAGATGCATTTAGCAAGCCAGCTGGCCAAGCAAGCTATACCGTGCACCCTGACACACAAGATAAAAGACCATGAGACACGTGCCACCCCTAGCATCCTTGTTAGAACAATTTAAAAGAAAAAAAACTTCACACAGCAAAACCAAACCAATCTTTACCTACAAGAAACCCTTCTGTCACCAACCAACCAGTTTAACATGAGAGAAATTAGAAAGCAGGAATTCAGCTATTGTCCCTCTTCTCAGTTTCTAGACAAAATAATATAATTTGACAAACAGGGAGTGAAAACAAGAGACCCCCTTTTACTTGCCTGTAAAAGGATTACTGGAAGACTAGAAGCCAAAAAAGTTCTGCTCTTGCTGCATGGATGCAATATGAGCTATTATTAACCTGCTCTAAATATCACAAATGAAATAACCAGAGCTGCATTGCATAGCACAGAATTCTCCTTGACAGCAACGAAACAAGGTGATCAACACTCAGACGGTAAACATGTAAGGGAATTCTCCACATCTTCTGACCTTTTCTTCTACTTATCACACCACTTTATTTTTAAAAGGGAGACACTGTCAAAGCACAGCAGGTCACCTATTTTTTCCCCCCTCTTGAGCAAGACTGGACAGCATACAACTGTTTACCCTAAGCATACCTTATACAAGGTTACCAAGGTCATTGCTAACTAACAGCAAAGAAAAAGCATCTACAAAATAGAGAAATAAGTCTCCTGGTCTAAGAGCAATCAGACCGTGGAGCACATGAACCACCACTAAACTTTTCTTTCTGATGGCGTATGAAAGAGAGACAAGTTCTTAATACATGGCAGAGAAATGCAAGACCACCAATATTCGGTTCCAGTACCATTCTGCTTTCAGCCGTTAATTTGGAACAATTTCTGAATCCTTTCAGAAGTCTTTTACTAAGCTACTATTGATTTTGGCCAGTATCCTTCTGCACCCGGTGCTAGGAATTATTTTGCATATGCTCAAAGAATACATGCCAGTTCAGTGAAGCAATCTAATTTAAAGACAAGCAACTTGGGAAATGAAGTTCAAAAGTTAGGTTAAATCTTTTTAGAAAAACAATACTTCAGGTTATTGAAAGAAGAATTGTATTTCCTCTCGCATTTTTCTTTGCCTAAACACTAAGTAAAAAAAAAAAAAAAGCCTGCTTCATTTTTATTAAGAGTAGCTTTCTAACTTCTTTTTTCATAACGCTGCCCGTGAAGTTTGGATTTCCATTGCACGGGGAGAATGCAGAGAAGTTCCCCACCTACGTTTCTGCTGGGTGGGACATGAGCGTATTGGGGTACCAGAAACAGTGTTACTACATAAGATACAGTTCTGCAGAACTTAGGATGGTCAGTAACTATGAAAGCAACATTATACAAGCCAAACTTTTATATTTGTAGTTATTTATAGGTAGTCTGTTCAGTGCCTGTTTAAAATTAAGTACCTCTCCATTAATTCCTGATCACTTCGTCACAAAGACTCTATGAGCCCGTTAGCTTGCGGAAAGTAAGATTATTTCTTCGGGTGCTTTACCAAAGCCAGGAGTCTCATGGTTTCTTTCCCCCCCATTTCAGCCACAAGCAAGCTTAAAACAGCAAACAGATTTATTTTACATCCATCTTCAACCAGACGCACAGACGGGTCCCAGCCGCAGAGAGAAGGGAGGTTCTAAGCCCGGAGAGCCAGCACAAGCACACAGCACGGGACGAGACCCTGCCTTTTCTTCTGTGATGCCCATGGCAAGACACAGACCCTACAGAGTGGGAAAGTAGATTCCACCCTCTGTCCTAACCAATTTTAGGTTGACTGTACCGCCCACCAGAAACGTACTGTCCGGAATACACCGCACACCTGCTCGGGCGAGCGGAGAGCCGCCGTCCCCTCTCCGGAGGACGGGGCTGCTAAGGGCAGAGCCGACCCCGCGGCACAGGAGGAGGGTGACGGGCCGGTCCCCGCTGTCACCCCGGGCTGACAGGCTGCAGCAGGCGGCGGCGGGGCCGTACCCGGCCCTCGCACAAGGC
>NW_009646437.1:169278-227805 GCF_000708025.1 Charadrius vociferus | reverse complement strand
CCTGTCACGAAGGGGGACCGGCCGGGGGCGGGGAGGGGGGCGTCCGTCTGAGGTGGTGTTGTCTCTCTGTGGCCCTCTGGGGACGTTGGTGTGTAACCAAGAGATGCGCAGGGGCCCGGTGCCTCGCAGGCGCCAGGCAAATGCCAGGCGAAGGGAGCAACTCCATTTTGTGGCGCTCCACGTCCGAGGAACCTTCGTGCGTGGATGCCAGCGTGGTGTCTCAAAGCGTGGGCTTAAAATCGCGGTTGACGCTGCTCACGCGTGTGTTGGAAATCGCACGCTCGTGTACATGTTGGAAATAAAAACGGCGCGTTGTTTCCTACAGGCTGATTGCAGCGATGTGGCGTCTCGCAGCTGCTGCAGTGGGCTAACAGTAACAGCTAGCTCTCTGCTTTTCTGGGTGTTCTGGTAAGCGCCCGTCTCCGTCAGCAACTTTCCTGTCTGAAAAATAACAATACGTGCCACATGGCTGCATTAGTGCAGCAGTATATTTGGATGAGGTTTGGGGATTAAATAGTTCATTTCTTCCCAAAACAAAGAGGATTCCTAACTCTCCTCTAGCCATAGCATAGCTTACAGGAGTGACCAGCAAACAGCCCCGAGCTTTAATTTCAGCAGCATCAATTGCTTGCTTTGGCCAACCTTTTGAGCTAACTAGTAGCTTGAATTGAGCACTTAAATCCACAATGAAGGACCTGTATCAAAATTAGTGGGAGTTGCGGGTGCTGTGGGTTTGTGAAGAAGGAAACTGGATAAATGGTCTGCTATAAGTGTATGTAGGGATTTAACACTATGCAGCCTGTTGGTGAATATTACTGCCAACCTCCTAGTGCCAAACTTCCCCTGCTCTGTAAAGGGGGATAGTTATATCCCTTATCTCCAGCTGCTCATACCAAAGGTTATTTGACTGGTATTTATGAACACACAAAATATCTTTCAAATATGACATATATTCCTGCATGTTTTTGGTTTTGTTTTGTTTTGTTTTTTAAATAAGAAGATATGCTTCCCACCCAAGCCCCGCTCAGCTTCCCAAGTGAGCCATGAGGAGGTCTCTGCTAGGCACTGAACAGTCAGCTACAAATGAATTTAGCAAAACTCATCAACCAGACATCCGGATTGGAAGCAAGCCTCAGTCAGTACTAGAAAGGCTAGATTTGAACTTGAAAGGTTAAAAAAACAATTCCCAGGGGAACTGACACATTATTGACTTAATTGCTTTACACACAGGCTATGCGTAGACACATTATATGTGAAATGGAAAGGCCAAACATGACACTTTCATGTCTGAGAATGGGATGGAGACTGGATGTGTTAGATGATGCAAAAACATGGCTGTTATAAGATACTAACCTTGAAAAGTTTTGTCATAAAATGCCTAATTTTCTTAATTTCAATACGGACACGTCCAGAAATTTATATGAATTAACTGTTCTATTTGTGGTTAATTCCATACTACTTTCTCTAAAGAAAAGATCATCTTTACCCTCATCTGGAAAGAGATACGTTTCAGATGTGTTTTTTAAGGACACTCTTATCTACTTCTGTGCCGAATTTGGACGTCAGTTCTAAGTTTCTGTGTAACATCACTTTGCTTGCATCAGCTCAGCATTAATTGTGAAATGTCTTACTCACTGTGCTGAGCACAGAGAAATCATGGGTTTCTGCATGAGCACGCTGTCGTAGTTTGAGATATAGGCAGAACAAGCACAGGATAAAGCTCTCCCCATCTTTCAAAGACAGGCCTGGCTGGTTCCCTTTATTCCTACGTGGTAAACCATTGGGTATTTCTGCCACCGCTGTTCAATTTGCATCACGCCTTCTGTTGCCAGGCTTCCTGCAGCCTTAAAAGACCCCTTGAACTTGAGTGCAAGGCCAGCTTTTTCTATATTTAGACTAAAGAAGAGAGAAGTGTCTGTTTTCCCACCCGATTTGGAATGCAAAGAGGTAGGATTGAAAGCTGGACTGAAGCTGCTGGGTGCAGATACTTTATGTCCTCTTTTGTTACTTTTTAGCTCTTGAGGGAAGTAGGGGCAGGACACCCAGGTCTCACAATCCAGAATCCAGAGGCTAAATTTTGTGAGGATGGTTGACTGTGTCCACAATCCTAAATAATAAGTTGAACATGGTGCATGTAAAGCACTGGGAGAACTGTTCCATGGCACAAGCCATGCAAGATCTCCCTGTAAACTGGAGAAAAATGGTAAAAGAGAAAAAATACTGTCAATATCTGGGATTGGTTTAGTGCTACCGATTATGAAATTTACAGCCCTGAACCCCAGAAAAAAAGAAGGGACAGAGTGCTGTACTTCATAAATAGACCAGGGAGTCACCCTTTTCTTCAGAAAGGCTATCAGTGGTTTATGTAACAGGCTCCTGGTTGGCAGTTCCCATGGGCTTTGGGAGGTCAAAATTCAGGTTCCCTCTCTGTTTGTGAAGACTTACAGCACTCCACCCTCACACTGGGACTCTAATCGTTATGCATGCTCTTGCCCTCTCCTCTTTCCAGCATTAATCATATTCTTATTATTTGTTGTTATGCTCTACACAATGGGAAAGCTCAGCAAGAGGAAATGAGAATGGAGCGCTCCTCCATCCCTTCCAAATCCCAGACAAATTTACAGTCTGGCCTTGCGCAAACTGTGCCTTGTTTAGAGGCAGGAGACATGGACGTGAATATTGTGGGGATCAGCCCAGGCCACCCCATTCTGGTTTTGTGCCCTTGACCAAAGGATTGTAGCTGAACCAGTGGTGACACCTGCTTCATCCATGCTTTAAATCAACTGTCAGAGTTTGGGTAGAAGCTGATCTGCTAAACGTGCTATGCAAACACTTGCCAGATAAACCCCTTCCAAGCACAGTAGAGAGAAGAAACGTAGGAAACTTCTATGTAAAAGCCTAAACATTGGCATCCATTAATGCCTTAGTGCCTCCAGTATGATGTGACAGCAGAGTGAGGTTGTTACAGGTTAAAAGTTTTTACTTCAGTGTCTAAATCTCATGTAATTTTTGTGCTATATGCCTGCGTTCACTTGCAGATCTGTGCAATGCAGATCTGAATTTGCAGAGCAAGCCAGGGCAGTCCTGAGAAAAAGCAAGTTCCCAGATTTTGAGAAGTCTCTTGATTACCTATAAGAACAAGAAGTGAACATTATTAAGAAATCAGCCACAACACATCTTTGGCACTACAACTGTCATTTGCTTCCCGCATCTTGTTCAATACTGATATATTCAGTCAAATTTCAACATGCTTGCTGCCTTATCCAGAAACGTGAGCGTTTCTAGCAAGAATCTTACACCTTATGTGTAAGGATTATGTAAATAAATCTTTTATTAAATTATAATAAACGTATGATAAAAATGATTGTAATACTATAAATTACAATACAGATGTAAATACTATAATGCTATATCTATCCTTATAATACATAATATAAAAATATAACAGAAATTATCATAAATTTAAGTTATAACTAATAATGAGTCACACTTCCCCAGAACCTTCTTTCTACTGATGTTAAAATGGTTTGTTGAGGATAATTTAATTCTCCAAATATCCTGATTTTGCAAGTCAGAGAGACGTCGGTACCTTACCCAAGGTCAGTGGCAAAGCTTGGTGTAGCAGCTGGAAGTCCTGACTCCACAGCAGATGCTTTACCCATGCCATCATATCTTCGCCTCGTATTGCTTGATACTTACATAACGAAAGGCTTAATGATGCAATTTCATGAGGTGCATAAACAGCTCTGCTGCGGGGCTGGGGTAGAAGCAGCAAGAAGGGCACGGGGAAGAGCGAGCCCCGGGCTCTGGCTGTGAGTTCCAGCGGGGTCGCTGTCAGCCTTTGGGTGGGGTTGCTTTCCTCCTCCTGTTTGCTGTTTTCTGAGAGGCGTCTGTTCACTAACCATCTAGCAGCTCACCACTTACTGGGTGCCAGGGAACACCCAAGAAAAGCTCTGGCGGTTCTGATGCTGACTGCTTTGAAGAAGAACTCGGTGAAAGCTGGCTTCTTTACAGCCTCGTACAAAGTGGGCCGAGTTCCCAGTGAGGGACACAGAGAGGAACAGGCCAGAGTGGCTAAGCTTCTACAAATAAAAAGAGTTAGCGTACCAGAGCCTGGAAGGATCTTTGGGCCCCGCAGTAAGAAGGGCTGCATTGCAACAGGAAATTAGTAGACAGACAACTAACCTGCAGAAAAAAGAATTAATGGAGTCCCAATTAAGCAGCTACCGGTCATGTCATTAGGTTGACAAGTATCCAGGCTATTCAGAGAACACTCAGAAATCCTCTTGCATAGGACAGGCTCAAGCTGTTTCTCCAACCACAATAAAATAGACGTCACCATCCTTCTCCTCTGTTCACACAGCTAACCACAAAGCAAAAGCTGCTCTGGAAATGTTTCCCTCAGTCCTCCTTCTCCAAGCAACCGCTGAGGCTCAGATAAGCTACCTCTTGAGGGGTTTTGCCTTGTGTTCACTCATGTTCTTTAGAGGTTAATTTCTTCAGGGCAGGAGGAATGTCTTATCCGACTACATAGATTTATAGTGTTCCACCAACATATTATAATAATATAGGGATGACGAACTGGAACAGCTCAAGGAGAAGCCACTGGACAGGTGGCTTGGGTTTAGTAGTTAACTTGTAGATATTTCAAAACTTTGGCAGGTTTCAATGATGCTGTTTGTACCATATGTTATTTACATGGCTTTATGGCCAAGAATGAGCGCAACAGCCTTGTAAAGAAATGAGATCTCTCTGACTCAGTCAGTGGTATATGCACATCCAGTATCATCATAGGATCCAAATGCTGAGCTATTTTCGTAACACTTAGGACTGCTGTGATTCCTGAACTGTGTATTTTCATCCTAAAGCACTCAGGCATTCTTTGCCTTTCTCTCTCCCTTCACCACAAAGGCAAGGAGACAAGGCTCAATTTCATTTAGTCAGTGAGCACTTCATTTTTAAGCTGATTTAATGCTGTCAGAAGGAGCCAGTGTGGCCGTTCTCAAAACAAATTATTTCTGTCCAAGAAGAAGAGAGAGTGCAGGGAGCAGGATGGGTATTTCACGATTTCCACCCCCTGTTTCCTTCCAGGGTGCTCAGCGAGCAGCCTTGCTCCACACAGCTGGAGAGGGCATGGAACACCAGTGGGGCTGGTGGAGAGCCCCAAGCCCCTTGGCTAGGAGGAGGTGGCGAGGGGTGGCTGTCAGGTTCTGTGCAGAGGAGGACTGCTGAAGGTCTGCCTTGTCCCCTAGTTGAAAAAAAAGGAGGGGGAAGAAGACACAAAAATCTTCCCTTTGCTTCCTAGGTTTTGCCTTGCTGAGAAAGCCACCTTCACAGGTGCCCTTCTGCGCCCCAGTTCATATCACTCGCCCGTTCCATGTCATCCAGAGAGGGGCCGCTTTGAGGAAGGAAAGGTGAAGGTTGTCAAACCACAGATGTGATTTATTATCTCTGTGGGTCTGCAGGGAAGAGACCAACACAGGCCTGGCAGGCCAGCGTTGGTAGCAAAGCTTAAGACTGGAGCATTTCTTGTCTCCTGTGATTTATCCAGAATAGACTGGAGTGGCCCTTGACGGGGTATTTGTGGCTCGTGCTGTGTAACTCTGGGGCATTGGCTATACAGTACTGAACTCTTAATAGGAGGTGGGCACAGGCCCACCGATGCTTGGATTGTCTCTAATAATTATTTGGGGACAAAGTAGCAAGCCTACTCATCAAGCATTTTAGAGTGTACCCACCTAGATTTCTCTTCTCAGGTATGTGAGGCAGATCACAGCCTCATTATCTTTCACGAGGGTTTTCCCCTACCCTCCACACACATGCTCAGCAGGCTGGATAACATGATTTTCTCTCCCACTGAGGGAAAAGAAGTCTTGCAAATATGTTCTCACAAACGGGAAATTTACATATAGGTACATGGATGTTTTCCTCTCTTTAGATTATGAAAGAAAACAAACTTAGGTGTTATTCCCTTGGTGAGGTTGTAACAAGCCACAACAAGCCCACACTACAAACATGTTCATCACTGACAGCGGGAAAAAGTTGTGCAGCACGCCACACATATGCCACCATGCCACGCTTGACTGTGGCTCATGCCACCCGCTGCTCCCTCCAAACTTTGCCACATAGGTGCCAAGTGGGTAGAGAGTGCTCTGGAAAGTTGGAGACAAGCCGATGGGGGTGGAGTACGTTGAGAGAAGGACAGTGCCAGGTGGAGAGGCTGGAGATAGAAGCACTAAATGGAAGAAAGCGATACCAGACCTTGTCTTTGGATAGTGTGTGGGACAGTGTATGGCAAGGACAGGCACCTTGCCCCTGCCACCTTAGCACTTAATGCAGTAAAACATTCACAATACCCTGCTTGCCTGGTCAAATTCTGTTGCCCACCAGGGCTTTTTGTTTCCTTCCAGGGTGCTCAGTGAGCAGCCTTGCTCCACACAGCTGGAGAGGGCATGGAACACCAGTGGGGCTGGTGGAGAGCCCCAAGCCCCTTGGCTAGGAGGAGGTGGCGAGGGGTGGCTGTCAGGTTCTGTGCAGAGGAGGACTGCTGAAGGTCTGCCTTGTCCCCTAGTTGAAAAAAAAGGAGGGGGAAGAAGACACAAAAATCTTCCCTTTGCTTCCTAGGTTTTTATGGGTATCGAGCAAAGCCATTTTGGATGAGATGAAGTTGAAGAGAGCACAGCAGTCTGATTAGCAGCTGTGTGCCTCAAGAATACGGTATTTCTGTTTCTCCCCAGATCTGAGACACTCGGTTAAACATTATTCAGTCTGTAATTCTTCTTTATCTCTGGGCTAGACAGATCAGTTGTTTCTGCTCATTGTAAATTGCATTTGCTTGCATAGTTTGGTGAGTGCTTTGCCCTCTCCTCTTGCCACCTGATTGATTACGTGTACCTCAATCGATCCTGCACAGGCATAGTGAAAAGGCTCAGTGCTTTTTAGCCTCCAGCCAGGATTCACTTTACAGATGATAACTAGTGAAGCCATTCACCCCCTGGGTAAACATGGCAAATTAATTTTGAAGCTAGGCAAACAGAAGCCAGTCCTTTGCCTGCATTTAGCCACTCTAAAGAGCCTTTTGCAAAGGACAGATGGGTTATCTGGAACAGTTTGTGCAAAATTGTTCTAAATGGGAAAGCAGGCTGGAGCCAGAGAATATGAAAGAAACAGGGCTATTTCTGAACAATTTAGTGGAACTCAGAATTAACACTAGTCATCATAGGTTGCTCTGCTGGCTAATGGTAAAGTGTGCTGCCAAACTCAGCCATTGCCCCCAGCTTTTGGCGCGGCGTTGCCATGTATCACATAGCTGGAGAGCAGCGAGCCACCTTGCCCCAGCCTAGAATCATCCCCAAGACGTCGTGTTTTCTTTCACTGCCCTGAGAGCCAGTCCTTGTTCTGGCTTCCTGGCATCTTGCCTCGCTGTTCCAGCACGCAGCAAGGTGTGGGAGGGAGACAGGGAAAGCTGTGGGGTTTTTCTGAGTGCCTGTGTGGCAAACGGAAAAACTCATAAGCTCCATCCACTTGCCTGAAAGTGATTTGCAGATAGTCCCGACAATTTACTTCTAGCAGTCAGTCTAGGAAGAAAGCAGAATCATTGCTACATTTGGATGCTGACTGATCCCTTTTCTGCTTTGCTGTGGGTATCGATCCAGTTCCTGAGGTCACTTGAGAAGGACTGCATAATCTGACCTCTAGTATCTACATCTGTGTCCACATACCTGGAGAGAGAGATCGATTGGTGGCAGAACATTCTGACTGACACATACCTGAGTGCAGCTAAGGAGGAGACGCCAGCAGGAAGGAATGCCTGATCAAGAGATGGTCCAAACATCCAGTTTAAGCCCTTCATTTGACCCTGAGAAAATTATTCAACTCCTATCTGTAAAATAGGGGTAATGGCATTCTTCTGCTCCATCATGCTCTTGAAGCCTGACTCCTAAAGAAGTGCTTGGAAAGCCTCAGTGGAAGCACAGCAGAGTCATTTCAACACGCTCTGTAGCTGTGCACAAGGAAAGATCTTGCCTTCAGGCACAGTAGTGCCAAGAACCAGCAGTGCAGGTTCACTTTCCCATCAACTCCCAGACGCTTCTGAGAAGATTTCTAGCCTGGAGGAGCCCAAGGTGGGAGCACAAAGATGTCCCTTTCCTACAGCAATCCCACCAGATAAGTGTCTAGTGATGAAGCCTGGACAGCAACTACCTCCTGTGCCAGGCACTCCATGGACTTCAACAACTGTTGCATCAGTTTAACTGGCGGCCTGCTTTCAAAGCATAGGAAACGGGGTTGCTTTTCAGGAAAATAGACCTTCTCACTGTTCTTCTCTGCAGCAGCACTCCTATTTCACGACAGCACTAAAAAGCACATACACACAATAGTAGCAAAGAAGGCAACATAACCTTTTACATGCTAAGTACCTTTGAGATTGCTTTATGTACCCTGCTAGCCCTCATTTTCCCATCCCGTTTAAGTCTTTAAAGCTATAGCTGCACTGCCATAGCAAACCTGGTTAGAGAAGCCAGCACCCCACTTCTCCTTTGAAAGCCTAACCCATGCCTCAGGTATGTTTTGGTTTTTCTAGCCTTATATTCTTCTCTAGGCTGACCAGCCACAGCTCATAGCCTCTATAGCCAAACACATTTGCTGGATTTCTATTTCCCGTTAGTTTTCTGCACAACCCGGAGTTTGAATTGGCAGCATGAGTTGTTTGAAATCATTAAACGTGTTTGCCACTTCAGTTCTTAGCTTGCCTACCCAAATCACATAGGGACAGAAATCAGATGTTTTTTTCCTTATTAAAGAAGAAAGTTAAATGGTTTTCATGCCTCTTGAAACCTGCACGTAACACTCTGGAAGACTATTAGCACAATATTTGGAGAACAAAAATAGCTCAAATTGGAACTTCCTGGAATATCACAAAAGCCATATTTGGTAGGGGCATGTCTTTTCTGGCATGACAACAGGGTAAGAAAGTCCTGTTGGAATAATTCTGTTAACACTACTGGCATTTTATTGCTACTATCTATCTGTTGGTACATGAAAGCTGTGGATAGGTAGCTTTAAAAATAATCCTGATTGCATACCTTCAGCTCCAGAGATCTTGCTTGCCTTACACCAGTTTTGAAGGAAGACTCAGGTTCTTTCATAAATAGATGCAGCTCTACCAAGTAATTGTAGTTACTTATATTTAGCTTTGTAAAGATTGAAGATGGCATGGTGTAAGTTGAAAGGTTGGATCAGTTTTCCACACTTGCTCTCACACTTTTTACATTGTTCCGACTCTGCTTAAATGCGAGTTAGCTGTGGAGTTACTCGCATTTTGTACCGGGGTGAGCAAGGTCTCCCTGAAATCACAGAAACCAATGATACAGGAGAAAATAGGCCTAATGCTTTTCCTACTCTGCCCCCTTCTGATTCTTCAGGCTCTGCAAGGCAGTTCAGCAACGCCAGGCTTCACACCATTTATTTCTGCACAGACCTAATGCTGAGTTGGCCTTGGGAGCTGTCACTTAGTTCAGGTTCCATTTGATAAGACTTGAGCAGTTCCCACTTTTGGAAAACTTCCATTCCAACTACTTGGCCCTGTACCTGTCTCAGGTTTCTGTATCAAGGAGTGTAGCTAGTTCTACTTCAAAGTCTGTATTTATTTATATCTTTTTAATACTGAACCATAAATAGTGCTGAGCACTGACACCTCCCAAATTGTGCTCTTGGGCACCTGTCAAACAAATGTGTCACACGAAAGAAAAGGTAACAGTTTGTATTCACTTAACTCCTTGAGTGCTCAGAGCAAATGTCTTGAATTTCGAGTGAGAAAAGATGGGTGACAGCAAACCTGCAGCAAAGGGAAGATGTAAAAGAAATTATAGTGACTTGTGTGATCATGTTTGATGCCGTGACCTGACGTGGGCAGACCTTTCTTATGTAACTAAGCTTAAACCCAGCATTTACTCTCTTACTCTTTCTGTTTCCCATTTGCCATATGGGAATAGCTCACATCCCTTTACCTTACTGGGCCAGGAGAAGCAAGGATAAGTTCAATGAGGGTGCAACAGTGCGTTAGGGGGTATAAGGATAGCATGGTAGCAGAAGTTCTGGCAAAGATACCACATTTGTCCAGGCTGCTTTCTTATAAAACAACTGAGTTCAAGAAAACTAGATAGCCCCCGGTCCTCCTGAGGACACAGACACCATGATCTAGCTGGACCCTAAATTCCCCAGCACCGAGAGCTGGAATGACAGCAGCGTGCTCTTTTTTCCCCCCAGATTAGCAAGACCTTCTGGGACAGAACAGGAGACTGAAAGCGAGAGGAGGAATGACAAAGCAGTGAGTATAATTATTCCTTTGCTTCTTGAAGATGTTCAGAAGAAAATCTAATTTAGCAATATCTGTAAGACCCCTGGCTTATGCTTGGGGTTTGTAGGACTGAAACGACAACCGAATGCTTTAATAAAAAAAATACAGGGCGACTCAAACAAAATAGAGCGCAGCACCTCACCCAGAGCTGCAGTGCTGAACATGGCAGCATATTGAAAACAGCTAATTTTAAATGGATTTTAGCACAGTATGAGCTCACTCTCACTCAAGGCTTCTCGCTGTGCCAAAACTGCAGCTGTGCTGGTGTGTGGGGTGCCTGTTTTCTCTCTGCTATGAGGGGGACTCCAGGGCCTTCAGCCTCACTGAAAAACAAGGGGCACACAGCAGAGTACCTTAAAATGGCTGGTACTTCTCCATATAGACTTACTGCCCTCCCGTGGCTGCCAAGGAGCATCTCTGATGCAGAAATAGGGAGACCAGGGACTGAGGGATACAATAAACAAAAATAACTATATATTCAATTTAAACCAAAACACAATTTGAGTTACAAGGAAGAGGAAGGCAAACACACTGTGGTTAACTGGCAGTACCTAGGAAGGCAAGAAAAAAAGCAGAGAAATTTACTGGTTTGGGAATAGCAGGGAGACCTCCAAATACTGTTTTCCAAGGACCACAGGCGATGAGCTGTTCTTCAATGGAGTCCCATCATCGACTGTCATTTACTCAAAGAGAGATGGTCCATCTAACTTCACCCGATTGCCCCATGGAGGAGACTTCAACTAGCAACTGGTGCAAAGAAGGTATGGGAGAGCAGACCACTGCTCCTTTTCCTGACTGCGGCAGAAGTGCTGTGACCTTGCTGTATCTACTAACGCATGTTGGCCCAGCTTCAGCAGTGTTTATAAAAGCTCTTGCTGAGACACCTCACATGGCAAATGTGTCCTTTTCTCTCTGTGAGCCAGAAGGAGCCGACATTTCTAGCACAAACTGACTCCCTTCTTAGGGACTTCCCTTTAGAGCCTGAAGTTAGGTTTTATGAATAAGACCTTGAGTATCCGATCAGAGCTGCTGTGGGAGCACTGCACAGTTCTGCAAAGAGTGTCCCATTTCTTGCACTTTCTTTGACTGTGCTGCTTCTTGTGCACTCTCTGCGAGCAGAATGCATCTCCAGTCATTGATGCACAGTAGACACTTTAAAACAACCCCGAAGCAATTGAAACCAAAAGCAACAATGAAGTGGCAAGAGGAGAAACAGCAATAAGCACAAACAGCAACTGCGTGGTCAGAAGGTGACAATGCCAAACTGGTTGAATTGCATATGCTTCCAACAAAGGCATTAAATACTGCAAGGAGGCTGCATATCTCCCACCAATGAAAAGCTGAGATTTGCCGTTGACTTAGCTTCAGTCTTAAACGTTAGAGACTGGTGTATGCCCAAGCCACATTTGAGACTAGATGCAATGAGACACTTATTGACACTGGAGAGGAGGAGTGGGTGTGACAGTCATCATGTAGGAAAATGCCAACACATGGGACCTCCTATAGGACTTCAGGCTGCTGAGCGACACCTGCATCAAGGCGGGTGTCACCCCAGCCTACCTGACAGCTGTGCTTTTTCGGGGATGTGCATCAGTGGGAGTATTAGGATTTCTTCGGAGTGAAAGAGGCTGCAGTTCAGCAGAGCATGCAGCAAGTTGAAAACAGTGAATGAACACAGTAGACAGGCAAATGCTTTGCTCACTCAAGTTGCCAGGTCACTGAGTCAGAATCTCATGTAGTAGCCAACTGGGAGTAGAGTAAATCCTGCCCTCTCCATTTTCACATCTTAGGCCATGCTGCATAATGTTAACATCATGAATAAAACTTCACTTTATGCACCGGTGAAACTGTCCAATGAGATGAGAAATCACTCAATATCATTTTAAAACTTGTGTGTATGTGTGTATATACACACATAAACACACACAGTGAATATATATTTGTAGTAAATACATAAGAACTTTTACACAATTAAAACCACTCCAGTATATACATGATATACTCCTATCACTCACCAGGACAATACATTTTGTTGCACTGACAGAATCTCTCGCTCAGTTACCTTTTAAATCACAATTTTTGTAAGTTCTGTAGAATTGCTTAGTGGAAGGCCAATCTTTGACAAGCACAAATCTGCAGAAAACCGCCAGCTCCAGTAGTGATCCTTCAACATTTGAAGGTACCCTCCTCCAGTTTCCTTCAAATATCAATTCTGCTTTCATAGAAATAAATTGTTTATAACAATATGCTACAATTTCTTCTAGTACATATAAATATTTCACATCCTCTCTACACCATGCAATGCAAAAAGTAAAGTCATGTTTGCAAGTGACTGTATTCCAATTTGGCCCCATACCTGGTTTAGTTAACAACAAAGAAAAAAAAAAAAAACCACAAACAAAACGATAAACAAACTCTCATATAAACCTTAAAAATCAGCAGACAAAGCTCTAATGATTTACATTTCTAAAGGAAATACCTTTTAGTAATAATTAACTCTCTCTGAAGCTGTGAAGTCCAAACATTGAAACCGTAAGAAACGAGGACAGAAAACTAAAGAAAGAGCAAGAATTACCTACTTGTCCAAACTGAGACACACACAACTTGTAAAAACCTTTATGCGCTTTTTAAAAATTAATTTGAATCACCTGTGTGATGTCCTTGTTAAATATCAAAGTAGATTAGCTTGAACAAGCCTATTGGAAAAAGCACTACCTTAAAAATACGTAGTTCAAAGCCTTATCTAAAAAGTATTTTCAGAGATTAAATTCCGTATCTCTCAACGACATTGCATTATTCACAAAACCTTGCATAATGGTACATTTTGAAACACTGACATTGATCAGCTGTCAAAGAAAACAGAGCTTGTTTGCATAACAGACTCAAGCAAAAAGAAAAAAAAAATCACAGAACTTGGCTATTTCTAAAAAACTGACTCAGAGTAGAAATATTATTTTTAAAAGGGGAGAAAACAGTAAGGTTCAGTAAGACCTGTATTTTTTACTGGTAACAAGCACTGTGATTTTTTTACTTTTATTTTTTCAAAAGAACTCATCTGAGGCTGTGTAAATATTCCTAGCATTAATGATGCCTTATGGAGAGTAATGTAACAGCAGATTAAAGGTAGCACCCCCATATTTTGCAACAAACTATGAGAGGGTATTTCCAAAAGAGTCCCTTTGACATTAAATAGCTATTTTAAAATTTGTATTTAAAAAAAATCAATCTTTAAACAGTACCAAAAACTAGGTAAACCAACCCTCAATCAGTGTAAGAGGATCTCTTCATAAAGGGAAGGTAAATCCTCCTTTGGAGTGGTTACAACAGTGGACAGAAATGAGATCAGAAATACACACAAGAAGTTACAGGTCAACTGATTTACTGGAGTTGTGCAGTAATTTCTACCTTATTGTCATTTGAGTATTGTACTATGGACCCAGAAAAAGATTTCCAAAAAGATAAAATACTGGGAGGAGACAGGAAAAAGGTATCTGTTTTCCCACGCTGAGGATCTGATGCACCGGAACGGACAGCCCTGCCTTCAGCTGTTAGTTGCAGTGGTGGATGTGCTCAGAACCAGAAGCCTGATGTTGAAACGTCCCACCACTGACATCCTGGCTAGATCCGTCGTGGCTCACTATGTCTCACCATGGTCAGAATAAATAGGCATCTGGGGCAATTTCAACAGAAGTTGTGTGCACAGAGGCCAGCTTATAAAGTCCAGCCTCACCTCTCTAACGCTCACGACCAGGTGTAAAGCACCGCTCCGTTCTGTGCATGCTGACTGCTATGCTTTTCTGATTACAAGTATGACTTACTTGCACCACATGTTTGTGCAACACTTCAAAAGTGTGAAGCATTAGCAATTCCAGAGTACAGCTAAACTTGACTGCAATTCCAGAGCTAAAACACTTTAGCTTCTGGAAGCACAGATCAGACCCTTCACCACTCCAGTGTCCCATGCTACATACAGGTTTCTGTTCCCAACAGCCAGTGTGCACATCAAATAACACTAAAGTAATGCTCTGACACCAGCAGTGAGCCAGGCCTTTCCCTGGAGTCCAACAGTCCTGCGAAAAGTCTCAGTTCAACACGTAACTATTAGATTTTTAGTACACATCATGTCACAGAGTTAGTGTTTTCCTTACAAATATATGGCACTAAGTGTAAAACTTTACGACTTATTCCAAACAGTGTACCATACTTCACAGCAAAGCTTTAAAAAGAATCCTCTAACTCCTGCTTCTTCTAAATATACAGCTGGTGGAAGGCCAGGGTGTCCATGAATGGTCGCACAAGGTTGTCTGTCGAGAAGTAAAAGACCAAGCCAAAGGTGATGGAGATGGGAAGAGCAGGCAGTGCTTTCTTAAAAACAGCCAGTAATAAGAGAGTTAAGCATAAACCCTGCCAGAGAGAAGAGAATAAAAAAGGAGATATAGTGAGAAGCCCAGAAACATATCTGTCATCAGACTAAAATACAAATAATAAGCTATATACACTGTACAGCAATTGAAGCCTCCCTCAGCTACCAGTGGCACGAGGCACATTTGCCCACACCTCAGCTTTCACACAAGTTGGCCAGGTATTTTCTTCAGCGATCTTGAGCACAGCTCTTTGCTGAGAAAGTGGTATAAACAGCGCTGACATACAGCTGACCCCAAGAGTTTAGTTTGTTTACAGATTATTTTACATTTTGTTCTGTGCCATTATGCATGAAGTACCGATCCAGCAGATAAAAGTACTTAAATCCCGGTGAACTGTACAGATAAGGACTTTCACTGGAGGACTGATACACAGCAGCATGTACTTTTAACACCTTCTCAGTTTTCAAGGTCTCTTGGGGTAAAAAAGGAACAAAAAAAAAAAACCCCCAAAACAAAATATCCACTGCTGTTCTTTTGACTGTATTGCTTACTATAATAGATGAATTCTGGTTTTATCTGGATAGCAGGCCAAGATCTGTTTTCTTGAGCATGTGTGAAAGCTTTTGCACATTTTGGATAGACAGTATGTCTAAGTGCATTTAGGTATGGATTCCTTCTCTCATCTCAGCCCTTTTCTCTTCCTCCATAATAACAAAACCTCAGAGACACACCAAGCTCCAAAAATTTTCACAGCACTGTAAAAGAAACAGAATGGGCTATTTGGCCCCATGGACAGAAAGAGAGAGCATTCCCCCCAGCAAAGGGGCCCTGCACTGGACCCCAGGACGTGGAGCTGGGTGATCCTATAGGTTTCTCTGACCTGCGAGGCAGGAAAACTACACTCAACACACTTTAAGTTAGCTCATTTCTAGCTCTCAGACTTTTTGATCCATGATCTTCACAAGTGAAAGTCACTGTCTTTCACTTTCCTTGGGATCCAAGTGGGGAAATGGAGGCCCAAGAAGGACACAGTAAGTCATTTTCTTCTACCTTCTAAAACTCCTGCCGTTGCCCTTCTGCTTAGTTTCCGTGAGAATGCTGGTGTAAACAGCAAGTTCCTAGTAATTATTTTCTACCTAGGTGAAAGCTCAAAAGTGTGTGGTCCTAAGACCTGGCAGGACCAAGTCTTTAGCAGTTACAATACAATTGTCATCTGCTTTTACTGATCATTTCCATAGATTTTTAAGTCTCCTTCCTTCCTATTTTTTCCAGCATGAACACAAGAACAAGATGGGTCTTCATCCTCTTATTTAGCCGTTTTCCTTAGCAAAAGGGAGTTAACCTTTTCAACTACACTTGCTAATCAATGTAGAGTTCATAATATTGACTCTTGTGGCTGACAGAAGCCCCCAGTCTTTAACACTGAAGCAAACACACTAACAGTTCAGCTGTAACTGTCTTCCCTGGGGCTGTTTCACCCCCACCATCTCCACACTTGGTTCTGCTCCAAGGAATCCTCCCTCTCAGCCCCTATCATTCAGCTTCTCCCAGCAGCTGTTTAGAGCCCGTCTTTATAGGCAGCACCGGGCTGGGAAATCCACTGGTGGTTTCTCCTAAACACCCAGCATGTTAGCTGCGGAGATTTAGCACTGCTCAGCTGCTGGTACTTCTGGCAACACCGCTGTGCTAAACAGGCTGTAACTGAGTTTTAAAGAGCTTGCTCACTTACTATAAGAATGGCTAAAAAACAGGGCTCCACTAGCTGTGGCAGCTGCTTTCCCAACAAGCACACTGTAAAATATGAAGTCTCCGAGGCCCAGCTTCACACCCCCTGAGAGAAGTGGAAAAAGAAAACAAGTGTTACTTCTGCTCTTCCTGTTTTGCTTCCTCCTGAAAAAATTCTTGTCCCCTGGGGAGCAGGTGAACGTTCCTTCCTAAATTGTCCACGTAGCCAAGAGATGTCACTGTAACCACAATCCCAGGACAGATTGGGATTCTGTTCCCAGAACAGATTCTTGCAGCAGCAAGAAGTAATACAGAGTCAGACTCAGATCTTTGTTGCTCAACAAGTCACAACTCTTCAAATTAACTGCAACTAAGCAGAACTGGGTAACATAGTGTTAACCACAACGAGTAAAAACGTCAGGCACTGACTGACTACACTGAAAACAAGGTATGAAGCTTCCCTTACTTTCCTCCTCCTCGAGCTCCTCAAAAGAAGTGATGGGGCGGGTGGGAACAGGACTCCTCGTCTCCGACATCTGAGAGTCTGCATGCAAAGGGCTCCTGTGGTTCTCTCTCCCATCCTCAGCTTGGTTCCACAAAAAAAGGCCGAGGGTGGACAAAAAAAAGAAACACAAGAGATAGCTACATTTATAACTTGTTTTAATGCATGAAATCCACACTTCTATGAAGCTTCTCTGGAATGGGTAAGCCCTTTGTTTCTTGGAGGTGTGATCAGCAGGACCATTCAAGCAGAGACATTTAGTGGCTTTGAGAAAAACATGTGTTATTACTTGAAACAGTCAGAAGGGTACATGTTCACAGCTTCTTTGGCAGCGACCCAATAGTTCAATGGCTTTAAAGAGTAAGTACACAGGCAGAACTAAACATTGCTCTGCACAGGCTAGAATGACAAGTAAAACCAAGTAAACTTAATATACACTCCCACATTGTTATATCTTTGGGGTGGAGGTGCTCAGATATTCATTAACTGGTAGTACAACAAAAATGGATGACTAAGAGGACTGCCATTTATAAGAAGAGTTCTGCCCTGAATCACATTGACATTGGGGCTGGGTGTTCACATGTAATAAGTGGACACGTTTCATTGCTTACATATTTAGGGGTTTTTTTTTGTCCTGTTAAACACATCTAACTTGGTAGTGCTTTTGGAAGCAGCCAGTCTGTGATATAGTACTTTATCCGACAGTTCCTGTTCTTCAGAAACGCTCATACAAACTTTCCAGTCCACATCAGTCTGACAGGATGCTGCCACTGCAAATGTGAGCAGACTGTGGTCTGCAACACACAGAGCTTCCACAGTGGCATTCTGTATGCCTCAGCATGTAGGTTGCTCCTGCTTTGTGCCCTGTTTCGAAGCAGGATTGTGTCCCTGCGGTTTAAAGTATGTCAGCTGCTTTATCCTGAAATAAGCAGCATGTTCAATTGTCAAGCCTTAGCATACATTTACTGCTTCAAAATAAAAAGGTACTGTCTTCTCTGAAGTACAACAGGACCAGATGGTAAATCCTCCCAACACCACAAGTCAGATTTTATTCAGTCACCTTCAGAACTGCAGTTTAACTTGCATTTCAAGAAGATAAAAGCAAAGGCACAAAAATTACCACAGGACCAGCTAGAATGTAAACTTGGAACACATCAGCTACTGTTGGGTAGTTGCCCAAACATGAACCTTTACCCAAGGGTAAATGTAAAGACATTCATTTTCTTTGTCAGGGCGAGCCATCAGCAGTATATTTCTGAGCCTATGTTGTAATTTACTATCCCCAGCTAGTAAAAATATAAACCCCCACTAGCCCACTTTCAGCTTTGACTTCAGCACATCTGAAGATGTGTATTGGACAATGCTTTTGGGGCTTTTTTTTTTTTGTTCGGTTGGTTTGTGTTTGGTTGATTTTTAAATAAAGACGGCCTGAATACTGGAGCTTCACACATCATCTGGTCATCTTTGCTTCTAGTCCTAACAGCAGGTTTCGGGACATCACCAAGTTCTGTAACTAATGTAACAACACTGAAAAAGAATGCATCCATCAGGATTCAGAGGCCTACATATACTTGCAGTCTCAAACATACACATTATTTCCATGGGACAGTGCTCTGTATAGAAGGGTGACATGCAAGCAAACCTGCATCCCATGTCTGCTGACTCGGTCCTCTTGCTGCTGTGTCTGGCTTGGCCATTCCGACTGTCCACATCATAGCAGCTAGAAGAGAGAGAGAGAAAGTAATCAGTTGCATAAAACATCAGTCACTACAGCTCAGGGGAGCTAAGTATTTAGCTGTCCCTAAAAACACAAGCCCTTGCCCCTGTAAGTGCTTTTAAAACATTCACTTTTAGTTGGTTTCCCTACGCACTTGGAAGGCAAGGTGGGAGAAAATTCACTCATTCACTCAGTTTTTAAGGAAGTCCCAGAACACAAATAGCTAAGAGTCAGTACAGTCTTCTCTGTAGGCTAAAGAAAGCAAAAATCCAGAACTGGGGTCCTCATCTCCTTTGTTTTCTTCTTGGTTTCTGACTCTTCTCTTCAAAGAAAACAATTGCCCAGGAAATGATGGTGGTACAAAAGGTAACCAGAGGTTAACATACACAGCTTACTCCTCATGTTCTGCTAAAGGTAAAGCACACAAGCAAGGGATGTGCAGGAGTTGGCAGAGCACCAGTTTTCTCTCTGCCTGTTTGTTTTGGTTCTTCCCTGTCAAAATATTGGTTATTTCTGTTTTGTTTCCAAGAACAACTAAAGGATGTTTGGGGGTTTATTCTGGAGATGGATCCCTAAATTAAAAAGGAATACAAACCATTCTGAAATCAGTGGAAGGGAACTCAGATCAGCTGTTTAAGTATGCATCAGTCTTCCTGTTTTTATAGAAGCTAAACTAAACACAATAAGCCAAGGCAAACACAGTGCCTGCTTTTCCACTACAAGCTCAGCAAAGGTGATGTTTTTGCGTCTAGAGGGAGCCACAGAATGTGGTCTTGCAATGGAGACATTGGCGTTCTGCATGAGAACTTTCTGTTCAGTATTAATTATCTGTTGAATTGCGTTATCCTTTAGAGAAACTCATTTGTTAGCTAAAACACGTGAGAGGCTTCATCTAGATTGTCTCGAGTCAATACAACAGAATCCCCAGTAAAAGGCAGGTCAGCCGAAGCCAACAGAAGGTCTGCTTGGAACATATATAAGCATTTATACAACATTAAATGCTTGGGGGGGAAAAATAGATCAATCAGGTCATAGGCATCCTCAGCTTAGCACCCAACATTTGGAAATACCCATTCATCTTACAAGTGATGTAATGAAAAAAGTCACTGAGGTCCGTGAAGCGCTTGAGTCCAGGTGTTGAGCCACCTGCCTGCCAACTATCTTAATCTTAGGCACGTATATTCCTTTGTGGATAAGGACACCAGACACCATCATAGTTAAACAGCCCAAGAAAGCCAGGGAAGAGATGACTGATTTCGTCTGCAGCGCAATACTTGAATAGAGCCCTTTACAAAGCCAGCAGCCACACAATGAACAGTAAAGCAAATATATGCTAAGCACTGCCATCCGTACAGTGCACAGAGCAAGAGAGTGCTACAGGAAGAATGGAACCTCATCACACCTTTAAAGTGTTTCTATAAAGCATATGCACAAGGTATAAGCGTATTGAGTGGGCATCATCTAACCACAGAACTTTGCGAACGCTACTGTCCATTTAACACAGGTTTTTGTATGCAGAACAAAGAGACATGTTCTGCACAGTATTCACAAAAGGATAAATCTACTTTTGAACATTTCAGCTTCACAAGGCAAATGTGAGCTCCCTTTGGCTAATTAGAGTTAGCACCACTGTAACTGATAAACAAGGCCTTCTACAAATGCTCTCTTCCAGAACATAAATGCACACCAATCTTAGGGCAAGGAAGTAACTAAAATAGTGCTCTTTGGTTTGACACAGAAATAGGTTGCGAGTTTAATCTGGCTAAAAACATTAACATTCTATCTTACTCACAGGAATATATTAATGCAGGAAAAATGGGCTCATTTCTCTCCTGTGCGGTTTCTACCAGCATTCTCAGTGGCCCCTTGGGACACAGAACAGCCATCAGATCTGCAAAGAGAAAAGGGCCAGACAATCTCATCTCAAACTATCATGCCTATTTTACATTCCTCATCTTTCAAAAGCTCCCCTCAAAATTACATCTATCAATATTAACTGGATGATTTCCTGAATGGCAGTTTCTGCCACTTTGCATAACTCGAGCTGTTCTGGTCCCTGAAGATGTTGTTCACTTAAAATACCATCCCCACAGCTTAATGTAATAATAAGAGTTTTCATTGTGCTAATACTATAAAAGGCCTCTTGAGAATATCACATTATTTCTTAGAAAGTAAATGACAGCATTACGTTGAGGTGTTAAATTCAATTAGAGGAGGACTGGGGGTATTTTGTTCACATTCCACAATCCTTCGCTACATACACTGACTCTGTGTTTCACGTGAATGAAGGCGTTTGGTCCAGTTCCTCTTTGCCTGCCCTTTCTCCTCCATCAGAGCACCTCCCAGCTACCTCTTGTTCTGCAGGTTCTCTTGAAACTTTTCACTCATACCAAAATCCATGATCTCCCGATAACTGTAAACAAAACGTGCAAGACTATTGGGTTGCTACTGATAAAAATCCAACCACCACTACCATGCAGTTAGATGTGGTTCAGTACTTCCCCAACTTGGTGTTCCACTTTGAAGGACATGGTAGGAGCGCAATACCTACATGAACCAGTTAGCAAGAGACAAGCCAGGGAGTCAACTTAATTGCCCATCTGCCTCTTTCTAAAGCTGTTAGAACCACAAAATTGTTTTGTGAATGACATATACAGTCCTGAGATTGCCTCAGAGTAACCTCTCCATGAGCTACACCTTCAGAGTCACAACCTGGACTTACCATAGATGGAGATTGCACCTAGAATCACCCATGCTGACCACTCAGGTAGGTATTTAATGAAAACCAGTGCCATTAGAGCACTGATCATAATGAGATATGCTTGCTGGAGCTGCAAGGGACCTTTCCAATGTATGCAAATCATTCCGACAGCTCCAAAATTCCAGATGACTAAGAACAGAGTGGGGTAATCCATGGCCACATTGTATGTCTTCAATACTTCACTGGAATACAACAAGAAAATTTAGCTGAGCAATAAAAGCAACTGACATGCAAAGCATCCTATTAGCTGTAGTTAAACGAGCCTCCTACTACACCAGGAGGAAGCAGGACAGAATAAACTCTCATCATGAAAGAGGAACCTGCCTTGTGGCCAATTGCTGCTCTTAGCTCTCTGTTCCTCCTGCAGGAGATTGATGTGCTGTGTGTGCAGACAAGCACCACAGTGCCTTAGTCCTGAGTCAACAGTGATTCCAAGGGTTTGAGCAGGCAGGATTTCAAGTCTCAACTCTAAAGTGAACATAGGCCTGAACGTGACCATCTGCAGCAAAGAAGTCATGTAAGAGTCATCCCACCAGATGCATGATGCTCACGGTTAAAGATGAACAGTTTTAACAAGTGCCACTAGCAAGTTAAAAGCTTGGTTCTACCTGAGCCAGGAGCTAAAGGAATGAGCTTGAAACAATGCAGTCTGAGAAAAAGGCAAGACAAATCAGAGAACTAACTCAGCACATAAAGTTCCTTTCCGCTTGCTTCTCAACATGTAATACAGGGCCTCTGTACCACAAGGCTCATCCTGTTCAATTCATGCTCACGGTATCACTTCCCAGTGATTTTTGTAGAGTAGGCACTGCAAAAACTGGTATTGCCTATTTAAGGCCTCATTTTCCATTTTTTTAAAAAAGCAAGCTATCTCATTCTAACAATTTTTAAACCTCCATTTGGAGAAGGGGAGACATTTGTCCCTTGTTCAAGTTGGGGATTTCCTCCAAAGAGGTGAAGAAGCCCTGAAGTGCCAGGTTACCTGCACCATTCCCACTTACCCGAGGTATATGTAGGTAAAGAGGAAGAGCAGCATCAAAGAGGACAGGATCAGCCAGCCATGGATGAACTATCACGGGGAAGAAGAAACAGTGCTTGAAGGGGCTGTTACCACTCACGCAGGTTGCAGTGCTGCATGCACTATTAGTGACAGAGCTTCTTATCGTCCAACAGTCTCCTTCACTCCTCCTCCAATTTCCAAAGACCTGCCTTCCCCACTGCCAGTGAGGGAGGAGGGACAGCCAGGTGCTCCCAATTCTCCCAAACTCTTTTCATTTATATTCTGTCCCTTGGTGTTTGTTTTTATTGGTTTGTGGGGTTTTTTTTTAGTCTCTTTCCTATTCATTTTCATGCGTATGCATACTGGCTCCTATGGCTCTTAGCTTAGACAGGTAAGCACATTCTGTCTGCTTGGTGGAGAAGATTCAAATGCTGAGCCTGGTACCACATATAACAACTCCCTGAGCACCACAAAACCTGAGTGTGCCTTTCCTCCAAGCCCCATCCCCTTCCACCAGAGCTTCCGCAGGCAGGAAGAATACTAGTTCCTGCAAAGCTTGTCTGAAACTTCTTGAGAGAAGGCGTTTGCAGTAAATGGTACAACTTAGTCCATAAGTACGAACTGCAAAACTTTATGATCAGATGGAGAAGACTCAGACCTGACTAACACAAAGTAGCAGGCCTCATTTTTAAGAGCCTACCATTAGTGACAAAATAACAGCAAAGCATATTCAGGGGCACAGCTCTACCACCACTGACAAAGGCCCCTGTACAATATGATTTTTGCTATGATTAAGATGTGGACTCGCTAGCGCAGTGCCTGCGCCTTCTCACTGACACGCAAGCTCCACTTGAACTCAAATTCACAGCACATAGGCGGAAAATGCTCTGGCATCAATGCTTTACCTTGTAGCAGCGATATTTATAGAGCAGAACTAGGAACACGGTCATTACAACGATGACGCTGATCATTATGATGGTGTTCAACACTGAGTTCAAGAGACGCTGGCCCACAGAAGGGGTATCCTCACTGAAAGGGGTGTAGATTCTGCAGTATAAAGAAAAAGCCATATAAAGTACATACACTGTCTTCTAACTAACTGCCCCAACATAAAGCCAGACCTCTCGGAGTGTGGGAAAGAAAGGGACGTATGACTGCCAAGGACAGCAAACATGAGATGTAGCCTCTGAAGGAGCTGGGCTCCAGTTAATTATCAACTAAAGATTAGTGGTCTCTATCAAAAGCACATTCCTACAGAGAAGCTGTGGCCGGCATAGCTCTAAACAAAAGGACCTAGAGTATAAATTACCTCATTTAAATTTAGCAACTTCTCTGCAGGCCATGAAATTTTATTGCATGCTCTGGCCCCCCTCCATGATAACTATAAGGATACATCCCAGGTGCTGTCCTGAAAGGGGAGACCCTTTCTTTCCACACTTGGTAGGAGAGTTTTGTACTCTTTTATCCCTTCTCACCACCCCACACCCCCCTCCATTTTGTTTCCTTTGGTTCAGTTCAAGGGACCACAGTCCCTGTTTCTCCACCCACTGTGTGAAGCACAATTAAGAGTCCCAGGAGTGCTCTTGGGCACAGGCAGCAAGAGCTGAATGGAATTATGTATCCACACCATGAGTCTTTAGGAACCAGAAACGTCATCAGGAAATGAGACACTCATCCAAATGAACATGCTATTCCCTGACCGCTGCCAGCTAGAGAGTGAACAGACTAGGAGTTCAGCCTGGGCCTTTTATGCTGCTGTGTGAAGCAACTTCATTATTATGGTGCTCACAGGCTTCGCTTAAGGTGCCCTAATGACAGTGCTAACGAATCAGTATAATGCAGGTATGGAAAGACTTACACAGATGAACGTAGCATACTTTAGTAAGATCTCTGCATGTTTACGCAGCCACCTTTAGCTGTGTAAAGGTTCTCCCAACCTGCCACGGAAGCGCTCTGCGTACACAGACACGCATGCGTGGAACGTATGTGCAAAGCTAGGGATCCCACGTACTCAGAGGCTGTTTTGAAGACCCCACTTACAGCTGCCCGTTTTTCTCCGTATAGAAGCGCACTGACTTTATGGTGGCGACGACAACAATCATACAAAGGGTGACAGGCACAAAGAGCATGATTACATGCTTTGCTCCATATTTCAGAGTCAGTTCCTCCTCTTCATTTTCCAAGGCGCTTTCTCTCACTGGAACACCCGAGTCAGACGTATCCCCATCAGCAATATTGTTAGGGCTACGGCTGCTACCTGTTCGCCTCTTCTGAAAAGAAACATTAGCAAAAATATAAGACCTTCTTTTCTTTGTGTTCAAAGCTTCATTCCATCATATTTCAACTTGTTCCTAATAGGAAGGTACCAAATGAACAACAAAATTAGAAATTCCATTACAAACAGGCTGCAATGGAGTTTTTAAACCAAAACCATGACTATCTAAGGGCCTCTTCAAGTCCAAATATATGGATGGACACATGCACATGAAGGGCAAGGTGCACAGAACCGAGAAGAAATGTCATCTGAGGTGGCAGAAGCTTGATCAGTTCCTCCTCCCACAGCAGTGCCGTGCTTGCTTCTTCCCACGGCTTTGCTGGCAGCAGGACTAGATTCTGTTCTCCCATTTGCTGCATTTGACCAGAGCAGCCAAACGGTTTCTGGCAAAACAAGAAGGCCAAAAAGGATATCCTGCAAGAGTCGTATGTGCATCAGGCCCTGATTAAAAGCCTGTCTCTTCACCAAAAGGAAGGAAAAGGGAGGAGTATATATGGAGATAAAAAGAGGGGGGAAGTCACAGTGGAGAAAATAGGAACAGGCACTGCTGCTGCTGGCTGAAAGAGTGACACCAGAGAAACAACACTGGCCAAAGCCAGTCCGAGAAGCCAGTCTGCTGGGAAGGATGGAGGAGTAGCAGGACTACATCTGTCATCATACCCCATTTCTTCACTCCCCGGGAAGGACGCATACCTACCCTATGTGCCTGCGCCTCCCCTGCTTCTGAGGCTTGTAGGCCATCCTGGTAGGAGGGTACTGGAGGGCTCTCTGCAGACATCAGAGATGTTCTCTCATTGCAGGGCTCCTCCTCGCTGTCCGAGTTGTTCATGAATGTGATCATCGTCGCTTTCCCAGGGAGCGCTCAGGAGGAGCACGGCCAAGCACTACTCAAGGCTGAGGCAGAAGGAATGAGAAACAGTGAAGACCACAGTGCAAACAACTGGAAGTCTGAAGAGGAGACACAACTTCAGCAAGGAGGCTACGGCATACTGTGTAACTCCATCTCCTTCTAACAGCTGATTTACCCTGCTGTCACCCCAGGCATGACAACCCATTCAGTTAAAGGCACTGTGACTTTTGCGGTCAGGGAGAAGAGCAAAATGCAGCCCTGAAGCAATTTAATACTTCTTCTTTGCCACAGCTTTCACAGTTGCTGCCTCCATTTCCCCTCTCCCATTAGTACACCTCGACTTTCACAAAGGAGGTTTCTCAGTGCTTAGTGTTTGTTTTGCATGGGCCAAAGAAAGCTTCACCTGAAATGCTGGCTGCCTGCTAGAAAGCTAAGAGAGCTCAGCTCTTACACAACACTCCCATAAGCATCAGCAGGTAGCAGAAGTTTCTTAGTAACTCAGAGCCTTGGCTTTACATAAGCCACTAACCAGGAGTTACACGCTGTCTTCCCTGTTATGACTGTTTATTAACCAGATGAATTTCATAAGCAGTTCTTCTCTTTGCCCATGGACAAGGAGAGGTTTGTGTAGAAAGGAAAAGACCTGTCTCCTTAGGTGAGCCATCTTTTTTTTTTTCCTTACGTTGCCTTGAGACTAAAAGCAAAACCACTTGCATGGGCAACAACTTAGAATATAAAAGCGGGGGCTAGAAACATTTGGCCTCTTTCCACCTACTGCTGTGCAGAAAAACAAGAAAAGCAGTGGCACAGTACAGAGAGGAAAGGAACAGCCCTTCTTTCTAGACACCAGAGAGAAGAGGTATGCTGCCTTGGATACTGCAAAACAGCCTTAAAGCCAGGAATTCAGGAAGCTGTAAAAGCAGGTGGTAGGAAAATTCCTTTTATCCTTTATTAAGTCAGCTTAACAAAGCAACTGAAGTAAATAAGGATAATTCAGTCACCTTCTGATTCCAGCCATCTGTCCCTAAGCAAAACCAGACCTCTAATGTATTGTAAAGCTGTAATATCTACAAGAACACCTCCTCTGCAGTATTTTACCCAAGGATCTCGGGAGAAAAAGCCTGTGTGTCTCAGGAAATATATCCAACTCAGAAGAGGAAGCTGAAGAAGCCATGTGACTTGGACACAGTCACTTAAATCTGAATCATGCATTCACAGTCCAACCAATACACTCTGCTGTCTATCAGACAGCCTGAGAGGTCAGAGTGAATACTTTGAAGAACTGTGAGATATCCTTGCTTTTCACTAAAGAAACTGAAATTCGCTTTGGAGGAAGAAGAGAGGGAGGAGTTGGAGATTCCCCTTTCTTTCACAACCTCCTCAACACATCTGGCACCTTGAAGAAATTTTAGAATGTCAACTCAATCTGCCCAAGTGAAATGTTTTTCAGACATCTGCTCCTCCCCTGCCTTCTCTTCAAGCCTTTTCATGTAATTTTGTTCCTCTCTTAGTGATAAAAGCGGTACAGTTAAGGAAAAGAAAGCAGTAGCCCTTGAGCCAGGCCAGTCAGCTTCACAGTAATACTGTGTTCTTACTGAGTGAGACACCTAACACCTACGGCTTGTGGGCTTATTTCTTACAGAGCCCGAAATTTCCACTCCGTGTGCTTAACACGCTCCTCTGAATGAATACATGGGGGATCATAATCTATAGTTGAGAGCCTAGATTCTGGTTCAGTTATAGGATTAAGGCCTTCTTTAAAGAAGCCAGGAACATAAAGTCATTCAATCACGACATACTTCTGGTGAACAGGTTAAGTTATGCATGCCATGGGATCTGTGACCCATGGAATTTACCTTACTCTCAAAACCTTCTCCCCATGTCAGAGACCAGGGAAGAAATAAAGATCTGCTGATAGTTTGGGGCCAATATTAGGTTTTAACAACTTAAATATAAAAAAAAAATATTAAAGATCTTTTTCTCCCAGTATTGAAATAAACTGCAACACAATTTTTGCTATATGAACAGAGCAATTCTGCAGAGGATTTAGAAGGGACAGCCAATTAGCCTACTTTCAACACCCTAGTTGTGCCCACTGGAGAAGTTAAAACAATAGCAAAACCACAGTACTAATTACTAACCTCCACGATTTCCACGATGGAAAAAGAATCTTATGTTGTAATACAGCTGGTTTTAAGCTGGACATTTTCTGTTATTCTCCCTCAACAAGGATATGGACAAATGCAAAGATGCAACACCACTTCTGGTCAGCAGGCAGATTCAGACCTGAACAGAGCTTTGCTGTCCCTTATTTACAAGGCTTTAACTTCAGTGAGGGCTGACACAAACAGTGCCCAATGTATCTGGGATTTTACAGGAGCTCCTGTGGCAACCAGCCCTCCACAAATCCTCAGATGCTGTACTCACAGCTACCTTAAACTCACCTCAATATGTGGTCCTGCTAAAGGGCTTGTCCCACCACCCTTAGTCTTGCTGGTGCCAACACCAGGTGCTCATCAGCTGTCTAGCTCTTTTGAAAAGACAATAGGCACTTGTTTACCTTTGCTGTCACAGAGCCAGGTTCCAGCAGGACCAGCTCTCCAGGAGAGCAGCCCCAGTGCCAGTACCCACAGTAGGAAAAAGGAGCAATGAGCAATGGGCCATCCCCCTTCCAGTAGGGTCGAGCCTTATGGTGGCAAGCCTTCTGCTCGCTCCCAGACAACCACCCCACCCTCCCCTCAGGTCTGCAATACCTACAGCAGTGTGGCTCTTGGCCAAGCAGGGGTCTTTGACATACAGTTTGCAGAGGCAGGAACACCGGCCCTCCCCCTCTGCCCCACCGCGGACCCAGCAGGGAGTTTGTATAAAGCCACCATTTATTCATCAGAGCTGCACTCTGAACTGGCACCAAGGCTGTGCTGGCTGCTGGAGAGAGCTTTGGTTTAAGCACTCTGTCCTTCAGGGGAGGAAGGACCAGCCTGGTCACCCTCACGCCCACTACCCAGCACAACAGCACCCTTTGGGCTGAGCAGAGCAGACAATAAAGCCTCTGCCCTGGGGGCTTACTTGTCAAACAATAAAGGAGCCACAGAGCACCAGGCAAGCAAGAAAGGGGTGCTATAAAGCCACATTGTTTTCTGATATCATTTCACCAGCTAAACTACGGGAAGGGGCCTTGTGGAGATGATTTCTGCCTCCCAAGGACGCTGGGTACCCCGTAATGGAAAGCATGGGAACCATCTTTCCTACTCATGCACGTGACACTAAATATATCGGTGCATACTGACTGTGTTTTCCTAGGCTAAGCTGAAAAGGGGGAAGGACAGTTCAGAAAAGGAAAGCATGGAGGGCTGAGACAAGCACGCCTCCTTTCTGGCTACAGCAACAGTAGGAGCTTTCAGGGTGGGGAGGGGGTGGAAATGCAAGCTCTATCTATATTCACAGAATTCTATACAGCATGGTCTACCGAATACAGTAAATGAAAGAGATGAACAACACATGCCAGACCATCATCAAACTGACGCGCTAGGTTGCAGGGTATCTGGCAAGGTTTTCCTTTTTCCTCTGTGGACGGATTCAAACCATTAGGTCCCATTCAAAAATCATCTGATGTTTAAGAGCCAAAAGACCAAACTCTCAAAACTGCATGGCAAAAATGAAAGGGGACAAAACCCACGTCAGTAGTAAGTCCTTCTTATAACAGAGCAGCTGAGGTGGGAATATGAGTCCTGCTTTATAGCAGTCTTGTGAAGCCTGCAGGAGAGCATCAGTCACCATTTCTCTCATTCCAGATGTCCTTTGTGCAAGGGACCTCCTTCCTCAACTGCAATAAATCAGCTTTATGGATTTTGATGAAACTGGGCCATTAACATTAGGATCTAGCCTTGGTTTGCCTTTTAATTTCATCCTACAAGATCACCACGCTGCAAACAAATCCTTTGCTTTGCATTTCAGCCATCGCAAATAATACCAGTACAATACGCAGTACAGAACAGCTCCTATAGGCTGGTAGAACACTTAATAATCCACTTGAGAGTTAAAATTCCTGCTTATACCTACTGTTCGCCTTAATGGCAGTTAGATGAAGAGAATTAGTTTTCCTTTGCTATATTTAGATCAAGGGAAAGCTTTGGCACGACACTGACAGCCTGATGTGCTCCTGAGTTTCGGCTGTAGTAACCACTCCTGCTGGTAAATACAAAGAACAGGAAAAAACTTTGAAGAAATCCTAAGTGGTGGGACCAAAATTAGGAGGAGATTTCCAGGTTCTTGCCAATAAAGCAAGCCAGAACGTACATGCTGCTAAAGTGACAGGGGACCTGGAACACACCATCTCAATGGTTAAAAGAGAACTTACAAATACCATTCACTTTCAGCCCCAGAATGCAAAAATACCAAAACCCGAGATACTAGGGGAAGTTGGAGAGATTTGTAGCCGTCTTTCTCTTTTTTAGGGCACGCCAACATAGCTGAACTAGCACGACTTTATTCTGCCCCAGAAGAAAGGCACCGCATAGCCCCAAGGGGTTATTTTGCTGGCAGAACTGAAACCAGGCCCTCCCCAAGAGGGTCCCGAGGCTCATTCTGCCAGCGCTCAGCCCAAATACACTAGCACCCAACTTCTCCTCACAGCATAAAGGCGCCACAGCCCTGCAGACCTACTTACACCAGTAAAACCTCAAAGCCTGGGTCAAACTTCGCGGGCAGGAGCAGCTACTCGCACCGGCCCCGGCGCTGCCGGGGGCACCCCGGCCAGGTCCAGCGGGTACTGGTGGTGACACACCGGGGACACCCAAGGACACCTGCGCTGGGGCGGCGTTCCCCTCTCCTACCCCAGCACCCAGCGGGCACAGCGTACGCACCGGCGCTGGCTCAGCTTCCCTGGCCCTCAAGAGAACAAATACTTTAGGGGAGGGGGGGGAAAAAAGGAAGACAAAACAGCCCTTCGCGGTGGGGACTGTGCAGGTGGTCTGGAGGAGACCCGGCACCCATGCAGGCGTTCTCCCCGGCTGCCCTTCCTCCGGCTTAAAAATCTGGTTTCCTTTGAATTTCCAGCACCGCTTCCAAATGAAATCCTCGGGCTGCAGGCAGGAACGCCACCGCCCAGGAGAAATACATATACGCATGCATACAGATATATATTTTACACATGTATACATACATCTATAAAAATGTGTATTTTATATATACACATATATAATATGCACATATACAAAAAAATACACATATATCTGTATATACACACACATATATAACTTTCACCAGAACGAGCCAAGGCTGCCGGACCCCCTTCCCCGCCTCAGCCTTTCTGCGGGGCCCCGGCGCGGAGCGGCCTTGCGCGGCTCCGGCAACGCGGTGCGCCCAAGCCCCGGGGCAAACACCGGCCGCCGGCCAGGCCCCGTCCCGTCCCGTCGGGGGAGGGGAGGGCAGCCCGCCCCGGCCCGGCCCGTGGGGGACCGACCCCCCGCTAAGGCTGCCCGAGACCGCCGCTGCAGTTTACCTGCTCGCGGGACGAACGGGCTCCTCTCCACTCCCATTGGCTCCCGCGCACTCTGGCCTCCACGCTGGCCCTGGGGGACGAGCGCGCCCATCGATTCGCCGCTGCGGCTGTCGCTCGGCGGGCGTCCCCGCCTACTAGTCACTCTGCTCCAATGGGAGAGAAGGTGGGAAGAAGGCCGGCCAATAGAAAGGCGGTTCTCCCCACCCTTCCCCCCCCGCCCCGGGCCGTGAGGCAGCCTGTGAGGCGGGGGCCGCGCCGCCATAGTGGGGCCGCAGGCGGGTCACGGGAGGCCGGAGGTGGGCCGGGAGGAGGCGGGCCTGCCGGGGAGGGGAGGAGCGGAGCGGAGCCGTGCCTTAGGCAACCGGGCAACGATGTCAGGGCTTCTTCCCTCAGAGGCAGCGAGGGCAAGGGACGGCTCAGCTCGGCCGGCGGCCCCTCCGGCCGGCTGCCGTTAAACGTCCAGGCGCTGGGGATGAGCGGCTCTGTGGACAGGCCGAGCGTGTGGGTAACGGGGGTGAGCCGTCCGGTAAAGCACCGCCAGCGGCCCCCGAGCTCAATGATTGCATCCTCACAGCTGGAGGCATGACATTTATAATGCCGGTGAAAGGCAGTTTTAATCTAGTCGCTTGAAAGTGCTTGGCTTTACACCCGTAACTTAGGCTCTTACAGACGCTGTAACTAACTTGAGCCACCGGCGTTTTTAAGGCATTTAAATGCTTATCGGCGGCCTTCTGTAAATGGGAAAGATACGCAAGTGTGCAGATCCTGATTGAAATAAAAAGGTAAGGGGGAACATGGAGGAGTAGACAGAGAAATCAGAGAAAATGGCCAAAGAATGGTTCTTTTGGAGTTGTGTCAGACCTCTGCTCAGTTTATAGATCAGAGGGCTAAATAAAGGAAAACTACAAACATTTTCACGTTTTTTTGCTATAGGTGTGAGAAGCTTGTATTTTCAGAGTGTAAGCCTTTTTGTTTAAAACTGAAAAAAAAATAATATGCCAGTAGCAAGATAATCCTATAGACAGGTGAAACTCTTTTTCAATCAGCATACAAACCACTTTTGTGCCTCTGTTGTTCCCATTGCTTTATCAAGCAACAGTTAAGGGAAATTAAGATTCTGGCAGCTCTGTAGCACTTGCTCGTCATCTGTGGGGGCAGAGACACGAACTGGAGTTACGGTAAATTCCCTCTGCTGCTGTTGTCGTGTGGGAAGAACCGCAGGCACAGACCCAGGGAGTATTTGCAGCAGAGTTTCACCTTCCTCTTTTCTTCATGCCATCCGTGTTGATCTTGCATGCAAAAAGAATGAAGGGTAAGATGGTGATGAGGGAGACGCAAAGTACAATAAGTGAACTGCCCTGTTGTATGTCATTGGACAAAATACAATCTTGCAGATTCCAAATCTAAGTTGGCCATCACATCTCTTTTTCGCCAAATTTCCTGCACAATATTGGTGACAAGTTATATACCTTCCTTATACCTGTAATCCTTATTTTGAGCCACTTTGCACACAGAAATAAGTGACATGTAAAATTCTTCAGAGCTCCAGAGAGCTGCCTATCAAAGCGCGGCCAGCTGTCCTTTGCCAACATAAAGTCAGTCTAGGAAAACTGGTAAATGGCATGCTTGGCTGTGTTTTTCACTAGCAGAGTATCAGAGCTCTTTGTAACAGGCTTCTCTCAAAGGCTGTGTCTATCCTTGGTCTTTGTGCTGAGGTATTGAGTTCCTTTCCACTGGACACTTGATCCAGCTGGAGGTTGGGTTTTTTTAATGGGAATTTCTCTGGTTAATCCTTTGCACATTGTACACTCGGCTGTTTGTCAAGTTTGTTTAATATTAGGAAAAGGAGCAATTTTGGTTACGCTCAGATTTTCCACAACTGACAGTAGTTTTACACCCCTTTACTTTTCTGTGAAGTTTACATATCTGACAGAAATTTGGGATAATAGTAAAAAGATCTATCTGTTTTAAAACATTTTACATCTTCAAAGCCAAAGCATTGACAGTCTGAACTGCACTGCTCTTCACCTCGCTGGCAGCCAGCCCATCTATCTAAGCCTGCCCAGAGTTATCGCTGAGCCGGCGACAAGCACGTTCCAGTGAAACCCCTGGCCTGCCATAAATCTGTGCAGGCAATAGCTAAGTTGTTCCTCGGCCCATTAAAGTCACTGGGGCTGTGTGCAGATTTCATCCATATGGAGAGATTTGCTGAGTTAGGAGCAAATGTATTTTCTTATGGGTGAATTTTCTTCATTTTTCACTAACACCCATCACTTACTCTTTTCTCCTTCAGCTTGCTCCATTTCTACCATACAATGGACAAAGAAATCTTTGGTAATTAGCATGGGGGGTTTTTTGTCCACTCATTCCCATTCCTTTTTATGCTTTCTTTCCAAATTCTAGATTCATTTCGCTACCCTTCCTCTGGCCAGTTGCAGTCAGCAGTGTATCTGTATTTACCTTTATCTTGGTAGGTGCCCAGGCATTGCAAATAATTTGGTTGTATTATCAAGGCCATGTGCCTACATTGAGAATTCTGATGCAAGTTCCCCTTTTCCTTCAAATCCTGACATTTTAGGTAGTGGTACTGCATAGTTTTCATTTGCCTTCAGCTTTTTTAATCTCTTAGGAGATTTTCATTGTTAACATCTCTTCTGCTATTTTTTTCCCTCAAATATCACAGAGAGAGAATTTTTTTTTTCCCCACTTCCTTTTTCAAATGGAAGCTGAGACTTCCATGCAATCCGAAGCCCCCCGAAATTGAGGCATGTGGGTGTTCACCTGAGTTGGGCAGCCTCTTAGGAAGCAAGCTCTCTTTGATTCAACAGCAGGTAACAGACACCCCATTCAGCGTGGCCATGTGGGTTTCAGAGGCTGCAAATTCCTAAAAGTTGACTAAAAGCCATGCTCATAATCATACTGCTAGACAACAGAGATGAGAATCAGGCCTTGTCCCATCCTTGTTAACTGCTTTCTTCCTTAATTGCTGGGTGGGCTTTGTCTCCTTCTTCTAGGGGCTGAAGGGATGGAAACAGGTTTTACAAGTCCAGTTGGCTTTTCTCAGCAGCTTTAGAAGCTAAACTTGCAGCTTTTGTTCTCTCTTAAAAATGCTGTTCTTGAGTATGAAGGGCTCTGCAAGAAGATGACATTAACATGAACTCCACAGGTGTCTATTCAGGTCTCTGACCTGAAGTTTAGAGACAAACAAATTCCTTCCTTCTTTCCATATTCTCACTGGATCCTCCCTTTCACTCTCACCCTGTTGGACAAGTGCAAAGAGATGCAGGATTTTTGAAAGAATTACATGTATTGCAACCTTCATGAAAGCACATGAAGTGATGGCACTAGGACTGTGGTATGTGAAACCCAGCTGTCTTTCTGAGAATGCATATTCTGCCTGCTTCCTTTGTAGTTTGTGGTGGCAAGTATCTAGCATAACTGAATGTTCCTCTTCTGCACTCTGCAGTGGGTAATAGGAAGAAAAAAACTTGTTTCAGTCTCTCCTTCCTTGAGAGTTACTACCACACGGCTTTCAGTCAGAATGTCCCTAGACGTAGTTTTTTGTTTGGTTTTTTTACTAGCAGCATAACATGAGAAGCATCTGACCTGAGAGCAAGTGAAAAGTCTCTTTGAGCAAGCACCCGCACAGTATTCATATGACCATCAAAAATATTTCTGCTTTTTTCCTCTTCTTTAAACAGATTTGTGTAGTCATTTCCTTGAAGGATCTCTCACACATAAGGTGAAGTTTGCCCGTTCCTAGGAAATTCATGTGACAAGCCTCATCAAAGCTTTTTGACTTGGGAGATCAGTGTCTCTCACCAGAAGCAACTGTTGCCAGGATGATAGTTGTTCTGAAGTACTTAGGGACATTCTGAGGAATTGCCCTAATGTGCTCCATTTTAGTACTTAGGCATTTACAGTAGGAGATCGCAAGGAGGTTTTGGTCATAAACTGTTACAATCCTCCAAATATATCTAAGGAATTGTGACTGTTTTATTTCAGGAGGTATAAATAATATCCGGAAATAGGACTACTGACACAAATTCAAACACTGAGATGCTCCCTTGGCTTTTGAATGGAAACAGACAAAACGCCATCTGTCAAAATAACATTAAAACGTCTTATGCTTACACAGAAGATATGAATAGGGTCAGGCCCAGCATATCTCAGGTTTTATGCTACAATAGACAGTACTTTCCAAGAGTCTGGCTGAGTTTATTCCACTCTCTAAATCTGCAGTCCCTCAAGGAAATGTCATTACTGAATACCAAAGTAAGCATTTTTTCTCATAACTGAAGGAGATGTGCTCATTCGTAAGATTACTTAGCATGCACCCAGGGCTCACGATGGGATGCCACTTGTGGACGGGCATCATATATTGGTGTCACACTTCACTGTTGATTTTTAAAGAGTGATTCCACATTGGTGTATCCATAAAGCCTCAGATCCAACCAGACAGTTTAGACTATGCTCTGGTACTGAAGAGCATGGCACATCCTTCTGTCTAAAACAGAGACAAAATATGGATCTAATGTTCCCCAGCCCGTAGACTGTTGTTTTGGCTCTTGGAAGCACATCTCCATCGTAAGGTGGTACTAATCACTTGTGCCATGAATATTCATTCAGTACATGTCTCCCATGGTATTGTGTAGACCTGAAATCATCTCATGGTCCATTCATTCCAGGGTCTATAGCATCATAGAAGCTGCGTAAGACGACTGCTTTCTAACGTGTGTAGAAATGAGCTAAACACACGCCCAAATCAAACAGACAAGGCCAAGGTGGTGGGAGGTGAACGGGAATCAAATCTGGTTAAGTGTGCAGTCACAAAGCAATTAGTGATGCACCCAAATCAATGCAATACCACTGAAGTCTTGCTTTTAAGAATAGGTCCTTTGCAGGCCCATCAAGCAGGAGCAGGACTGCCCCAATGGGAGTGTCCTGCTGCCATGGTGCCCTCTGGACCAGTGTCTCATTCAGACAGTTTCTCCTGCCTCCTTATGTGCGTGTTTTGTACAGTTTTGCTAAAGAATCAAGTATCTCTTTAGGAGACAAATGCACCAACCTGAAAAGCAGTATTTTGCCTTTAAAGTTGTTGGTATCTCTTTCACTTTCCAGATCTTGGGGCAAATCCTTCAGACAACCCCAGGCTCTGAGAAGTCAGCAGACTGTTCACGTGAGTTGGAAAACTGTGAGATAACACTGCTCTGCTCTGCCTGAAGTCAATGATAAATCAATAATGACTTTAACTGAAATGAGGTCAGTCCTGGGAAAAAGGAAAATACATGTCTAATATGTTTTAAAAATGCAGATGACAGACAAAACAAGATGTTTCCCATAACTATGCAGATGAACCGATATAATTTACTTGGGCCCTCTGCTGGCAGTCATCGTGGGGAGGATGTGGGTAAGGAATGTCAATTATACATTAATATTCAAATAAATCCTTGCCCGGTTGTATTTCAAGGAGGTTCTCTCCTCCATACCGTATAAAAGAGAGTCTTGCTATATACACTAGGGGGCAGAGGCCTTCTATGCATGGATATCTCCTTGGTAGCTGGATTAGCTGTTTGGTTTAGATACATCTGCAGTCTCAACTTCTTTACACTGCGTGATAATCCTTTGAGGGGATTTTATTGTAATCAGATTCCTGCGAAATACATTAGGTCCTCCTATAGCCCTCTGTGGATAATTTATCTGTGAAATGTCTTGTGTTGCAAAACTCCAGACACTACCAGCGCAATTCTTTCAAAGCCATGTTGTTTTCTGGATTCCAGATTGTTCAGGTAGTCGGATTCAGCCCAGCTTGTCTCTGCTGGCACAATCATGACCAGTGTTCCCATTGTTGGAGCTGCAACTGTCTCAGCAATAGCAAGAAAACTGAGTGAATGTAGGCAAAAATATATTTTTCACTCCCCTAAGGGGTAAGGGGAAAAGTGTCCTATTTTGATCTTTGTTTTTAAAAAAGAAAGCAAGGCCTAATTGCTTTCTGTTTCTGAACTTCACTTACATACTCATCTTTAGCAGCAGCTTTCCAAAGAATCCATTGTCATATTTCTGCAAGCTTCTCTGCACAGAAGCACTTAGAATAGTTTATCGTACTAACTTTTAAAGTAAATTAAATAAGTTTGTTTTAACCCCCTTCCCATCCAGCAGGAGCAGCCATTCCTAAAATAGCCTTTGCTGGCATTTAGTTTAGTTAACTTTGTATTAACACTATTTAATCAAGCCTTAAATTAGGTTTTGAACCAACTTAGTTAAACTGGTTCAAGCCAGTTTGATTTTCAGTTATGCAATAACTGGAATGTTTGTTACATTTTAAGATAAATGAAATAACAGGGTTCATACAGGGATTTTCTACTGATCAAACAAAGCCGTTTTAAGGAAAATCTACAGGTAAACCACTGTAGCTCTTCAAAACCTTGAGGCTTCATTTTTCCTCTTGTACAATGAAACTGTAAGTAAGTTGAAAAAAACCCCAAAAGATTTATGTATCAGGGAGGTTCAAGCATAGATCTCAGATTAAGGAAATAACAGTAACTAGTACCTCCTCATCTTCTTCTTTATAACTTCCCTCCTCTCTTCCCCATCTGACAAGCATCAATTCCTTCAACAAGTTGTTCAGAATTTAATTATTTTTAAATTGTGCAAGGTCTTGCACTTTGCTAATGAGTCATACTCCTCACCTGTAATTTTTCGTAAGTGCAGTTAAACTCTCCTTTTTCCATTCCATTGCTGTATTTCACCCAAATCACCTTGGTGTTCCCATACATCTCACAGATGTTTTCATGTAACAGTAATATGTGTTTCCAGAGCAGCAAAACTTTGCAGGCATTATGGGTGACACTCATCCTCGGTCAAAAACAGTCTTCATGAAACACAGTCATACTGCAACTGTCACAGACGGGCCAGAGTTGACTGTTGGTGGTGGATACGGTCTATCCATTTGAGTCTGTCTGTGTTTGTTTCCCAAAGCCCAGGTAGAGCCTGGAGATCATTTCAGCCAGAACTGGGTTGTACAGCTAGTACAGCTGCTATTTAACAACCCGAATAACAATATACAATAATCAAAGAGAGAGAAGTGAAAGAGAATAGCACATAGATCTGACATTGTCAAAGTGACGTTAGCCTGGCAGAAAGTCATTACCCAATAAAGAATTACAGAAGAGAGGACCTTGCAAATCAATAAAAATCACAGACATTCATTTGAATACAAGCTGCAGGTTTTCCAAAATGTGTGTGTTATGTGTGGAGGTGTATTTTCTTTTTCGTAAATCGACATGAGGAACTGGGCATTTGCACAAATATAAACAGCGTGGTCCTGATATAAGGAGGAGGAAAAATAGCAGAAAAGACAATGCACTGTGACAGAGCCAGTGTGAGCACCTGAACAAAGGGTGTTGCACCAGAATTTGGATCAGCGCTCAGTGATGCAGTCTGAATTCACTGACATTGGTCGCCTGCAAAGCAGCCCTGTGAAAATCTAGACCTGGGGCAAGCAGTCTGCTTGGTTTCTGCTTGGTTCAGTCAGGAGCTTTTCCATGCTTGAAATCCTTGGTAAAAGGATACTACCACTCTGTGGACACATTGCTTGACAGTCACCAAGCAGTTAAATTCCAGCATCTGTGCTGTCACAGAAGGCAGCATAAAACTCGGCAACACAGAGGGTGGGTGTAGTGCTGTCAGAAGAGCTGCAATACCCATATCCAAAAGAAAAATTAACAGTTCTTCCTAACATGTAGGGAAGATGCAGTTTCCTCATCTCCCCTATCAAGTCAGATGGGTTTACTCATACGATTGTCAGAAAAAAGCAAATGCAACTCCACAGATACATCCATGTTATTTGTGGACAATTTACAGCTTGTATTCAAATGTGAATACAAAAACTGTGATAAGTAATGTCATAATCAGATGTATTATTTGAAAAGAAGAAAGATGCCTTCACTGTAATTTAGAAAAAGAAACAGTAATGGTGGTGACTTTCTGTATGAGCAAGAGTAGTATATGAGAGACCAACATTTCCCATGTACTCATTTCAAATGCTGAATTTGAGACACTTTGGGCCTCATTTTTATACATGCTGAGCAGACAATATTCCACACTTCGTGAAAGTCATGAGGTTCATAAAAGTCATGGCTTTCATGAAGGAAACCAGACTGTCTCCTTTTAGACGTGCAGAAATAGAGACACCAAAAATCACTGGCCAGTTTTGAAAACATTGATCTCTACCTCTCCCTCCCTTATTTTTCCCATCTGCATGGAAAAGATGATAATTACCCTAAATGAGAAGTGCCTTGAGGCACCTGCTCCAGGGCGGGCGTAGCAAAGTGCTATGTTGTTAATGAAGATGAGCAATGCCCACTGTACTGCACACAATGCCAACACTTAGATCATTTCTCACCCACCTCTGCTTTCCTCCCTAAACTGCATTTCTGTCTTCTGTGTCTTTCTCAGAGCTTTTCACACTCCTGTTTATTTCAAAATTTACACAGGAGGTTCCATAACAACATCAGATTCATTTAATTCTTCCACCCAGTGCAGCTATCTTAAAAGCCAGTTAAATCATTTCAGCTCTTAAAGTAATTTCTTGTCTCGGTCGGGCAGTGTGACTCTTTTTATAAGCTCAAAGCCTACTCTGCCTATTCAGGGAAGATTCCTTGTGAATGCTGAATCAAATCTAGTCTTCAGATCCCAATCTGTAGTTAAAACAGTCAGTCCCCCAGCAGATGCACTCAGGAGGTGATGGCAGATGAGTTTTCCTAGACCTTGAAAAAATGAACTTGTTCCCACTGTAGAGGTTGTATCTGAACATAGAGCTTCTGATTCTAATCTCAGTGCTGAGCTCGTGTATCTAATGGTCTCTGGTACCTTGCGCACAGTAAGGGAATAAGGAAGCTAGCTCTTCTGATAGTGAGGAGAGCCGTTAGTTAACCGCTAGAACCAGAGTAGCTTTGCTGTGGAAAGGAAGTGGGAGATTTAAGCAGCAAGGAGAAAAGAGCTTGCGGCTTGGGCACTGATTTAGGATACTGGTAGTCCAGGCTGTCTTCCCAGTTCCTGCACAAACTTCCTTAATGTTCATACAACGCAGAGATAGGAGCCTTTCTGAGGCCTGACTTTCCTTAGAGAGTAAACTCTTGGACAGAGAGACTCCTGTTTATTATATACATGTGTTTTTCCCTAATGTCAATGAGGTTCTGACTCTTAAGGTCATTTGAATAAATTTTCAGTTTGGTGGCTGAGCCAAATAAATCAGAGTTGGGCTGAAATCAGTTTGAACTGATCCATAGTAAAGATATTTGGGTTTTATTTGCGTTCACAAGAAAAACTGTAAAATGTTGCTCTGAGTTGTGGAACATACTTCGTTCCACCCAAAATGAAATCTTTCCCTCTTAAAATACTTGTAGTGAAAAAAAAAGTTAAAAAACAGGCTAACATTATAAAGTTGTGGATGGTTATGGCCACCTGTTCTGCAAATGCAAGCACTCACATAGGCTGTGTAAACCCACATCTGAATATCTTCTCTATCTGAGACGATCTGAACCACACCTCCCGTTTCTCACAGAAGCATCTTCTAAAAGCTGTTCTACATCCACCAGATTTACTCAGAGGGAGGAACCTTGCTTAATGTTGTGATCTGGTTTATCTTGTGCTTTGATCTTGTCGTAAAGCCAATACATTTCTGACATGCTGAAATAGTTGCTTTCGATGTTAACAACATTAACGTAATTTAACTATACTGCAAAGTTGATGGACGGTTAATCACTCTAAGCATGTGCTGAAAGAAGCCAGTTGTCAGCATCTCTTATTGTTCTTTGGGTTTGTTTTTTTTTTTTTTTTTAACTATCCAATGGACTCCTATAAATAGGCTATAATTTTCTATTGACATCTACAAGAGAGTGGAAAAAACATACAAATGATACCAACCTCCTGGGGACTTCTCTAGAAGGACTTCTCCTTTCTTTATTATAAAGAAATATGAAATAAAACTTATGCTGAAGGGATGCACCAACTATTTTGATCTAAATTTTAGATTATAGTGTTGGGAGGCCTTTTGCTGTAAAATATTTCTTGTGAAGTCTGAAACAAGCATAAGTTGACTCATGGAAGAAAAACTGAATCATAAAGAGTAGCTACTTGAATGCACACAGCAATGAACGCAAACGCCTCCATTGGTGCCCGCAAATTGTAAAATTAACTCTAAACACTTCAAAGGCTGACCAGTCCCCACCCAAGGAGAAAGAAGAGCAGGTGGGACAAAGAATGGACAATTCAAAAACCTTTAATTCTGCCTCTTTCAAAATCAAGACTTTTTTGGTGGTCTGCAGTCCAATTTGTGCCAGAAGTCCTGATAAAACACATCAGACTTCTGAATAGGGATCATATTGCAAGATGGAGCTCTAAACAAATACCTAAATGGTTGCATTCCCTATCTCATCCCAGAAAGTAATGCATCTTTATTCATCTTCTTATAATGTTTTTCTGTGCTTCTGCCTGTCCTTCTCATCCTAACTCAGGATCCATCCTGCCAGATGCTGAGCTCACTGTGGTGCTCATGCTGCCAAATGCTGAGTGTCTTTGAAACCATTGGAGGCCTGATGCATCTTGCATCAGGCTTATTCATTTGAGTTTTGTCACAGGGTCTCTGTTTTCCTTGGTTTCCAAAGGTTTCCTGATGGTCAGCAATGTTACATGGCAATAAGCAATAATATGAGTTGTTCTTCAAAAGGAGAGAGAGAAAGAGGAGGAAGGGAAGGAGGGAGGGAGAGAGGAAAGAGGAAGGGAGAGAGAGAGGGAGGGAAGGAAGAAAGGAAGGGAGGGAGAGAGAGAGGGAGGGAGGGAGGGAATTGCTTGCTGACAGTACTTGTTCCTGCAAATCCCAGGGTCACGGATCGATGCCAGTGTTAAGCATTCAGGGATCACTGAGCACTGGGCTCTACTATGTCATTTCCAGCGTGCCGTAAAAGCATATCCACTCATGATGGAGACAGAAAGGTCAATGTGTGACTTCTGTTGGACAGCTGTGCAACTTGCCAGCTGCAATGCTGTCATTATGCCCAGATGTAATGTAGGAAGGTCCAGGAGAACCCCAAATCTGTTCCCTGCAGTCCCTCTCCCCTAGTCTGACCTGAGGGAAGGGGCATTGACTCATCAAGACCTATGAATGATTTGGTTTGTGTGAGTGGCCCTTGATCACAGAATCACGGAATTTTCAGAGTTGGAAGGGACCTCTAGAGATCATCTAGTCCAGCTCCCCAGTGATGCTAGTGCAGTTACTGGATTAGCCACGCGCTGCCCTTTTGCTGGGTTTTGCTGAGTGCACCACTAGTTCCTGGGGCCTTTGGCTTCCCTGGGCTGGAGCAAACCAGTTCAGGTCCCTGCAGGCAGCCCCCTGGGGTGTAGAGACAGTAACCGTGAGACTGTAGAGACAGGACAAGACAACTGGAAAAGATTTATTATTGAGAACACAAATGCTTTATTGCTATTTATTTCTATAGTAATCTATTTCTGGCTCTAGGACACTGTACTTACGTGGTACGTAGCATCTGTGCTGTCTCTAGTGTTGGGGTCCAACCCCATTGCCTGCAGCTGCACTATTTGGACAGCAGGTGCAAGCAGAGCAATGAGGGTATGCTGGAGCTTGGCAGCGTGGTGGCCTTGGCATAGCAACAGCAGCGTCTGATGCCAGCATGGATATTGAAAGCCACGGCTCACAGAAGGGAAGCAGGCTAGCCCAGGGAGCCTGCATAGCTGCTGAATATGGATGCTGAAATGGAAAGGCAGGAAGCACCAGCCCTGGTGTAAAAGGACTGTTTGGTACAGGAGGCAGAATGGGGTGTGGTGAGGTATCAGATGCAGCAGAAGCTGCATCCTGGACACCAACCATGGTGTGGCTGCAGAGTTGTGGTGATAGGGATGTACAGGCCCTTATGATCTGTGTTGTTGCTTCAGCACGTGGCACGGTAGGTGTGGAGGTGCTGGGTGCAGATATCTGGGTGTCCTCCTGTGGAGCTGATGCAAAGGGATCATTCTCCTCCGCGGAAGCAGCTCCTACCACAGGCTGAATGTCTGGGCTTTTTCTCAGGCAGACTTTCTTCAAATCTGGGTCCAGTGAGAGTGCAGCTGCTGCTGTAGTTTTTACACCAGCACTTTGCTTACAGGGTCATAGCAGGTGGGGGTAATCTCACTTGAAATAGGGGTTATAATAGAAGAGTAAATAAAAAATGCAAAGGAGAAGAGTTAGTTGCCATCATTTTCAGACTGAGAAAAACAAAGCTATGATAACTAAGAGTTTGATTCAAAAAGGAGAAAGATGGATATTAAAAAGGCCTCTTAGGGGCATTTTAAACCTGAAGTGCGGCTGAATAAAATATTACAATATAGTTCTATTAAGTCATAACTCTTCTTGTGTTTTTGTCATTTGGGAGAAGTGTAGAATTTTCCAAAGCATAAAAATGGATGTAGAAAGCCAAATATCAGTGGTTTTCAGCCACTTCAATGTGGAATGAATATGTAGGTAATAATATGATGCTGACATGTATCTTGTCTGCATTCAGCAGATGCCACAAGAAAATTTAAATTTTTGGTACAGCAAGATATGGAGCAAGTACAAAAAAAAAAGCACAATAAGATGAGACTATTTTTCCGTTTCCTGGGCTCAAAGTAACCGGAAATAACTAAAACCTATTTTTTCAGCATTTCTGCTCCTCAGAAATACTACATCAAGAATTGCTGGGAACAACCAGAGAGACAAAATCAAGACAAAAATTCACTACCAAGGCTTGCTGCATATGAACATAAATCGATCCCACCAGAATATCCTGAGAGTTATTTCATGTGCAGAGGGACCTACTTTGCCAAGAGCAGAACCTGCTGCTGCTACTCCTTGAAGTTCATCAGGTAAGGCAGATACTGGAGAACCCTTCATTTTTTCTGAATCCATGAAGATTAAGCTGATGAATGAACATTTTCATGGACTCAGTTTCAAAAATTTGCAGAGGTCTTCTCACTTCCCATCTTTTTGAAGAACCTTTCAGCAAGCACTATGTTTCCAGCATCACCCCACCAAATTGACTGAAACCAATTACTTCCAACAATTTTCCAGAGTTTCTTCAGAAAGAAGTAGGATGAAAAGCTTTGCCAGAGCTCTCCTCCAAAAAATTAGCACCTATGTTCATGGACCAGGGTTCATCAGGCAAAACTTGATCATCCTTTTCTTCTAGTAGAGGCACAAAGGGACCATCACCAGCGGCTGTTCTATCACATACTGAAGTGGAAGGAGAAGTTGAGAATGCCGACTCAACTGTCTCATCTGGAATGGAAACCCAAGATGTTTCTGTTGAAGAAGGCTCCATTTTCGATTTTTTTTTTTCTCAGTTTGACTAAAATTTCCAGCTGTAGCCCTTTGCCTGACCAGCCAGGCTTTGTCCTGCTAGACAAGATGCAAGATGAAGGGCAATGGTGCCAGGTGTCTGGGGAGCACAACCGAAAGTTCTCAAATATCACCACAACACCCGTGGTGTGTCACAGACACATCACAGCATGGCCTCCGTCTCCTGGCAAAATGAAGCAGGGGCAGAAGAAGTTGCTAAATAGCAGTGGTTGCTTTTCATTTATAGAGCTGCAGTTTTGAGCCAAAGGTCGTAAAGTAAATAAAACTATATTTGCATTTTGTAAGTCCTGAAAAGCCAGTACTGCATCCCGTTGCCTTTGGGAGTTGGTCCTCCAGGAGGAAGAGGGAAGGTTGCAGTCTTAGCAGTAGCAACGCCCCAAACCTGAGGTTTTTCAGTTGGGCACCTTTCACCCATGCAGAAATATCTTCACCTCTTTGTTCTTATGGTGAAGCTCCTGCTTCCCCACCTGGGCAAAAAGTTTTGATCAGCTGGGCTGGGGCTGCAGCCATTGCTCAACTGCTGTGCTTGTGGAGCTGCTCCTCCTCTAGGCATGGCTTCCACTTCTCCATGTGGCATCCTGGCTAGCTCACTTCTTGTCCCCTTTATTTACCTGTGAATTCCCCAGCTCAGCAGTGCTGCTAAAAGAAAATAGAAATCTGTTTCCAATGTCTCCCCAGTTCTTCCGTAGAGTAAGCCACATTCTGTGGTTTCAGTAGCACTGCTGCTGTAGTGGGCTGCCCATGTATCGAGGTGATGCTCTCGGCTTTCAGCAGTGTCTCAGTGGCAGGGCAGCTCCATAGGATAGACTGTAAGTAAAAAGCTACCTAAGTACGTATTGCAAATGAAATAAACAGGAACTATGCATCTCAGCCCTTTCTTGGGATGGCTTCCTATGCTTTTATTTGGTATTTACCCTTCAGAAACCAAATCAGCAAAACCAATGATGCTCCACCAAGCTTTTAAATTCAACCTTCTCTGCAGGACTGCATGTTTTTCAGTAAAGGAAAGATTTGATTGAGAGCCTGTAGGAGTCAGTGATTCTCTTCCTTTCAGCATTTGGATCCGGCCCTGGGAGTTTTATGAAACACTGGCAGAAGCGTGAGGACAATAAACATGAGAACAATAAGCGTGAGCCCAAGAAGCACTGGAACAATACAGGCAGATCTCATAAAAGCTGTGAGTTTGGGCAGAGAGAGAAGGGTCTCCTTGAGCTGCCTGAGCACCACTGAAGGCCTGGCCCAGACAGACGCACAGAGCAAATCAGCTGGACTTTGCTATTCACCTGCAGGGAAAGGGTAGGATGGAAAACAAGGGCTGTCCATGCAGGCTGAGAAACTGTTGCTGGGCCGAGCAGAGCAGGGACAGCCGCAGACAAGCTTGCAACAACTACTTCAAGAACTAATACAGTAACTGTGTTGAAAGAACAGCTACTCGCAGGAACCAGTACAACTAACACACCTAGTGTGTTGCTTTACTAAAGTTCATGCAAACGTGACCATATGAAAACAGGAATGAGGAAAAAAGCTTTAGCTATTATTAGCTAGGTAGCACCATCGCTCTCTCTAAATACAGAGCTGAGGCTGTCAGTGCAGTCCCAAGACCCAAGGATGGTTCTTGCACGGGCTGGCAGGCAAGAGAGCCCTTATTGCTCTCTCTGCTACTGCTTCCCCGCGTTGCCTTGGGCATCACACTGTTGCTGCTGTTGCCCTCTGTTTTCTGACTTGTCCTGTGGAGGGGACCAGCCTCACCACTGCCAAATGCTTGGAGCTCTTCCACTTGTAGCCGCAGAGAGTTACCTATTCATTCATCCTGTTTACATCATATCAGCTTGTTAAAAAGAAAGGCTGTCTGGTATGGTTAGCTTAAATGCGGATGGAAAAAATATATCTACCCAGTAGAATCATAGAATCATAGAATGGTTTAAGTTGGAAGGGAACTTGAAGATCATCGAGTTCCAACCCCCCTGCCATAGACAGGGACACCTCCCACTAGACCAGGTTGCCCAAGGCCACATCCAGCCTGGCCTTAAACACCTCCAGGGATGGGGCCTCAACAGCTTATCTGGGCAACCTGTTCCAGTGCCTTACTACTCTCAAAGTGAAAAATTTCTTCCTAATGTTTAATCTAACCCTGCCCCCTTCCAGTTTAAAGCCATTCCCCCTTGTCCTGTCACTGCATGCCCTAGTAAAAAGTCCTTCCCCAGCTCTCCTGTAGGCCCCCTTTAGGTACTGGAATGCCACAGTAAGATCTCCCTGGAGCCTTCTCTTCTCCAGGCTGAACAACCCCAACTCTCTCAGCCTCTCCTCATAGGAGAGGTGCACCAGCCCTGGGATCATCTTTGTGGCCCTCCTCTGGACGCACTCCAACAGGTCCATGTCCTCCTTATGTTGGGGACTTCAGTGCTGGATGCAGTACTCCAGGTGGGGTCTCACGAGAGTGGAGTAGCGGGGCAGAATCACCTCCTTTGACCTCCTGGACACACTTCTTCTGATGCAGCAAACTGATTTGAATTCAGTAGACTATTTAGTACCTTGTATGTAAATCCTTGCTTTAAATTTGTGAATAGTACAAGTGAAAGTAGGAAATGTGGAAAAAAGTACTTCCTTGGAGACAGTGCTTGAAGGGATTTTGAACTGAATTCTGAAAGACAGAACTTGATCAGTTCCTGTCCCAGAGACTGCTGAATTTCTAATTTAGGTGTACAGTTCATAGCCCATTTGAATCAGTAGGTATTTTTGTTTGGCCGTAACTGGGTAACATGTGCAAACTTTAATTTGTGTTTCCTGCTACAGTTGTTAGCCTTTTGGGGATTTTTCATGGATCATCTAAATGCCAGAGAAAAAGCCAAAACTTATTTCAGGTGTGATGTAATCCACTTTATGGGAGTCTTCCCAGCGACTGATCTGGTTTATTATTCTCAAATCATTATGAGTGTTTCAAATGTAACCAAAATTAATTAAAGGCTTTCAAACCTCACTGATACTCAGAATTGCTGCAATAATTTTGCATTTACTTATGAAAAAGCTTCCATAATTGTAAATGCTTAAATACATTAACAGAAAATATTTGACTGTAATCTCGTCCTTCTGTAAGGATTTGGAAAATTGAGTGCTGTAATAGCCGTTCTGATTCTGTTTGCTTGCAACCCAGCTAATGTCTCAACTAAACAAAATCAACCAAAACGCATCAACATTTATGCTCACAGTGTTATATTCACTTTGAAATGTTTGAAAATTAAAATGGAAAATAAACCACTGGAGTTATTCCAAGACCAACCCATCAAGACTGTCTTCTCAAAGGCAGCATTTATCATTAAGAACAGGTTAGACCAGATGTGGGCTTTTTAAACTCATACATTGTCAGAGATAGAACTTGACAAAACCCATAGATTTTAGAGAATGCAAGGCCCCACCTCCCCCTTTTACAACTTACTGTACCAGGCAAATGCCTCTGATTCACCCCAAACTTGAGAAAAAAAACTCTGAGAATCATTTAAGCAATAAAAATAGGAGAATATAGTTTTGACAAAGGTGATAGTTATTAATCAGGTTTTTAACAGAAAATGAAGTGCAATATTGACTTCATTACCAATTTCTGGTAAACCTAGGAGATATCGTCTGTTAACAACTGCCAGGCAAATTTCATCAGCTGTAAAGTGTCCTGCACTGTTCCCGCAAAGATCGTCATCCTTCTTTTTCCAAAGTCACCAAAAGCTGAGACACATTTTGTTTCCATGTAAATGCAATTGTAATGCTTGCTCGTATTGATAGCTTGCGTTCGAGGGACTCTAACCTCCTTCCATCCATCTTTTGTCTGAAACAAAAATCTCTTTGCCTGCTCACCTTGGGACACTGAAGCTGCCGCAGCACTGCTTTTCCTCTGAGGGAAAAGGGACAAACCTCTGCTTTGCCAGCGTTATAAGGACTCCCCTGGTCCTTGCAGTATGTTTTTCTTGGATACACTGCAACTGTAGGTGCTACTTAGGCTCTTGCCATGGAAGTTAATTTTCCCATCAGAGAGCAAGCAAGCTGGGGAATATGGGAAACAGAGGCAAGGATTGTTACATTTCTATGCAGAGACTCATCTGGCCACCAGCCAGGGAAGCCATCACTGCAGTTGTTTAGTTTAAAAAAAAAAAAAAGTATGAGAAATGTAATATTTGATGACAATCTAATATCAGAGTCCATGACATCACCTGCTTCCAGCTGCTGATTAATCATCATGTGAAATAAATTCATTTGGACACGGAAGAGTGTGAATCTAACTACTGGGACAAATAACTGCATTCAGAAAGGAAGTAGGAGGGAAGAATTTATCAAGTGTTTGGTCACATTAAATCATTTATTTTAGAACAGCCTCAACCCCCAATTCTCTCTGTCCCTGTCAGATTCATTACTAAATCCTCATGGCCTGATTGCGCTCCTGAGTGATTCAGTCTTTTGGCTTCCTCAGAACTACTGCAGGTTTCCCCTTGAGCAGAATTGGCCATCAGCTTGATGGAGAGGAGGTGAGAAAATGGCATGGAGGGAAAATAAAACCACTGACAATGTAGGAGTTTCAGTGAGGCTGAGCAGTGAAAGAGTCCCTGGCATGGGTCTCAAGAACTTTGGGGAGGCTTCCTAAGGCACTTACCGCTTCCAGTAGCACGGCTGTTTTGGCGCTCTCGTTCTCCTTATCTCAACTTTCAGAAGTATTCCTAAGAGTTCACAAGACCTGTGTATACGTGCCACTTCCCATCTAGATCAATCTCCCTGGGAAAGGAAGGAGGATGGGAATGTGACGGTGCAGGTACTTCAGGGCTTTTGAGTCAGGGGTTGGGAAGCATAAGATGCCACTTAAAAATCTCTGCAGGTGAGATCACTGTTTAGACAGTACATCTGATGGCTGACATTTTGCTAGTTGTCAGAGTTCATCTCCTAGTTTCTAGTGGTCTCAAGTGTGCAAAGGAAACCCTGCTGTGGCAAAATGGAAGCTGATTTGTGGAAGACTAGACTTTCACCTGTTATTCTGAAGTCCCTTCCAGTATCTCTCCAGCACTATAATGGGATGATATCCAGGGGAGAACTGGGCCTAGCTTGCTGAGCAGGGCAGCTCTGATGAACTCCATTTTTTGGTTCACCACTGATGCACCGCTTTCTTGATTGCTAAGGCAGCCTCCAACAGTCTTTCTTGGAGGTTTCAAGTATACTCATGTGATGTTCCCTGCAAAAACAGTGCCCTGCCTAACCTGACAGCCTCACAGAGGGTCTGTTCCTGCAAAGAATCCAAATTTCCATTTCTCTAACTTTAAAGCTTGTTCTACCAACTGTAATAAATCTTGGTCTGCTCCATTCTTCCTTCACATCTCTTTTTGAAACAATAAAAATAGCAGGTGATTCCCTGATAACTGCTGTTGCTGATGACGCAAATGGCACCTTACTGGATCCTGTAAGTCTTGTTCAGCCCCATCCATCACCTTCACAGGGAAGAGGACTTGTTAAGCAAACTGTCTCTTAACGACAGATAGGGCTGTAAAAAAGAAAAATATTTCATTGTTTCAACATTTTGTTCCTTTTAGGAAATGTCAGAAATGTCAAACAGAAGGAAACAAAGTGGTTGGGTTTTGGGTTTGGTGTTTTGGTTTGGTTTTGTTTTTTGTTACGTAAAACACACTTGCAATCCAGTCCAAAAATGACCTGAGGAGAGTTAAAGAAATGTGGATGTGTAGCTAAGGAACGAAGTGAGTATCTGTGCTAACAAATTATGGGTGTTTCCAGGATACTGTGTCTCCTATCGGAAAGGGTCATTCCAAGGCATTTTTCTGGTAACTTTTATTAATCTCCCTCTCTCTGAGCCAGAAGGCAGGAAGATGTCAGACGGCTGAGCTCTTGCACCGTTCCCCTTCTCCTATTCAGGACAAGGCTGTCCTCAGCCAGCGGGAGAGAATGTAAGGCAACTGGGAAACCTCAAACATTTAGTCACAAGGAGACACACTTGTGATGTTAATCTGTAGTGCTCTGTCCGGGTGCCCTCTTCCTGCTCCTCGTAAAACAGCCCTGAAGAAAAACAGTTTCAGTCTGTTCTTGGTGGAGAGAAGTCCACAATGGCTGCCAGCTTTTCCAGTGCCTTCAGCTGGGGGTGCAGGCTGTGTTCACCAGGGGTGAAGGGGCCACATCTCTGCCAGCCTCTAGAAGCCACAGTTTCTGAGGGCAAAGGAGCCCACCTGGCATTGGGGCCAGCAGGGCCTCACCAGCTCTCCTGGTTCTCCCTCCTCCGTGCTCTTTTTGCTCAGGCAGGTGTCTCTTTGTCCCCCTCGCCAGACAAGTCCTGCTCTTCTCAAACAGATCTCTGGGCAGAGTGGCAGGAGCGTGGGTGCATGAAGGCCCAGCTGGAGGGAGGCTTGGGAGCTCCCCACCAAGGAGCAGCTGAACCTCTTTGCCATGCCCATCTGCGGCACCATCTTCTGCCAGCTCTGCCTGCCTCAGGCCAGCCTGAAGTCCTCCATAACCCAGTCCTGAATGCTGCTGTTGGGGGTCATGGGAGAATTCTGGTTCAGACAACAAGAGCTACAGGTCTGTATAGGTGTATCCAGAATGGAGGAGAGCAAAGGATGGGAAAGGATTGAAGAACGAGTGGGAAGTAAACACAGGGGTTCTGCTGAGGATCTGCAGGCCCCACACCTCTCCTCTTCTGCCTTCAATTTTGCATCTCATTAAGTTACTTAGGCAATTAGGTGAATTCCCCTGGGAAGAAGAGAGCAGCCAGCTGGAACTTTGTGGTATCTGTTCCCGTCCAGCAGGAAGCAGGGAGGAAATACGTAACATTTAGGAACCCATTAGAGCTGCAGTCTAGCTCATCAGCTCTTACTCAGCAAGCTTGGAAATGGATGGTTAATGTCTCCTCTCTGGGTCATATCTTCATCTTCCCCAGCTGTAATGGCTTTTTAGAGATCTAATTTCAAGCAGCTCTGCACTGTTAGTACCTGTCAGAGCATGAAACGTCTTTCACCTTTACCAAAGGAAAAGAAGAATGGGGAGCCCCTTCCTTGGAGCACAGAGAGTTGTGAAGAGTGGCAAACTTCACAGAGAGGTGAGGGACCATCCCAGCTCTTTAAATCTGCCTTCTTACTCAGGCACCTAAATGTGGGGTTAAATGCTTCAATTTAGTTACACAGAGGTGAAAACTGTAGGAACTTGGTCAGGGTTAGAGAGCACATGGTAGTAGAGTGGGAAATATCAAGGATCTGAGATTCTGTAGTCTGCAGTGGTGTCTTAAAAATATTTCTAGACATGTACCCTGTCAGAGATAACTAATTGCTGGTTCAGGAGCAACCTGGAAACACTTGGAGGAGAAGAAAGGGCAGCACAAGAGGGAACCTTGTCCTGGGCATACCAGCCAGAAGAGGTGGGAGCCCAGAAAGGAAAGCTATGCTGCCTTACTGAATTCGCTGCTCAAATCCAGAACTGGGGAGTCAGTTCACAGAGTGGTTCACAGCTCCAGGAGTGGATGTCTGCAGAGCAAGGGCAGGGGGCAGCAGGGAGACAAAGGCTCTGACTAGTGCTAGTTGGGTATGGAGAAGCTGCTGTTGGTACTATTAAAATGCACCCTTATTATGCCTGGGCATGCATGTATGTATGTATAGAAACTTGTGATAGGGCTGAACATTTTCCTCGTTGGACGTGTATGCTGTTCTTTCCACAAGGGCTTTGCTTCCCTGTAGTTGTTCAGAAGAAAAGTATGATCCAGTGTGTGGACCTCAATCTGTCTGGAAAAGATGTTTTTGCTTGAAACAATTTTATGTGCAGGGACTGGTGTTTTCCAGCGGCCGCTCTAGTACAGCTGCTTTTCAGGGTCAGGGTCTGATGACCTTTGCAATTTGTTGCGTGGCAATGAACAGTGCTACATACAGAAAACAACACAGATAATACACTGTTGTCTGGCAACATCATTTAGGAATATTTTCATAGCTCTATTGCTTTAGCTATTCAAAATTATGAAGAATCAACCTAGATCTGCCAGTTTATTAAACTGTGCTGCACTCATTTAAAGCTCAGTTTTTTTCCTTTCACAGACATAGGAACAGATAAAAGTAAATATCTGTCCATCATAGAAATATTATGGTAAATCCTTGAAATATATTATTATACCACAGGCAAAAATAGATTCTTAGAGAGAGCCAACATGCTTTATTTTAAATTAAGTGCCCACAACCCAGTATGGGCTTGAAAATTAGTTATCGTGTCCTCTTCAGTGCCCTCTCTCTTCCAGTTTTTCAAAACACAGAGATCACTCATTGCAGAGTGGAAACTTGGACAGCATTTCTTGTGATTCCACGTTCATCTCATCCGTAAAAGGTGCAGTGGAATCTCATAGCCCTGCAGGCTGAATATCCCCATCGCATACTACCAAACCCAGAACAGTCTATGTGACACACTGCACATTTAAAAAATAGCTTGTCTTCTTCCTGCTGTGATCGTAGCTATCTCAAACAAATGCAAAGCTGCCCAATTATGGTTATGTGGTCACAGTCTAGCAGAATAACTGTGACCCATGAATAGGAAAAACCTCTTCAGACAATGAAGCAGTGTTTGAATTCTAATTGTTTTATCACCTCAACCACAGACGTAGGTACAACTTTTAGTAGCCTCAGGGTCCAATGGGGAAGGATTTATTTTTATGATTTTATTTTTACTGAACGTCAGTAAAACTCAACAATACATACTTCATGTGCTCCTAGTGCCTCTAGTTTGGTTTGTGCAAAAATAAGAAAGGAAACATTGATGCTGAATCATGGATTACTCCCCAACCACGCACATGTGTTTATATTCTTATATCAGCAAGTAGCAACCGAGGACCGATGTGCTAATGTAAAGCCCTGCTGCAGCGCAGGGGACCACAGCTGTGGCACACACCAACTGCAGAGCTGGGCTCTTCTCTAGCACCAGGAAAAACCAGGAAGGGTGACACTGAAACTGCTGGGCATATCCAGACATAAAATGATTGGGCATTCGCATCAGACCTTCACATCTTCATCCTGGGGAGTTTACTAGCTGAGGGGAAAATAAAGGTACCACTGGCATACATGCATTCCATCAGGAGAAAGTGTAACATCTTGTACTTGTTCAGGGTTCCTAAACTTTCTTGCCTATCATGTGTGTATATAATTCTTTGACAGAATACTTTGCTATGGATAATATTTTCCATACATACATTTTAATCTTTTGAGCTCTGTAACCGTTCTCCAAAATCCTGCTGCAAAACCTGGAGCCTGTGAGCCAAACTGATGTTCTTAGCCCTGCGCTAATGCTCTGCGTATGTGTGCTGTGCATGGATGTATAGGATGTATGCATCCCTTCCTCCAAGGGCCCCAAGCGTATATGAAAATTGAGGCAGGTCACAGCCACAAATACCCTGGGAGACACAGGACGTCTTAGTACGTAGTGCCTGTTTCACAGGCGGGCGAAACACGGCAGAGAGGCAATAAGCCACGTTGCTAACACCCCACAGAGCAGCAGGGGCAGAGCCAGGAACAGACCGCTGAGATCTTTGGCTGGCTTTCCTGGCTGCGCTGAGCCATATGACTTGGTGCAGCATGGGGCGAGGTGCAGGCAGGAATGTGTGGAGGAGGCTCCCGGAGAACAAAACTGGTTCCTTTGTGCTCTAGGTGGACGTATGAGCTCAGGCAGACGTGGGTGCAGTACACAGACTGCCCTAAATTACATTGACTTGCTACAGGTGTCTCTGCAGAGCCCTGTGTTCTTGCTGCCTGAACAGCAGCTGGCACAAAAAAAATATTAACCACTCAGTGCTTAATTTTGCCATTGTATGTGTTCCTGTGGGATAGTGGGAGGGGAGCAAATGACCAGATAACCCAGCTCAGAGGTCACTGAGCGCTGGGGAAAACAGTGTATTTCTGACATGTTTTACCACTGAAGCAATGCAAAAGCGCTGGTGCAAGAGAAACATCCAGAGCCATCCAGAACCCTTTTCTCAGGACTCCGTTTCTCCTGCCAGCCCAGAATTGTGCCATGCCTGTGACAGTCACCTGCCTGAATGTAGGCAAGTCTCAGCACATAATTCAGTGTTGTGTTTCCTCTTGAGTCTTCTGTGGTTCTTTTTCATGTAAGATATTAGCCAGATTTATTCTCTGTCACACTGGCATAAATAGAAAATAAGTATGCTGACTTTAGAATTACTCTCTATTAATCCATTTATTTCTGTATTTTACGTGATTATAAGATTCAATTCACTGGTGAGGAAATGCCATCAAATACTGCCTTCCTCTGCAAGGATGCTGACGGTCCTTCTGATGCTGAACTGGATGAACAGTGACAGTTTGGACAACTCATCTTTGAAACACAATGAAAGCTGTCTTGTCCAACCAGTCCAAAACATGAGAGAGACTAATAATTTAGAAAATGAATCTTGTAATAAAGGAAGAATGGAAGGAGGAGGGTACTTTAGGATTGTAGTTGTTTTATGATTAAATTGTTATAATATTTTTCTGTTTTGTTTTTATAATTGGATTGATAATAAGTAGACTGTGGTCCATTCTGTCCTGTTCTAGCTTTATAGTGCAGTCCACGCCATATTAATTGAGTGCCTACAAGGATTTAAGTGAATAGGATGATGAATATCTATCATGCAACTGTTCTCCCCTGTAGAAAGAAGGAGGTATTTCTGCAGTACAGGACCTCATTTTGGTAAGGTGTTCTGGGGTTTTTTTTGGCTTGTTACTGAGGTTTGAATTGGGGAAGGGGTTCTTCAAATCAATATACGTCTCTCTGGATTTTCCCTAAGGAAAGCAGGCCAGGGGAAGGAATATACCATGCACTTAGAGTGGAAAGTGCTGAGACTTGCAACACATCTCAGTCTTGGGGAGCCTATTGCCAAGCCTCAGGCCCTCACAATGGTGTGACATTGTGCCAGAGGCCAGGGTCACTGTTGCTTTGGCAACCTTTTGGGTACTATCCCAGGGCTCAGCGTAGCAAGCCTTGAGATGTGGACCAGGACCTTGACTCCAGAGGAAAAGGGTGTATAAAGTAGCAAAGGACAGGTCTGCCTGTGCTTGAGAGGGTCACCAGCACCATACTGGTCTGCCAGGGCTCCCCCAGCCCTGGAGGGCTGTGCCTGGGAGCAGGCTTTAACAACAAAGCAAAACGTTAGCTGGGGTCACAGCAGAGGCTGAAAGGAGTAAAACAGCCTTGGCTGTGCTGTCCGCCTTTCCTATCCGGCATTCGCTTCCTGCACAGCTGATCTCCCCTCCCGCCCAAACAGGCCTCTCATCCGGCTCCAGTGGGCAGCAGGCTCTCCTGCTGCAAGAACCACCGTTCCCACTGGCAGCCAAACCTCCTCTTCCCTCCACGCATTCACACACGGCAGGGCCAGTCCTGCTGACCCTGCAAACAGCCACCACCCCGCAGCGCTCGGCAGCCCCCAGCCCAGGGGCTCAGCAGCCGTAGCCCAGCTGAGCCACACACACTGCTCACTGGGCACTGTGAGCACATTTGGAACAACTATTTTTAAGTAAGACATGATAATTAACATGTCTCCCTTCAACTGCACAGAGGTGCTGGAAGGCCATTAACTTTGACAGCTGTGATATTTCTTTCCCCAAATGCTTATAGCCAGTGTGGCAGTGAGACATGTTACACAACTAGGACAGCTCCATGCCCTTCTGTGAGTATCTGTCCTAAGCGTCTGTCCTCGCTGTGTTTCAGGACCAAATACAGTGGATATATGCTCTTCCTAAGTGGAAGATCCTCTTCATTTTAATGGCCCTTGAATGAGGACTAGTTGCCCACACAAAAGTTGGCCAGATCAACTGTTTGCCCTAACGCAGCCTCCTTCACCATCCTCAGGCACTGCAATGATTTTCTTTGGAAGCAGGAAGTATAAATTCAAATGAAGAACATGGCTTAAGCAGAAGCAAGGTCTTCTAAGACCCAATATGAGACTGTTACTTGAAGAATGTACACTGATTCAGAGCGGGACCATCTTTTTTTTCTCTTTGTACAGCACTTAACGCAATGGTGCTGAAGCCACAGAGAGGGCTTCTTGGCAGCGTGAAGCACCTACAACAGCGCTGGTGCCTGGAGGCTTTCATCTGTCTATGAAAGAAACTGTTCTCCCTTCGCGCCTCCATCCTTGTCCCTGGATTGGACTAGCAACCTGTTTCAGTTTGTGCTTTCCATTTAGGCTAACCTCAGACACTCGGTTTCCACTTGATTGGAAACAAGTGTGCTGAAAGCTGTCTGCTCTTTCTTCACTGTACTATGTGGACTGCTGCCTGGCTCCAATCTGGAAACAATTATTTCCCTCCTGTACCTACCCATTCTGAAAAGGGATTTATCCCTAGACTTTTTTTTATCTCTTTCCACTCTTATTAGCTGCTTCCTTCATAAATAAAAGTTTGTCTTTGTGTATAATGACCACAGAACAGCTCTAGCTCTGGTCATCACATATTTCTGTGACAAAAATGTGACATGACAAAAATGTTGTGATGTTTTAAGGCTAGGTCTCCCTTAGGGAGTTTTGTATCAGTAAATGTGCTGTAGTGAATTCGCTGCTCCTTTGTCCTGTTGTGACAGGATGAATATCTGATGGTGCTTGAATTCTTCACTTTAAGAAAGGGCTTTAAGCACCCGTTGTGGTTACACTGGTGTAAATACTCTTAAACAACCCCAAAGAACAGTCAAAACATGCATGGTTATGCAGTAGTGCTTGCAAGTACATGCAGATATTATTAGCACAGCACAGTGCAGTGGTTTTGAAAAACGAAGATACCTGTTTATCTGCGTGTGTTCCTGGACTTAGCATTTCTTTCAAAAGTTCCTACTTTTTGGTGCGTGTATGCAGAGATGAGGGAATGGGAGCTAACAAATAACCAGAATCTGCAGATATTTGCAGACAGGGGGAAGCTTATGCCCATGAATAGCGCCATTATACTCGGTGGGGTCACTTTTCTGAGAAAGATTGATCACTTACTCTATTTCATGAAAGATCAGTTCCCGACTGAGCACAGACACTGAGGAAACGGATTGGAGTGGAACGAGTCTAAAAATCTCTTTTCCTGCACTGAATTCAAAATAGCATTTCTCTTACTGGAAAAACAAACATAAGCTCATTTTGGGTGTCTCTGCCTGCCTGTGGGATTGGGAATCCACACCTTCTGCAGATTCAGAGACCTCTCTGTCCCAGTTTACGCTCTAGAGGTTATGCTTTAATTACAAAAAGCTGATCCGCTGTGACATCGGTTTCCCTCTCTAGGGAAAATTCCTAGCTGTGAAATCCCAGCAGACAAACTGATGGGTTGGGGTTTTTGTTCTTTTTTTTTTTTTTTTTTTCCCTTGGCCAGTCCAGACCAACGCCAAAACTGCCATCTGGGTTTGACCTTGACTACTACTTTGAGAGCGAATCGCAGCGCCTGCTCTCCTGAAGTGCTGACATACAGACAACTATTTCCAATGAGTTATCTTGATACAGAAATCACACTGTATTGCAGCCAAGAGCCTCCTCCCTCTGCCAAGCAGGACCCGTGTCTGGGGGCCGCAGGAGCTGAGAAAGTGCTGTCTGTGGCCTAACCTGGGTCAGAAAGGACGGACCTTGTCCTGGACGTGTTAGCTACAGCCCAACCTTGACCTGGGGCAATGCCACAGCGGGCGGACGTGCTTACAACCCTTGTGTTTGATGTCTGGGGATGTGGGGGTCATCTCCCCTCCATGGGATGCGCTCACCCAAAGCCACTCAACCCAGCAGGGAGGGCTTTGGACTGGTGTGGGTGACCAAACGTGCTGAGAGCGACCGAACTGCCATGCCGGGGGGGAAAAAGGGATGCCATGTGAAATGGCTGGGCTAGTCTGCGCCTTCGAGCTGGGCACACGGGGACACGGGTGGCCTTTAGCTCCGCATTCCTAGGGGTGCAGGCACCACCCTTTGCCTTGACGGCGGTACCCAGCGGAGAAATACGAAGGCGAGCAGGCGCGGGGGGGCTGGGAGGCGGCTGTCCCTCCGCCCCGGGCCCCCGCGGGCTTTGCCGGCGCTCGGAGCGGGGCTGGCCCGGGGGCGCACCGCGGGCTCCGGCCGGGGGGGGAAAATGGCTCC
>NW_009646437.1:167245-168592 GCF_000708025.1 Charadrius vociferus | reverse complement strand
CGGGCAGAGGGGTAGGGTGCTGCCCCGGGACCGAGGGGGTTGTCCCGCACCCCGCCCTGGCCCCAGGCAGGCTGTCCCGCACCCGAAATCTGGCTGATCACCTTGTGCCGGGTGCTTGCTTTCGCACCCGAGCCAGAGCGCTGGGAGCGTTGCAGTGGCGGCGATCCTTGCAAAAAGGGGTGCCTGGGTTCTGCTGAGCCTCACGGTACCTCCGAGCAGCGCCTGAGGGGATGGGGAGCCTTTTGGCCAGCCAGTCACTGAGGACTGCACTTAGACCTGTGGGCATTTACCTGCCAGGCGCCTCACAGGGGTACCGCTGGCAGCATCGCACACAAGTGTTTCCAAAGAGATGTACACCATAGCCAGAGTTAGCACACATGTGCATAAACAAGCCTGCACACTCATGTAGGCAGCGTGTTTGTGTAGATCTGATGGGTTCCCATGCCCCAGCATGGGATGGGGATTGCAACTCCAGTGGCATGTGGAGCAAACACACATGAAGGAAGGCACACTGAAGCACAGAGAGCCACCTACAAAAGCAGATTCTCTCACACGCATACAACAGGGCAAACAACATCACACATGTCCGTATGTGGGATCTGGGCTGTGACTTAGAGGCAGTTGGATTAGTTGATGCCCCAGAAGGCAGATGTGCACAAGGGAGGCACGTTTAGACAGGGCACACGTGAAGATGTGCAGAGCCATGTTGTTGCATATGATAAGTTAGGGAAGTAATGGAGACATGGTCCCATACCATACAAAACTGTGCAAGCAGGGAGCCTTCACATGTATCATTGGACAGGAATCCATGCTTGAGGCTTGATCTTTGTCGTAGGTGACAAACCGGAAGGTGGCAAATTTGAGCTGTTTAGAGTTTTTCCCCTTCCTTCAGAAAATGTCAGCTTTTGGGGCCAAAATTTGAAAGCTGCCAACTTTCAGCTCACGCCAGTCGGCCATAACTCCCTAATTCTCTTGCAGGAATGGCTGCTGGCTGCGTGTCCTCTCAGACACCGCTGCTGCAGCTGCATCAACCAGCAACTCTGGAGAGGGGGCAGGGAAGGCAGGAAAGAGGGGAAACAGCCCAAAACCTGACTTCCCTTTGGCTCAGACCCTTCTGAAGACCAGGCTGGGCCGTGTCCCAAGGGGTGGCACACTAGGCATGCAAGCAGGTGTGTGCAGGGACTGGGAGGAGCACACAGGAAGGGAATAGTCCAGCCAGCTGTGTGCACAGCTGGAGGGTGATCTTAGGGGGGGCACAGAGCTACTCTCACCGCTTCTCTCTCTCTCTCCCTCCCGCCAGCTGTCCTGTTTTATGGAGCTGCGGGCTGGAGCCAGCCCAGCTCCTCT
>NW_009646437.1:133205-166850 GCF_000708025.1 Charadrius vociferus | reverse complement strand
GGCGGGGCAGCCGGGGAGAAGAGGGGCAGCCAGGACCCCCTACGGCACGGCAACTTCAGCGGGAGCTGCACAACGTTCAGGTGAACCAGAAAGTGGGGCTCTTCGAGGCACATATCCAGGCGCACAGCTCCACCACCCAGCCACCGCGAAGCCCCCGGCCATCCTCACCCCGGCCGCGGCCTGCCAGCCCCACAGTGCCGATGGTGGGACTTGGAACCGGACCCCGGCCACGAGCCTATGGGGAGAGTGAGGCCCCCAGTCTTGGTGGGGTACAGGTCTGGCCAAGCACTGCAGAGCCCTCCGGGAGGCCAGTGGTGATGGTGGTCCCAGCCGTGGGACTGGCGGAAGGCAGCAGCCCCCTGGAGCCATCAGAGCCTGGACCATGGCGCGGTGAGGTGGTGGTGGCCCCCACAGGACTTGAGGGCCAGTGCCCAACCATCAGTGGGAGCATCCCTGCTGTCATCGTCACGGACCTGGGGGGCCCGGAGGAGGAGGCGGGCGCCGTGCCCCCCGGCAGCCTGCCCGTCCGGAAGCTGTCGTCGTCCTCAGCCTTTTCCACTGGCTTCTCCTCATCCTGGGAGGAGTCCGAGGAGGACATCTCCAGTGACCCCGAGCGCACCCTGGACCAGACACCGGCCTTCCTGCAGACCCTGGACCAGCAGAAGCCCCGAGTGGTGAGTCTTTCACCAGCCCCGGGGAGGTGGAGCGAGGGCTGGCAGCATCCCTGCTCTGAGGCACAGCTGCAGCGGGAGGGCAGAGGTCTGTTGCAGCAGAGATCTGCAGAGAAACTTTCCATTTGCTCGGTGGTGCTTGGTTTCCCTCACATGAAAAGCTTATCCCTGTTCCTAGTCTGAAAATCCCCTGCTCGCAGTAGAGAGCAGCAGTACCGTCCCACTGTGCATGGCCCTTGCAGAGCTTCCCCAGTGCTGCAAGCTGCCCGCCGGCACGCTTATTGTGTACCCACGGACTGCAGCCTTCTGCTGACATGTGGTTACGAGCCTCAGCATTCCCTCAGCGCAGTTTCCCTGGGTGCTGGAGGTTTCCCATGATTTACATGAGCCTAAGGGGGAATTTATTTCCTCCTTGGAGTCGAAACTGTGTGTGCCAACTGTCTTTTAAAATTTATACTGGTGCCCATCACCGTAGTGTCTGTATGCCTTCCGCATGGAAGAAAAAATCTCTATAATTTCTGGTAATTCCCCTTTTGAATAAAACTCTTTGATTTTGGGGTATCTTATATTTTAGGTAGGCATATTTTTATTGGGTATTTATATTAAGTTCATTTGTTTCTGGATCTTTGTTTGTTGTGGGACTGGTTGGGAGGCTTCAGGCGAGAGAAAGCATCAGTCTTGTGTTACCCTTAGAGCAGAAAGGTCTCCTCAGAGAGGAGGGCTTTGAGGCGCTCCCCAAAGGCAGCTGCTCCACTCATGGGGTTTCTTGCGTCACTTGGGGAGTTCATTCCATGTCTGAATGCTCTGCACAGAGTGTGCTTTGCTCTGAGCTGTCACACCATTTATCCAGAGGGCTTTGAACAACTTTACCCCAGTGCAGGGTGCCCATTGTGCGGTTCTCCGACCGGCACATGGGCTCTCCCATCCTCCGGCTCTGAGACATTACATTGATTTGAGCTCAGCACTGGAGCCTTGCACTAACAAACCCTGAAAAATGCAGGGCAACCCAGTGGCTCCTTAATTTTACAGAGTTTGATAACGGCCCATCAACTTTCAGTGATGTGATTCACTATGTTTAACTTTCTGTAAACATATGATAGTGAAACTCTTGCTAAGCTCGATGACACAAAGAAGGCTGGTGGAGGGAAACATCTAAGTAAAGTGAAGGTATCAAACTCATGAAGAACTGAACGCTGTGGTTGTAAACACTCAGCAGGCTGAAATAAATATCTTTGCTTTTCTACTTTTTCCGTCTCGCTCCAAGAACTCAGGCTCAGTTCTGCTCAGGATGGAGAAGCAGTTGAGTAAAAGCACAGTTAATGAAGTTACGAGTCTGTGGCTCATCGTGTTTGCAGACAGTTTTGTATTTTGGGGCTCTCAACTGATGAATCAGCTCGCTCCCTTTGGGAGCTGCTACAATCCTTCTGCTGATTAAATTCTGCTGGATTTGTGTGCATGAGCTGTAGTAATTTCTGCTCTATTCTCCATACTAATGACTGTTCCTAGTGCCAGATCCCACTGATTTGCTGCTGAAAACAGTTTGCTGATGGGCAAAATCATGCCTGATGCTCCTGTGGAAAGCTTCCTGGAGCCTCAAGCTGACTCTGCGCAGCCTCCCGTGGCCTCCGGTGAGCTCAGCCAGGCCGGTGGCTCGGCAGTCAACAGGCAAGGCTCAATTGTATTGCCAAAAGGCCTGGATCAGAACGAGCTCAGATCACGTCTGAGATCAGAGTAACTCCGCTGGGCTCAGTGGGACTACTCCAAGCTAAACGAGATGAAGATCTGGTCCAAAATGTGTCTGAGAGCCTGAGGAGGTGCACTGGGTCTTGTGTTTCAGTGCTGGAGTCGTCTCAGCAGGAGCAGTTTGACTAATTTACAATGATACTTTCCACTGGGCTCCACAGGTCCTGTGCGGGGCTGATCACGGGCTTTGGCAGGTTATAGTCAACTTCTCAGCAGGATCGTGCGCAAATGCCCAGTAATTCAAAGCTGATTCATATAAATAACACCCAACTTTGTGTACCGGTTGGCAACATCTTTTAAATCCATAATGACAGCATAAGGCAGCTACTGAAGCAGTCTCAGGTTGCACACTCATTTGTTTTCATGAACTCACTATTTCCTTTTAACAACGCACATGGTCTGGAAAGGAGTTGTGTAATGAGGGAGAATGTGTGAGAAGCTCTCTCCACAACTCGTGCTTTTCCGTCAAAATAAATCCTGGGAGACCTCAACCGTCACAAACCAACATCATGCCTCTGGGTTGAGCAGATAAATGCTGGGCAGGCAGAGAGGTCTGCCTGCCAGCATCGGGTGCTGCTGGCACAGGGGAGGGCTATTGTACCTGGAGGAGAGGTAATGATGAGCAACAGGAAAGCAGTTCTTGCTGCAGATATAGTCTGTGCTGCACATCTCGCATGGCATGTTTACAGATTTGATAAACAGCAGGCTTGCTTCTGCCCTTCCTTTCTGGAGGCCGTCCCGCTTAGCAAATCTGTTAGGGATGTCCGGCTGTCTATTGTAGTTCCTCCTGGCGTCCCCGGGAAGGAGGCAGATCCCTCTGGCTGGCACGGACTCGTCCTCAAATTAGCCAGTAAGAAAATGACATTGCCAGTGAAAGGGAGGGAGTGTGGCCACTTTTTTGGACACTGTGACCTGGAGGAGCTCAGTGACTGATACTGGCTCTGCCTTTGTTTATTGAAACAGTTTACTCAGTGCATTGCCTGTCCCTGAAGTGCTCTGGTGCCCAGTGGGCTGCACAGTGCTGGGAAACACTGACCCTGCTGTGATCACAGCAGACTTGTGAAGTACAGTGACAGTAAGAGCAATTTGACGTTTTGCTGTTGTCTAATTCCAAATCCACTTAACGTCTGACTAAACCTCCACGTAAGGGCTTTTGCAGCTGTGGCTTTCCCCGGGCTGTGGGCTGCTGCTGGAGAAACCCCACACTTGTTTATTGATGCTCACAAGGTTTCAAAAACACTTGAGCAATTACACTTCTCGGGCTGTGTGGGAGGGACGGCCTGTCCTGGCAGCATGTTGGGATGGGGACACTGCTGTTTGATGACATGGCAGGGCAGCGCTCGCTGCAACCCCCTGCGACAGCGACACGGGCGGTTTGGGGACGGAACGAGTGCCTCCACTCACCCACCACCCAAGCCAGGTGGATGCAGCAGCTGTTGGAAAGTTCCTGTCTCCATCATGGCACGTCTCGTGCCTGGGGACGATTTCTCTCCTCCTGGCTGATCACACAGGTTGGGTGTGTAGGGGACTGAGAAGGTGCTCCCTGTCTCCAGGCTCCGAGTGGCACAGGTAGCCTGAGACGGTGACCTGGCTCCTAAGGGGGATTTCACACCCAAAATAAGCCCCATTCTAGCTGTGACTTCCATTGACTTCAATGAGAAAATACAGCTCTATGAGTTTTGCTGTTCCCCAGGGACCCTGTTTGCTCTACCCAAGGGAGAGCTGATAGACCAGCGGGAGGCTTGGCCCCAGTCTTGGAAGCCGGCTGTGCCCCTTAAGCGAAAGATATTCCAATGCTGGTCATTGCAGTGAGTTGTCATTGACCTAAATCCCCTAGTTTGTCAATTCCTCAGCAATCAGAGACAAAGCAACAGACGAGTCGGGGGAAAGGCAGAAATTGTGCAAGTATGTACTATAGAAAAATGACATGTCAAGGGGAAAAAAAACACCCTCCAGGAAAAACAGTGCAAGACATTGCAGTGTTCCTCTTCCTGGCTTTCCCACAACCTCTGTGGAAACACAGGGAGATACGGCAGAATAGTAATCAAGCAACTCTCGGTACATTGTGAAACCTCTGCTCCTTTCAACAGGCAGAGCAGCTTGCTCAGAATAAGAGACTTCCATTAACCTGTGCAAAATGGCAAGAGTTTTTGGAAAAAGCTAATGGCATTGCTGCTGGCAGGAAATTTTTTAATTGATTTATTTGTTTCACTCACAATGGCTGTAACACATTTCTGAAAGGAGCCAAGTTTAGACAGGGTTAGTGTCAGCCAAGGGCCTGTGGGACCCTTGCTTATTTCTTTTTGAGATGTTCCAAGGCATAAACTGACAACAGCACTCCTGATTTGTTCCTATAAAAATCAGTGAAATTAAATACTCTTTGATTCCCTTTCCTAAGCTGTGACTGTGATCGGGAAGTCTCTGTGTAACAGAAACCATGACCACATTATGGTGATACATGCAAGCCCCGTGAATGTATATCTTTATGCTGACTGTGTTTATGTATTTTACTCCTTCCTCCCACCATGTTTGTCTTAAAAGCTCCTAAGCTTATGAGCTTGTGAGCAGTATCACCAATTTAGTGTCAATGTAATGTCTAGCATATTAGGGCCCTGCTTTCTTGCTCTGGAGAGCGACTGTTACTCTAGTAATGCATATCATTGCCCAGGGAAGGAGCTTAGCACACCAGCTAAGCTGCCAGAGGATGGACCCTCCTTCAGCCCTGCTGTGGGAAGACTAGGAGGAAGAGAAGAATATGTTGGACACCTCTGTGTTTCCACTCTCAGAGCACCACACTGAACAGACCTGACAGCATGGCGTGTTTTGTCTGCTGGGATGAGATTGGGACACCCTCGTGCCCGGCGGGCTGGGCAGAGCTTCAGGCTCTTCATAGATGTAGGCTGTGCACTCCAGGGAACCCACAAAGTTCCACTCTCCATTTGGTAGCTTATCTTCTACCTACTCATGTGGCCTTCTCAGGGAATAAGCAGCTTTTTTTATGGGTTCCCACCCACGGAGGCTAGGTGAAGATGCTGCTATAACCCAATGGGAAATGAACGGTGCCGTTTCAAGTCCATTTTCATCAGCACTTTTAAGCTCATTGGGAAGGGTTTCTTCTGGGCTCACATTCTCCATGACTGACAGCACAGGAGTTGCATGGCACATTGCAGATCCTTCTCATAGAGTGACTTACTTGCTAGCACAGCTGCTGTCTCTTGCATAATTTTTTTTCAAACGATTTCACACCGAAGGCATTCATGAAAAGTGGAAAAAAGCCCAAAGCATTTCCAAGGTGCAGGAAGAACAAACATTAGGCCCATCATCCTTAGGGTCCCCAGCTCTGGAAAGAACGATGTTTCCTCCCCTTCTGATGGGAATGACAGGATGTCAGGAGCTCGGCCGGTTGGACCCTTCGAGTATTAAGCTGAATGTCCGCAGGGTGAAGTTACCAGATCAGCGGAAACTTTACAGCTTTGTCTTTACCTTTTTAAAGACTTGCAATGACAAAAACCAATCAAACCATAGTCAGCACCTGTCTCATGTTTTCCGTATTATTTCTATAATGTGTTAGGACAGATTTGCATGTGAAGAAAATATTAGCGCAGCACTGAGCTCTCGCATGCCGTGCAATGACTGAAAACCAGTGCTGAGCTAATGTTTTCTTTACATGTAAATCTGTTCTAACTCACTAGAGAAATTAATGGCATCTATGTATGATGTTAAATGTTTTTTCAGCTAAGATTAGTCTTCTGTAATTGTTAGAGATTATTTTTGTTTATACTAGTAGGTAAATTTGTGCAGTAAATTTGACCTGCTTTCTTCCAATGAAGCCCAGCCAAGCTTTCTAAGAAAGATATGTTAATATTTAACAGACAGTGAAAACTAAATGTTAACATTTTCAAATCATTGAGTAACTTAGCAGCGTAATCCCTGTTCTCAAATGTGACTTTTCAGGGAATGCGGGCTTCCACACTTGCTGGGTCACTTGAAATGGCCCTTTTATGGAGTTCGTCTTGCTCAGCCTTGTTGGATGTCTTCTTGGGATAAGTCTTCTCCTAAGGTACCTTTCTCCTCTGTTGACTCTGATGGGATCTTGAGGACTCCTAGCCCAGCGGTCTGCTTAAAACAGAGGAATCTATTCCTAAAGTCATCATGAATGTCTTCTATAAAATTTATCCCAATTTCATTCTTATTACATAAAAAGCCAGGTCATGCATAGCCTGCATAATGGCTGCAAGTAGTTCAGCAAGCTGCTCCAGTCTGAGGTCTACAAGCTTCAAAAGCAAGCGCCTCTGATTTGGCTTTTAAATCAGTGTTTAGGCAGCAAAAAATGTGTGATTTGCTCTGTAACAGGGGTGATCACCCAGCAGTGCCTTTCAGCATGAGTTGGCATGGGTATGTTCAGAAGCTCAGGGTCTCCAGCTGCAAGTTTCAGTCAGTGCAACAAATATGCTCACAATTGGTGGAAGCTTTTGGAAAAGGTAGACTGCAGCTTCTTCTTTCCCAGCCATGGTGGGATTTCACCACCACAGAGCTGCCGTCACGGCTGCATGCCTGTGGAGATCCTCACTGCTATAGTCAGCTGTGGCTTGTATTGACTGCTGAGTGCCGGTATTTTCTGTCCTTAGTTTCTCGTAGAAGGCAATAGCAGTCTGAAGCTGTCGCAAGCTGCTAAGACCCATATTAGCCTTTCCCCTCTCACAGTATTTATTTCAATGTTACCATACATTTCAACCATGAGAAGGAAGAGGTGGGGTTTTTATAGTAAAGAACATTCTTTTCATTAATGACATGGAAAAAGAGAGAGCCTAGTAGAAGGAATTCAATTCTTCCTTTCAGATCTAAGATTTATTGCTAGCCAAAACAAAAGGATTGTTTTTGGAAGTACAACTAGGGGGCAAAACAACAAGTGCTTTGCACTTACAACTTCTTCTTGTAAGCAGTACAGTGTATTATCTGATCAGAGCTACACAACAGGAACTGCATTAGCATTCAGCACTGTTGCGGTTTTAAGTAATAGTAAAGCATCCCTCGTCCCTCTGAAAGACATATATGGGCTCTGGAGTGACATACCGAGGGATGTTTTAATGAGTTTGGTTCAAAGGACCGATTGTCTGATTCAAAGAATCAGATTGTCTCTTCACTGTTTGCTTTGCATTTGATTTGCAGAGAGATTGGCACCTGCAGTTGCCACGGTGTGGACCTCGCTGAATTGATGTGAGTTTTGCCTAGGGTTTCACTCTTGGCTTCTGGGTCTTTATCCTTGACTTTAAGTCTTGTACGTGGGGTTTTAGAAAACGAGGCTCGGACTGTGTGAAGCAGAGGGGTATCTCAGCTTGCAGCCTTCACTGTCACTAAACTCCCGTCAGCCTGATTGCTTTGTGCTTTGCCTGAATGAAGACCAATACATCAACACCAGGAACAACAAGCACAATGTCTTGGTAGGACGGCTGTGAAGCAGGCCCGACCCTCTCCCCCCACCGCATCAGCCTTTGCAGAAGGGTCGGACAGAAATGTGGCACCGAGTGGAAGTTAGCAGAGGGCTAAACAACGGCAGCACCTACCTTCAGCATCACCTCCTCCTCCTCCCCCTTCGCTTCCTGTCCCTTTGCCCTTGCTTGGGCAATTCATCTGCAGCAAGATAGAATCAAAGAACCCTCTTCCTTTGCTAAACAATTCGCTCCTTTTGTTAGGGTCAGATAAAATGCTGATAAAAGCTGTTGTAGCTCCGCTGAAGCCAGCAGGAGCATGCTGCAGATTTGATCCTTGATCATTTCTCACCTTGCTCTCCCCTGCATGTATCCAGTTACATCTTGTGGTAAACCCAACGTTGAACTGAATTAATGAAGCAGAGACGTGGTCCCCACAGGGGTTTTGCCCATTGATAGGTACAGTGCTTCAGAGCCCTTGGGGACAGGAGCTTTATAAATGGAAAGATGTGCAGGGGGACTTTTTGGAAAGTGCATTTTAGGGTTGGGTGTTTTTCTCTTGTTCTGCGCTAAACAATCCCCACTGCTTGGGAAAAGGGCAGGAGCGGAGCCTGGCCTTCAGCTCACCGCTGAGCCTTGTTCATTGCAGCCGTACTTTGGGAGAGGCGTAGGAATAGCTTTTATCCCATTGAGCGGAAGGCATTCAAAACATTTTCATTAAATGGGTACTTAAGTACAATGGTTCAGGGCGCCCAGTGTACCCCTGAAAAGAGAGAAAACCAGGGTGCTGAGGAGGGGCAGGGGCGAGAGGGGAGTGAGCAGGCTCCTTCTCACCATGTGGACCATAGGAATTGCTCTGCCGGCAGCCACAAGCCCCATTAGATATCCAGGGGCATCCTCCCACTGCAAGGAAGGTACAGAGCAGCCGGGGGAGAATTAGCAACATGTCCAAATGTAATATGGTTGCTATTACGGGTAATATATATTTAACGCTCTGCAGGGACCATTCAAACCTGCATCTGTAGGAAGGGGAAAAAAGTCAGGTTTGCTTTTTTGGCAGACTGCAGATCAGAGAGTCCAATGTGCAATCTCTCTTCCTATGTTTCATGTGGGTGGGTTTTGTTAAGTTACAGACAAAGTTATTGGACCCCTAGGCTACTCACATTAAATGTTTCTCCAGTTTTAGCAACATTCTTTCCAGGCTCAGCTACATTTGTTTTTATCTTCTCTATGGCAATTGATGACCTAAGTCTAAAATGTATAACTCCACAGGATCTCCTGTTCTATATTTCTTCCACAGCTGTAGCTGAATCAGGACAGTATAATCCAATGACATGTTGTAATGGCTAATGCTTTCTTTAATACATTCCAGATTAAAGGAGTCGGCAAAGTTTACATATCCAAAGTAATAAATTTAAACAATAATAACGACAAATCCCAACCCATGATAATATCTTGAAAGTGTTGGGGTTTTTTTCCTCCTATCTTCTCTGCTCTGGCTAAAGTCTGTTTGTAGGAAGGACAACAGGACAGATAAAAGATGATGAGACAAACAACTTAATCCCTTAATAATGTCAAGTGGAAAATCCAACAACAGATTGGCAAGGAACTCAAATAATAACTGCAAAGTGGCCCTTACTGAGGACTACAGACCTAGTTTAAAAGGCCAAACTTGGGATATAATTAGAGATGAGCCTGAATCAGTGCCCACAGGTTCAAACGTTTCTTTGAACTCTGAAGTGGAGCCCAATTCTTTTTTTTTTTTTTTTATCCTGCATAGCATCAGTTTAGCTCCATTGAAGCCAGTTCAGCATCACCTTGTACCCCGTGCTGCCCTCAGTGCCCCCACAAAGTGACCATGAGTATTTCTACCTCGGTGCTGTTGCAGATGAGAGCACGGGATAGCAGCAAGAGCACGCTGCCCAGGTGGGTGCCTGTTATGGCAGCATGAGGAGGAGGAGAGCTGGGCACTGCTTGCTGGCACCGCGCTGGCCTCTGAGTCCCACCATGTCATCCTGCTATTGCTGGGGACCGGCACACAGCTGCACCCCACGCAGCAACCCCCATTCCCGCTGCTTAGGGGAGTCTCAGGCTGCCATTAACAGATATGCCTTGAAAGCAAGGGATGTGGTCACAGAAGTGAAGTAGGAGGCACTCGGAAATGCGATTGCCAAGCAGCTTCAGAACCAGCGTGTTAATTATTATCTCCTGAGAGCTGTATTTACTTAGAGCTGACAGCCATTCACCCTGGGGTTTCATGGTGGGAATGTCTTACTGGGGTGGAGACCAGGGCATCCAGAAAGGAAACAAAGGAAAGATTTTAGAACTGTGTCTTATCTCTGTCCACCTGAGTTACTGTTGTATTTTAAAAGAATATGTGAAACCCATTGTTTGAAAAACCCCTGACAAGTGTGCTCTCCCAGCTCCATTGTTTTAATGTTCTCCTAGGAATTTGTATATAAAATGTTCCCAATCCAGTTTATCTCTCTCTGCTTGACAAATCCTGCGTTTCCTTTCCATGCTTTTAGCAGAGTGGGAACTAACCTTGATCTTTTTGCAAAGCCAAGAGAATTGCCTTGTTGGGTGTCACATTGCCACCTTCACACACAAACAGTGCGTGTCGCAGTTTTTGAGCAAGATGTACCACCACTGAAAAAACGTCGGTGTAAAGCTCATACATTCAAGACTAACTTTTGGAAAAGCAGCTCTGAACTCAAACAGACCCTCTCTTGGAGGAGGGAGCAACTAATATCATCCAGCTCTCGTGGAAGCTGCCTTGTACAGCAGGTTAAAACAAAAGATCTGAAGCCAGGGATACAGCTCAGCTCCTCCCCTGTTAGCAGCCCCTCATCTATGTCTTATCTCAAGGAGAAAAGACTTGGCCTCTCTCCTCAGGTCTCTGTTTTCTCATGTTACCCTTCATTGCTGGAATGGCTTTTTCGAGCCAAGGTAGGCAACGTGGGAGTCCAGGTGGTCAGAAGTGACTGTAAAATTGACCAGATGCTGGGCCAGTAATGAGAGGGAAATGCAGAGGTAGCATGATGCCACCTCGTCTGTTCTTGTCTGATCCTGTATTGCACGGTCTCACCAGCTCTGATATTTGGTCTTTGAGCTTTTGGGCAGCTTAAAGGCAGTTCCAGATCCTAGGTTTGTTCTTGTGGATGGGAACCCTTCCCAGAAGGGAGAAAGCTCAGAGGAGCCTGTTTAATATAGGCTGATCTCATGCTTGAGCATACGCAGGAGTTGACCTTTCAGCACTGAAATAAGAAGTGATGGGAATAGAATAAATCACAGCCTTGAAAGAAAAGCCAAGTAGCTTAGACTTGCACCTCAGGAGAAGGAGTCAAGGTGGGGAGGCTGAGAGAGCTGCAGAGGGACCAAACAACAGTTTCAAAAAGTGATCTTTCAGGAGTGGGTTTGGTGGATCCTTGCAGAGCAAGCCTGCGGGGGAAAGGGCATTGAGATGTGAAATTGAGGTATGAAGTGATAAGCTCTGGAGGTGAATTTTAGTTGGGTGGGTAGGTTGGAAAGACTCTGTTAGGGATATTATCCTGAAAAAAATCTGCAAAACTTACAGATAGGTTGGATGTGAGGACTGAGAGAAAGAGATCCAAGTTTTCCACTTGCTAAAAGTTTCAGGGTAGGAGCAAAACACACACAAATGATAGTGGTAACATTTACACTTGCATTGCAAAGGCATAAATTGTTCTACGGATTGCCAGGCTGCAAACAATCAAGGCTCTGTATTGCATTGCAAGCCTTGGAGCTGTCATATTTCCATTGAAGCCAAAGCCAAAATTTTCATACACTTGATAGGAGGCAGCTTTGAGCCCCTGTGGTACACTCCCTTAACCTTCAGGGGCCTCGTGTTGAATGAAAGATTTTTCCAAGAGAATCAAAACTCGAAGCACTCCCCAAATATCCGGAAGCCACAACCCTCTGCGTGGTGGCTTCTGTCAGATCCCGACTCCCCGTTTGGTCTCAAGAGAGGATGTCTCAGGGCTTTTTCAAGGCAGCCATGGTGGAGGGTCAGGCTGCTCTGTGCCACAAAGCCCATTGCTGCCCAGAGAGGTTCTGGGGTTTGTGCTTGTGGTCCTCTCTTCCTCTGGACCATCGGTGTTGTGTCCCCAAGGCGGTCAGTCCCCCAGCCCTGTCCAGACAAACCCTGGCAGGACAGAAGATTGTAGGAGCTGGCTGGAGCTGGAGGAACAGTTTTTTGGCAGAGAGTAAATTTTCCAGCAAATGTCAAGGGGGAGGGGGAGTCAAAATGATTCACAAATTCAAACACATTTTCTGAATAGTTCTGGCCTAGAAAAAAATACAGAGGTGGGGGAAGAGGGAGGGATGTTAAAAATAGCGATGCGTGTCATTCTGACACTTTCAGAATGAACTGTTTCATTTTGGGAATGGTTTGTTTATGTTTTGCAAGCATTTGAAATGTAGATTTGATTCAAAATGGCATTTTTCACTTAAAAGTTGACCTCACTGCTAAAACACATTGAAAGAAGAAAAGAGAAAAGGGTTTTTAGAACTTACATAACCTGAAATGAAACACCTCCTCTTACTTTGGCTCCAGATGAGACATTTCAGAGTTTTCCTTCCACAGCCCCACGATTTCAGCTGTGCTGAGGCCAACCTGCACATCTCCTCTCCCCCAGTTTTTTTTGGTTAATCTCTGATGTAAAAAAACCCCGTGCTCCATCCAGCTCCCGTGCTGGCCAACCTTTAAGGCTAATGCCATGGAGCAAGTACTTTAATCTGAGGTCAACCACACTTTGCTGTGATTCAAACTGAAACCTGTGGTATCAAATGAATAAGAGCTGTAGGTTTTGTAGATAACTGGCAGCTTCTCCGGAAGATGCAGTGTCAAACCTCATTTAGAAAAATAACCTAAACTCCTGGGGCCCTGAAATCTGATCTAGAAATCTTCAGAGAAGCCAGAGTTTGCAGACAGCTGAATGGCAGACTTTCACTCCCCCGGCACTCACACTGGGCTCATTCAACTGATTCATTAAAGGGAAATGAGCAAACAGCTAGTAATTACTTTGCTGTAGCCAAAACGTGCCACAGAGTTTCCCTGGACAGAGGGGAAGGAATGCACGTGTTCGCTATCCTCGAGTTTACTGTCCCCCACCATCTTTTCTGCCTTGTTGGGACACGTGCCATTTCCTCAGCTGAAGTCACAGAATCATAGAGTCATACAATCATCTAGGTCAGAAGGGACCTTTAAGATCATCGAGTTCAACCATCAACCTAATGATGACAAAACCACCACTAAACCATGTCCCTAAGCACCACCTCTACCTGTCTTTTAAATACCTCCAGGGGTGGTGACTCAACCACTTCCCTGGGCAGCCTGTTACAATGTTTGATAACCCTTTCTGTGAAGAAATTTTTCCTAATATCCGTCCTAAACCTCCCCTGGTGCAACTTGAGGCTGTGTCCTCTTGTCCCATCACTTGTTACTTGGGAGAAGAGACTGACCCCCACCTCACTAGAACCTACTTTCAGGTAGTTGTAGAGAGCAATAAGGTCTCCGCTGAACCTCCTTTTCTCCAGGCTAAGCAACCTAAGTTCCCTCAGCCGCTCCTCATAAGACTTGTGCTGTAGACCCTTCACCAGCTTCGTTGCTGTTCCGTGGACACGCTCCGGCACCTCAACGTCTCTCTTGCGGTGAGGGGGCCAAAACTGAACACAGTATTCAAGGTGCGGCCTCACCAGTGCTGAGTACAGGGGGACGATCGCTTCCCTAGTCCTGCTGGCCACACTATGGTGACTCAACCACTTCCCTGGGCAGCCTGTTACAATGTTTGATAACCCTTTCTGTGAAGAAATTTTTCCTAATATCCGTCCTAAACCTCCCCTGGTGCAACTTGAGGCTGTGTCCTCTTGTCCCATCACTTGTTACTTGGGAGAAGAGACTGACCTCCACCTCACTAGAACCTACTTTCAGGTAGTTGTAGAGAGCAATAAGGTCTCCGCTGAACCTCCTTTTCTCCAGGCTAAGCAACCTAAGTTCCCTCAGCCGCTCCTCATAAGACTTGTGCTGTAGACCCTTCACCAGCTTCGTTGCTGTTCCGTGGACACGCTCCGGCACCTCAACGTCTCTCTTGTGGTGAGGGGCCCAAAACTGAACACAGTATTCAAGGTGCGGCCTCACCAGTGCTGAGTACAGGGGGACGATCGCTTCCCTAGTCCTGCTGGCCACACTATTCCTGATACAGGCCAGGATGCTGTTGGCCTTCTTGGCCACCTGGGCACACTACTGGCTCTTATTCAGCCAGCTGTTGACCAACACCCCCAGGTGCTTTTCCACTGGGCAGCTTCCCAGCCACTCTTCCCCAAGCCTGTAGTGCTGCATGGGGTTGTTGTGACCCAAGTACGGGCCCTGGGATTTGGCCTTGTTGAACCATCATACCATTGGCCTCAGCCCATCGATCCAGCCTGTCCAGATCCCTCTGTAGGGCCCTTCTACCCTCAAGCAGATCAGCACTCCCACTCAACTTGGTGTCAACGGCAAACTTACTGAGGGGACACTCGATCCCCTCATCCAGGTTGTTGGTAAAGATGTTGAACAGAACTGGCCCTTGGCATCTGGAGCGGAGCCTCCTTTGCTGAGATATACCTTGAGTGCCATCTGAGCCCCTTCCCTCTGCCTTGGGAGGGTTTGGGAACAAAAGAGGGAGAAAAAAGATGCTGTGGTGTGGGATGGCAAACTTTTTAGCAGCAGCCCCTCTTGGGCAGGGCCCATAGGAGAGACCTTTTCCATTCGTGGGAAGATCCTGGGTTTTACCTGCAATAGAATGGTTTTTAAGCATTTTCCTGGCCTGCTGCAATTTTAGTTTTACTGAAGGGTGAGCCTGACGGTGTGGAGAGAATACAGACATTTTTATCATCGAGGCATGTAGAGGCGAGGGGCTGGCAGCGGGCAGGCAGAGGAGTGGGCTGCGTGCCCTGCTGGCCCTGGCAGCGGTGGGAGCTGGGACGGCTCTGTTGCTCTCTGCGGTGGCTCTGGGTCCCCCTGCAGTGGGGGGTGATTAGTGCTTGCAGCAGGACAAGGAATCAAGGCCAGCATGCATGTACCAGCTCTGCAGCTCTCTTGACCGTGCCTTTACTGTTAAAACACTGCCGAGCCAAGCTCTCCCCAAAACAATGAGAATTGCCTTAAAAACCACCAAATGTTTTGGGGTGTTTTTTTTGGAAGTGCTGGGTTTGTTCGATTGTTTTCCTAGTTTCTACGCCTTTATTTTGCACTTGGGACAATTTTTTAGTCTTCTCTGCAATCCAGAAAGCTAGAAATGTGCTTTCTTTTCTTTAAAAATGAAAGCTCGGAGTCTCAGCCGCCTGACTGCATGAGCTGGGGACTGTGAGAACAAGGCAGGGCTCACGCTAAAACTGCAAGAGCAGCCAAACGGACTATTGAAATAACTGCTTCTCTCGGTTGAGAAATGGGCTGAATGGAAAGAAAGGCCAGAAGGGCAGAGCATGTAAGCCGATTCGGCTTTCCTGTAACAAACGGAGAGCACCAGCCCTCCCTCCCTGCCCCAGCTGAAACAAAAAGCCCAAACACAACTAAAGCAAAATCTGCCTTCCTGTTTGTACGTGTGTCGTGAGGCCTGGGATAGCAGGTGGCATTCGGCTCTTGCATCTCTGCCGAAATTCAAACTTGTCTCCCAGGCGAAATCTGGAGGTAGCGGCGCAGATAGAGAGAGATACAAGTGGTCACTGGCGAACACAGACCATGCAAACTGGACATGGAAGTTCACACCACTTTCCTGTCGATTTTTGATATAAAACACAATTTGAAAACTAATCACTTTTTTTTTCTGCAGTTAAAGGTGATTCAGGGATCTTTGACACAAGCAACTGCCAGGAGATGGGAAAACAGCTCTGTCTATGTTAATTTTAAAGGGGGCACGCAGCGCAGAGACTGCAGGCCAGCACTTCAGTGCAGATTGCAAGATTTTAGCAAAAATCTTGACTTTCCAATTAAACAGTTGCATTTTGACAACGATTTATGGAAGGTTGTACATGTCTTTTGACAAGGAATCTTAGTTAGGCTCTGACAGTGCTTGGAAAAAACTGATCAGGGTTGTTGAACCGTCCTAAACCACCTTGTCACTGAATGGTGCAGAGGTGTTGTGTGAAGTGACACCAAGTGTTCTCTAGCGGCTCTAAGGGTGTTTGGATTTCAATTTATTCTCGTTGGATATGCTGACACGTTCTCCAGTTTGTCTCCTGAATTAAGGTGCTGCAGTGTTCACTTTTCTCCTTTCCAGCTGATAGGTATGTGTCTTTGCTCCCCCAAGGGGAAGGAGGCAAGGATATTCTTCCTTTTACTGTGTCCTTAGAGCTATTATGTGTTTAAAGGGAATAACCCCCAAAGCAAAGGCACGAACGTTGGGTGTATCCGTGGGCTGCACTCTTTTCTCAGGTGCTCCATCCACAGGGTTAACTTCGCTGAAATCACACCAGGAGGACAGTTTTGAAGATTGTATACAACATACAGATGGTCTTCTGGAAAGCAGCTGCCTTTGGAAAACTAGCTAAAACTACTGTTGGCGTAACAAACCGAATTAGAATATTTCCAGGATATAAAATTAAGGGAGGAAAGCAGCTTTACTGGCTATTGTCAGAAAACAGAGGCTTGCCTAACAGCAACATTTTCCATATACTGTGCAATTAAGTTACTTGCTTGGGAATTAAATTGCAAGTCAGTTTAGACAGCGTGGCCAGCTGTAATGTAACACACATTACAACACACATACTGAACGTTATTACTTGGTGTCAGTGTTTATTGAACGGAGTGGGGATTTGAGAAACAAGCTTTGGCCCAGGAAACACTAACAATGTGATGGCACTTAACATCTCTAAAGCAGCACAGCTAGCGTTAGAATTTTGGGGAATAAATTCTCCGAAGATAAAATACTTTGTAAAATACCTGCTAATCCCTTTAAACCCCTAAGACATATTCATTTTCATATTGGGTAATGAAAAGCCACAGATTTCACCACTAATCTTGAAAATATCCTGCGGTTTTTGGAAAAGCGAGGGAGACTCCAGGTGTAGGTTCAGTGGCTGATTTTGCAGCAGCAGTTCCAGCTGATCTCACTGGAAAGCATTTATTTGCTGCTGTCTGCTGGTCCCTTGCTGTCTTCTTTTGCTACTGCAGGAACCAGGGCCAGCAAACAGAGCTCGCTGACTCCTTGAACTACGCTTCCCTCTCGTTTTTATGGAGAAGAATCAACGCTCTAGGACGTCGCTTCATTTCAGTTGCAAGACTGGAATGAGATCGGGCCAAATCAACTCTGTTGTAGCTCCGTTGAGTCTGGTGGGCTTAGGCGAGGGATAAATCTGATCCAGAGTAAGAATAACACGAAACACAGATGGGCTGGGTTAGTGCATTGTTTATATAAATGGCTAGACCATGGAGAGCTGCCCGCATTGCAAAATCCCCCCCACAGCTGGCTCCGTCAGGGATCCTTTGGGAAGCACGGCACGGGCAGACCAGCAACAAAATGTGGCGCAGAGACTGAATTTGCCCTCTCTTCCTGCAGCAGGTCTCTGGTGCTCAGAGTTGAGGACCGTGTTGGCAGTGGTGCAGGGGCTCAGCTCACCAACTGTGCTGAGCCGGCATCCCAGGGAGCGGCACAGGTCAGGTCTGTGCCCTCTGAGGGGAGTAAAGTTATAAATACATTTTTGGAACAAAAATAGGAAGCATCCAACAGAGCTATTTCTGATGACCTCAAAATAAAGTTAGATTATTTTTTTTTTCTCTGTTTCTTAGCGGGGCTGCTGAGCTCTCCAGCAGAACAGGAAGTAAGCTGAGGAGCTCTTTGAGTAACCAGAGTCGTCAGATCAATGGAAAAAATGGTTTGAGTACATTTTGTGAAAGTGCAGCCAACAATTTTGAAATTACTGCAGTTTCTCTTCCTAGATCAGGGCTGTTGTTCATGCCAAGGGGAGTTATGTCTACCACTGCTGCGTCTGCAAGCAAACAGAGCGTTTCTTTTTGATGATGTACATGATGTGCACCCGGGGGTGAAGCAGAAATCTTTCCCTTGGTGTCCTTGGATCGAATTCCAAATGAGTTAATCTCTCAACATGATCAGGGTCCTACATAATTTTGCAATGCCTACCATGCCATTTAGAAGAAAAATAAACTTGCTTTTAATCAGAGTTGGACATGGGGAGGTCAGTGTGGTTGAAGAGGTAGGCAGAGGATAAGCAACACCATTTTGCTGTCAAGGAGGAATATGCAGAGTTCTCAATCTCAGAATTGAGGCTCATCCTACATTTTAGTGACACTTGCAGCTTCTTTCATGTTTTGCAAGCTCATCCGAGAATTGAATGCACGCCAAATTAATCTTTCAAGGGAAGTGGAGCTGGGTTGAAAATATCTCCAGCACAGATAATTCAAAGGAAGTGCAACTTTTAAAAAAGCATGTGAAGTGCCTCTAAGAATCTACCTGCTTTTTCCTGTTTTCTTTTTTTCCTTTTTCTCTTTCCTCCCCTTAGGCCCACATTTTGCCTCTTTGCCATCTCATCATGTCACCATTTCCTTTTTTTCCCATTAGTTGTTCTCACAGAGGCATACAAAGGGTTTTCGATCCTGTCACATGCTCTAGCTGGAACTAGAGCACGACTCTTTTCTGACTGTATTTTCTCCAGGATTTTGTCAAGTTTAGCTGCAGACGCTCCCCGGCTTTTCACTGATTGTCTTTTCAGCTGTCCTCTGCTTGCGACACTCACGTTGCAGCCGGGCAAAGGCCGCTTCAAGCTGCAAAGTGGAAGCGATGCCGTAAGTGCGGGGAGAGCAAGGGGCTCGTACGGGCGCCTGCGGCGAGTGGGATGGGGCGGCCGTGGGGAGGGAGCGGCACAGCGTGGGAGAGCAGGGCCAGGAGAGAGAGATAAGACGGACAGGAAGGGAGCGAAGGGGAAAGGCAGGTGGAAAAGGGAAATGACCGCCGAGGCCAGGAAGACTAAAGAGAATACAAGGGAAGCTGCGAAGCCATCTGGGAATCTGCTTTAGCCACGTGTAAATCTCAGACGTCCTTGCGGCTTTCCCCGCTGCGCAGAGCAAAGCAGCACCCGGAGGAGGCCGGGCAGAGCCGGGATGGCGGTGTGCAGCTGCGTGGGGTGAGCCTGCGTGGGTGGCGGGTCGGAGCGGTGCACGGGGGGGAATGTGGGGACCGGCCCGGCGCAGGTGTGGGGACAGCCCCAGGCAGGTGGGGGGACAGCCCCGCAGGCAGGTGTGGGGGCACGGTGTCGGCAGGCACGGGGGTGAGGGGAAGCGAGTGGGTGCCCCGAGGTGGGCAGAGCTGTGTCCTCGGAGGATGGGGGTGGAGGTGGATGGAGCCACTGCTGAGTCGGCTTGTGGGCGACAGCAGGAGGAGAGACGGGTGGTGTGGGGTGGAGGCAGAATGGGAAGTCGGGCAGAAACCGAGTGCAAAAGTTGATCAGGGGATGGAAAAGGAGGAAACTGAAGGGGAAAATCGTAATTCAAAGGAAGCGCAACTTTTAAAAAAGGCACCTGAAGTGCCTCTAAGTTGCAGGTAGAGGGAAAAAGCATCATGGAAGGATGACATGGAAAGGCAGGGGAAAATGCGGAGAGCTCGCATAAGAAGAATTTGAAAGCACTTAATGATGTCTGGGGTGGGATTTGTGGCAAATAGCTAGATCTGAGCTGGCCTCCCTTTGTGGTGAGAAGCAGGACCCTGCAGAGCACAGCGTCTGCGACCTGCCTGCACAGCACGAGCGGAGCTGTGGCTGCGGAACGCCGTGACTGTAAAAGGAGTTAACTAGCAAAGATGCAGTCATCTACACTGAACATGTCTAAAAATAGGTGAGATGAATTGCAGTCCCGAGGACAAAATGTTACAGTAAATGAATACAAACAATCTCATGTTATCTAGTCGGGTGCATTCGTGCCTCCTCCATGCATGTGCGCAGGTGCAGGGCTTGTGCACACTGGGTGCACACCAGCACATACCTGGCTGGGATGTTTGTGTCTTGTATCTTCACTGCAAAAAGTCCTCCGCACCTTAAACCCTGAAAAATTGGGCCATGATGCTGCAGCGGGCTGTGGTTCCTCCAGTGTTTGCAGTTTGTATCGTAACTTGTTCCTAAGAGTCTCAAGGAAGAGCAGGGGGGTATGCTGCAGTTTCGGGGGGGGGGCTGCTGCTGATCCCATCACTCTACTTCACTACAGAAGGGGCTGCAGAGTTAATCCAGACCCTCACCTGGCTTTAGCTCAGCTCTGCAGGCTGCGCTCACCGGCATGGGGCTCCTGGCTGCCTCTGCCAGAGGTGTGGGGCTTACTTTGCTTTAACTTGTGCCGGGAGCAGCCAGCATGACAGGGAAGAAAGGGGCACAGTCCCTGATGGTGCCGTTTGCCCCGTGCTACCTCGCTGGCTGTCTTGAAAGAGAGACAATTTCTCTCCCCCAGTGAGAGAACTGATTAGGAAAGAAGAACACTACATCTCCGCAGGGACACCCATGGGATGTGCCAAGAGAAACTGAGGCACACACAGTTATTTCATGGGATCCCTCACACATGGACTAGGCTGGAGTGGATGGTCTAAGCATCCATGGAGCTGGAGCCTGTCTGCATTGGAGGTGTCCTCTGGCTGCCCCAGCCAACTCCCTGCAGCCCTGCTCTCCTTCCCCGTCCCAGTCCCTGGGCTCGTCCTCATCTCCAAAATTAGGTCTGCAGGTCCCTCACCTCATCTTTAAAACTGTCTGTGCAATTAATGTGCACGGGCATGTCCTTGGCCAAAAACGCCCTCAAAGGATGGGCGACGAGGGGATGCACGTAGCTTGACTGTAGCTAGGGCTCGGTTATTTGTAGGAAAAGCTGTAAATGTATCTTTCTGCACCAAGAAGTGGCAGTTTGCTCATGGAGGCCATGAGTCTCTGGTGCTACCTGAGCTTGTTTAACAGGCTCCACTGTGGAAGAGAACAGAGTTTTAATCTAGTGAGGGTGACGCTTTTAGTGCTTGGGTCTGATTAGTCGTTACTGAAACTCCTCTTTCACTTAGTCCTTTACTGCAGGCTGCTCATTCTCATGCTGCGCATTTCCTCTGCCTGCAAAAGAGCTTAGAAAAGCTTGGATCCCCAAGTCGCATACTCTCAATATTTATCCATTCCCTGGATGATTTTCCAGGGAAGCTCTTAGTCTTACAAGTCCAGAAAAGACGTATATTTGTCAGAACTAGTACCAGTTCATTCTCGGGCAGCAGGTTGGTTAGAAAGCCTTATTTTTGTGCAATTACTTTTGTAAGAGCTCCCTCCCCCCTCTCTATGCTTTCATTTGCTTCTGTGTCCTGGGGTCTCTGAAGACAAGGGTTTCTAAGCTTCAATGGCCGTCTTGAGATCATTTGCTGGCAGGTCTCTCAGGAGCAGCATAGAAGCATCTGTCCCTGGATTTCCACATTCGCATTAGCTGTTGAAACCTGTTGTCTCACAAGAGCTGTAGGGTATCACTTCACTACGTTCTTTAAACCTGTTTAGAGGGGATTAGTAGAAACCCCATAAGCCAGTTTCTGATTACTGTAATAGTTTACAGATTATTTTGTTTAGAAGCCTGCGTGAGACATTACTTCATGCCTTCCTCTGTCAGCCCTCAGGCTGAAAGTGAAAATGTCCTGGTAAAGACAACTGAGGTCAGGAGATACGCAAAGTTTATACGTGGGATTATTTAGCCTGCAAACAAATGGACTTCAAGTGAAATATTTAAGATCATTGCGAAAACTCTTCCATTCCTTCCTTTCTACTTACCCTGTCCGGTAATAAGACACAGTTTGCGGGATGAAATTGCAAGGACGTGCACACAGACTCGGAGAAGAAATTAGTTGTTGGCTTTGTACAGAGCTACCCTGGGGAAATCTTTGCTGCGGGATGCCCCGAGCCCACCTGCGCCAAGGGGAGAAGGGGATGGGGGAGCGCCTGAGCCATCCGCTTGCAGCTTTGAGGGCGGAGATCTGCAGCCACGTGTGGGATTTCAGCAGCAGCCATAAGCTGATCATGTGGAAGGAACAGGACAGGATTTCTGCGTTGCGTGGGCGGCATTGCACAACCGCCTCCATGGCTGATGGGCTGGGGACATCTTCATGCTAAGGCTCCTCTCCATGCTCTGGCGATGGGGAGGGGGCTGCAGAGGTACTGCGTGGCCCGTGGCAAAGGCCCACAGCTTTCGGCGGTGATGTAAGGCTGTAGTCCAAATGAGAAGGCAGTTCCTCGTGATGCTTCATCGGCCTGTGAAACAGGGGCAAGGCTGAGAACAAACACACCAAATGGCACTTACTCCAATCTGGGCCATGTAGGCTGTACCGCTCTCACAGTTGAAACTCCAAATAAGAGCATTTGCACAGTTTTCTATTAAACACAGTACCTGAGAAAGTGAAAGCTTTAGGTCTTGTAGCTTGTTAGACCTGACATCACAAATGATGAGCCTCAGGTGCATCACAGAGCCTAGCAGTACCCCCATGGCCGTGTCAGGCGCCGCAGGAGCAGGACCCAAAACGGTGTGGTTTTTTCTCCAAAGTTGGCGTAAGATCGAGCATGTTCCATGGAGGGCTTGCATGCTGGATGGCTGCTGCTGGGAGGGTGCTATCAGCGGAGTCTCTGAGCATCCTGCACCCATGGTCTTGGGGGGCAAAGCCTTCCCTTGGCGTGAGGTCCCTGAGCTGCCTTAGCTTCAGCCCAACTCTCACATTTACACCAGCTGAGGATCTGGCCGCTGTCTCAAACCAAAGTTACATAAATAAGGCACAGCTTGAGCTATGTTAGAAAGCCCCACCCTTTTCCTGCAGTTTTAGTTAGAGGGGCTGTGCTGCTTGTGATGCTTTATTGTAACAGAAAATGAAGAGAAACATGGAAAAACAAGGTAATAGGATATTTGTTTTAATGTATGCAGCTGGGCTTTTTGTCTGGGGAGTGGGAAAAGGTACACTTTCTTCAGTAAGTGATTTAGATTATGTTTTTTTAAGCAAGGAGGAGTAAAGTAGACTCAGAAATTATTTATATGCCCCTAATAGTGGTTATGTCTAAGGAGGAGTTTAATTGGAAAAGATGATGTGTGTTCTGTCTCAATACTGTCTCTCTCCTGGACGGCATATTCAAATCAAAATAGTTTAGTATGCATACAGTAGCTGACTAACTGGTAGGCTGTTGTTTCGGCAGGACTGATACTTGCACACCCTCCTGGCCCAGGTGTGCTCTTCGGTGTTCAGAGACTGTCATTTAATAAATCAGCTTCCAAAGAGTGAGCTCAGCATGGCTGGGCTGACAGTAGGAGGCCAAGTGGTGGGTCGTAAGGGAGCAAGAAGAGCTGTGGGGGTCCTGTGGACCCTGCATGGGTAACCATGCAGTGGCCACGCTTGGTGCTTTCTAAGGCCAAGAGATCTCAGGACTCTTTTTGGAAGTGGTGCAGCGTGATGGCTCAGGTGATCATCCCCTTTGGAAGTTCACGTTGGCTGGCTGACCACTCCTCTTAGATGTGTCCGAACTTTTTAATCCATTTATTTCTGCTCTTGAGCTTCTGTACTTGCTCCAGTTACATCAAACACTGTGACACCAAAGCTTTTAAAGGTGTGTTTAGGGCCATAGGGTTCCCCAGGTTTCCACGTACTACATGGGAATCACTCAGAGGCTGAGCAGCACCAGTCCTGGACCCTCAGGTGGTTTGTGCATGGCTGCCTGTTGCCCTCTTAGCACAGGGACTTGAATGCTGCTCTGTGTAAGGGGGGAAACTGCTGGAGCATCACCAGCTGACCCAGAGATTGCTATGAAGTCTTTAAAACAGTTCAGTTGAACCCGGTGGCTGGGAAAGTCTCAGGACTGAAACAAGAACATTGTATGTGATAGGTCTGAGGAACATCAGCAGGGCTATCAGGCAGTGGTTAGTCCATCATATGCCCTGATACGGCAGCTGTACAGTTGAGGTGCTGTAGCTGTTCACCAGCTTCTGATCCACGGACCTGTGTGCTTCATGTGGCTGACCTGGAAGAAGCAGGATTTGCAGGTATGGCTGGATGATGGGTACGTGTGGGTGCAGGAGACATTTTGAAGACGGAAAATGATGCACCAGAAAAGGGAGCTGATAGGCTGGAGATAGCAGGTGGCACAGCCAGCTTGCAGCCCCAAGGAGTCTTGGGGACCGACATGTGTCATTATTTACCAGGGGAAGGCTTTACCGGGACCACACTGCCTGCTTTCTGAGACCCACGCGTTCGCTGTTGTTCCTTACCATTTTTCTCTTGATTTGGGTAGCCCCCACAGCCCTGTTGGATGCTGCTATGCATTGCACACCGTCGGGCTGCACGGCCCTGTGGGAAGGAATGCCCTCCCCACCCTCGGCCTCTCCTCTGCCAGAGTTCCGGCAAGGAGTTGTCTTTTGCTTCCTTGGTCCAGCAAAAAATGGTCCTGCCAGGTGGGTTCTCCGTCCCTGCCGGCTGACAGCCCCAGTCTTTCTGTCTGGCCAGGATTTCCACAGAAACTTCCTGCTTCTCCTGCACTGGGATTTTCTCCTCTAACTGGTGGGACTGGCTCTTTTCAGCATCCCATCAGGCTGGGAGCTGGCAGAGCTCCCACCCAGGCTCCGGTGCCCGCACACAGCCAGCACAGGACCATAGAGGTTGTCTCTGATGCCTGGCTGTTTGCTGCGAGGATACACAACCCCAGGCTCTGCTCTGGGGAGAAGCAGCATTTCTAATCCTGCAGAAGCTTCATCCCTTTCAATCAAGGGTCTGCACAGCTCTTTGCAATGATTAGCTCTACAAATGACAATAATCTATAATTCAGCTAGTGCTGGGTCTTCTCTTTCAAGGATCACCTCCCAGAGTAACTGCTGAAGGAGCAGCCAGGTGAAGTTGGACATAAAAGCAGATGCTACAGGGGTGTGTGACCCCAGAGATGTACATTGCTTCGCACTGAGGGGAGTCCTTAACCTCTCATGCAAGAAGAGAGAAGAAGTATGTTTCCTTCTTCTGGTGGCAATTTGCCAAGGTGAGCAGGTTAGCACCAATAAACACATCTCTGTCTGCAACCCTCAAACTGGGGCACACGGGTTTCCTCTTCGGATTTGCATTTCTCTTGCAGCCCCTTTCAGCTGGCCTGAGGTGTAGTAACGTGCAGGTGGAAGAGCCCTTGTAAGGTTAATTGTAAGTGACTTGAGGAGGAGCAGCAGCATGAGCGCACACACACACAAAAGCCAGAAACCTCACCTCCTGTTACGGAAGATGAGCGGTGTTTCTTGGCGTGATGTTGCTCTTGTCGCGCAGCTGTCTAGCGTGCTGCAGCCACAGGGGGTGACAGAAATAGCTCCCCAACACATATGGCACATGCGTGTCACGGCACACGTGCACACACGGGCAGCACATCTGCACATGCAGAGGCCACCGTCATCGCCAGTGCGTGGACCTTCAGAGCCAAGAATGTGAGCTTTTTGTCTTGGGATGAAGAACATGATTTAAGAAGGGATTTACAGGGAGTCCATCTCCTTTATGCCGCGGTGCGGAGTGTGTATGGGAACAGGAGTGGTTGCATCTGAGTGACCAGAAGTGACATCCTCCCCTGTCAAGTCCTGCTCTGCGGTGTGAGTGCTTCCACCCCCGCATCGACAGTGCCTGCGTCATATTTACACCATGTTGACCCAATTCCAAAACTTCTTTCAGTTTTCCCTCCATCCTTACTGGAAAGCAAAGCTCTCCCTGAAATTTAAGTCCATTTTTTTTTTTCCAAAAAAGGACTGTCAAAGGAAAAAAAAAAACCACACCCACTTCAGGATTTGGTCCAGTATGAAGGTTGCTTTTGCTTTTAGTTTCACAGAAGTTACAAACATCCCTAGCTGCTCTAATAGTTGAGGTCAGAATAGAAACAAACTTGTTTATGGGGTGGAGGGAGTGAGAACTGGTGAATCTTTAAACCCGTAGCACCTCTGTGGCTCTCACCAATAAAACCTGACACAAAAAGCCTGCTCATTAAGATGGCTAGTCATGGATCAGCCTTGCAGAGGCATGAGTGGCCTTTTTTATTCCTGGCAAACCCCGGAGCTAGGCAGTGTGTCCTGCATCGTCACTTCACTTCAGACCGGTACCCAGTTCTGCTTAATGTCTCGTGGCAGCCTGGGGGAGGCTGGTGTGCTGGGTGTACGGGGATGCTCCGTCGCAGAGGAGCTCAGGATGTTAGGCTGGGACCTACGGTATCTCCATTAACAGGGGACATCCCACACCATGAGCATCTGCCCTCGGGTTTCTCTGTTATCAGTAAGAACTCTCCATCTAGGTTTTCTGGACGTTTTGTTGCCATACTGGGATTACAACCTGATGAGGTCTTGTTTTCACAGAGGGGCTTATAGGAGCAGTCAGGTGACTACAAACGTGCAGTGGCACTGAAGGCAGCCTGGGATGGGAACAGCTTCATCCTTTAGGAGAAGCTCAGTGCCAAACCCACAGCTTGCGGCAGGTCTGCACCTCCATAGCCCTCTCCCTTTGCTGTTCTCCCAGTTCCTGCAGCAGCTCAAGCCTGGCTGAAACCTTTGGGCCCTGTGCCCACCCCTGGAGAAGCATCAGACACAGCCCCCTGCCCTGGCCGGTGGGCGGCTGGGGACAGGAGTAGGCAGATGCAGGGGTCCCTCAGCAGCTGTGCTGGAGATGGGGGTCTGCTAAGAAGAGCCACAGAGTGAAGTTGGTCTGGCCCAGCCTCACTGGCTATGTCATCACCAGAAGGGATGGGCCAAGCTGCCCTCCCAGTGTCCCTGCCCCAGCTGTGACACCAAGGAAAAGGAAACTGCCCCACAGGCAGATGCATCAGGTCCTGGCTGTTGAGTGTGGTTACTGCTACCAGGGACCTAGCATAGCTTCCCTGAATTTGGATCTTTTTCTGAGCATTGTGCTAGTCCTTATTGTCCTTTCCCCTTCTCTAATTTTCCTTAATTACTCTCATTGCCCTCTCTCCTCCGTAAGTCAATGCCATTAAATCCAGATACCGAATCCAGAGGGGCACTGGCAGCACTGATTATCTGGGCAGGCTCCCGAGGGCTCTGCAACCTCCTTGTGAAACTCCTGTCCTTCAGTGGAAGCGATCTGGCTGTCAATCACTTCTGCCTGCAGCCATCAGAGGTGGCTTCTGTCTCTCAGGATTCAGACAGTTTCTTTGCCCCTGAAACGTAGAAGGTTTTATTAGATGTTATGCATTTGTACTAGAAGGTCTTGGTGGTAATAGATCATCTTTTCATCTTTTTTATTGTACAGGATGTACCACAAACAGGCCCCGATTCCTGTTTACTTTAAACGCTATCACAGCATTACTACGCAGGCTTTCCTGATTATTTCTCCTCCTCTGCCACAGACCTTCCAGGATCTTAAATGCTTCTTATTTAGACGTCACACAAGCCAAACATTAGATTTTATAATCAATATGGTAAGGAGAATTGAAATACAAACGTTTCCCATAGAAAAGAGCTTGATCTATTATTTTTTTTTGTCCAGATAAGTGAGGAGGTGGATATGGCCCCACCATGACTGCAAGCACTGGAGAAGCCAGCCTGTTTTTGGGAGCCCCTGGGGAGGAGCAGGGAATGGGAGGGTGAGAGCAGAGCTTCCCAGTATCTTCTTCCGACTGATTTGGGCCTCTCTGTACTTTTGTTTCTACGAGACCAACCAGGCTCTGAGCAGTTGTCATTGTGAGCATGTTTGTGGTGGTGGTGGGTGTTTGGGGCTGGTGTGGGAGCCCTTTGCTGGGATTTGTGGGGTGCAGCCCCCAGCTGGGGAGAGCAAACACCATGTCCCTTCCAGGGCACACAGCTCTGGGAATAATCACATCTGGGGCATCCTTGACAGCATGCCTGTTGGACAATTGAAGTGCGCTCCGTTTTAGAAATGAGGAAGGCTTGGCAGAGAGGTCAGAGCTTCCTTAAGCACCCATTTACTTTGGATCCCTCTGCTTTGTAGCCCATTTCGAGATGGGCAGGGCTGAAGAGCAGCTATTGATTTACACAGTGCTTCAGGCTTGTGAACACTGCCTGAAGGGTCTCAGCCCTCCACTCTCCAGTGAACCTGCTGGAAAAATGCTGGCTTCAGTGAGCATATCCAGTGCTGCTCATTGGTTTAGGAGTACCATTCAGAGCTGCCCTTTCCTCACTCTTCAGCCCTGAGACTCATGCCGCAAACTCCCGTGCACACATGGCCCTCTGTCAAGCAGCCTTTAACATGGCTCCGTAACTCATTTTTGTTCTTTGTCTTATTTATGACTGTAAAGTATGTTTCATCCAGTCCGGCAGAAAACAAGTCAAGGCAGAAAACAATATGCAATTCAGTTTGCAGTGGTGCATCTAATTTACAGGAACTGGCTCCTTCGTACAGTACATGCTGTGAAATAGCAGGTCTGCCTTGGCACTGGATGGACAAACAGAGGTGACTAAGCAATCCAATTGATTTATGGCAATAGCCTTGCACAGAAGATCCGGGAAACCTCTGGGAAAACTGCCTATAGCTTAAGGAATTGCCACCTGCAAATTATAAAGCCTCCTGGGCACAGCAGAGACCTGTCGTCAGAGCCTGAGGAGTGAAACATGAGGCAGGAGAGCCCCTAGGTTTTGGGGCACTGCTTCTCCTGGAGCTTGCCGTGTCTTGGGCTGCTGGCGGGTGAGGGAAGAGCCTTTCCCAGCAGGATTGCGATGCAGGGGGGGCCGAGGCGAGCCAGTGACGATGGGCTGCCACAGCTGCTGTGGGAATTCCTGTCGCAGGTAGGGTTGTCGGGGCGGATGGGGAGGAGCGAGAGGTTCTCGGAAAGGTTGAGGCACGGCTGATTCTCTGTGGCAGAGAGATGGGAAAGGGAGGAGGTTTGGGTGGATGAAGTTCCTGAGTGCCACAGAGCTGGGTGATGGGGGAGGACAGAGCTCTGATTTCAGGGGTGCCGAGTGCCTGCGCTCCCTGGAAATGAGTGGGACTTGAGGATGTTCATTCCTGTGGCAGTGCAGTGTTTTGCGTTGGGCAAATCGTGAGCCACTGGCTACGGGCAGGTGCAGAGGATGCTTTCATGACTAGGGAGGCTGAGTCATTTACTTGATTTGACTTATTCTCATGATAAAAAGGCCATCCGTCATAAAAGGGATTATCTGGGCAGTCTCTGAACATGAGGTGTAGTGTCTCTGTGGGCTGGCGTTAGACTTCAGGTTTGGTTTTCTTTTTGCCTAACCCACATGCATCCTCAGAAGGGCATCCCACAGCCCCACCACCCTGCAATTTAGGTTTTACTGGTTTGAGACACAGAGATTTTTGTTCTCAATGGCAGCTGAGATTCATCGAACCGATGTTGTTAAGAAGCTGTTTTTCCAGTGCAAGGCTTTTTGGGGTTAAGCAGGTGGGGAAGAAGCTTAGTACAAAAGAAGTGGCTGTTTGAGGGCATTCATCCCCAAAAGCGCCGGCAGTGGCGAGGGGAATTCACCTCATCTCAATCACCACTCTTAGCTTCCGAGCACTCAGTGTCCACACCTGCGGGACAGCCCATCAGAAACATCCCACCACTTTTCATGAGCTGGTGCCGCCACTCGCTGTGAAGGACCAAGTTTGCCCTGCCCTTCCCTCTGCTCCGGAGGTGATGGAGCCCACGGGCCTGTAGCCCTTGATGGTGGTGCCTGACTGCACTTCCCACATCGTTGGGAAGATACGGGGTTGACAAACACTGAGTGCAGTCATTTCTTCAGATATAATAGGAAAATAAAGGGATCGGTGCTTGCCACATTTCCTAGGAAAACAACAGCAACCTGCTGGGAGGGATGGAATGTCTCCCAGCTGCCATAGCCTAAGAAATGGAGGTGCAGTGCTGTGTCCTGTTGCACAAGGGGCCTCAGCTTTGATGGGCATGTTTGGGGAGAAATGGTGCAGAAAGGACAAACAAAGCTAAAAATGAAAAGTCCACTGCTTGGACTTACAACTCTGAGTGTGTGGGGTGTGAAATACAGGATTTACTGGTGGAGGAGAGTGGAGAGCAGAAGGCAGATGCTCTGCCTGTTAATCTGGCCACAGGTGCTGTGGTATGTAAAGTACCTCTGGATCACTGGTGCAGTGGAGGAGGAAGTAGTTTGGCAGCATACCATGGAAATTACTGCCTTTCTCTGAGAGTGATTGATGAATGAGATCGGGTAGGGATGAGGCTTGCCAGGTTATAACAACTTGACAATACCTTCCCAGTTTCTTGTGGGGCACCACCCAGAAACACAGATCGAAAATCCGCCTTGGGGTTGCGTTGGATGTGTGGCCCTATTGCACCTCTCCATCCCTTAGGTCCAGGGTCTCTGTGCCGGCTGTGGCAGCTGTCTCAGCTGGGAAAGATTCCTGAGCATGGGCTGCTCTGCCAGAGCAAAATGGGGGCAGAGGGAGGAGGCAGGGATCAGCAGCCACCTTGCAAATCAGGATTGCCTCCTTCTATGTGGGCTGCAGCACTCGCGGCTGGCTCGCAGTCACGTCCATGTGCCCTCCCCTACACCCAGCGGCTGGGGTGGAGGTTTGGGTTCCTGTAGGTAGCCACTTGTTTGTGTCCTGCAGCCCAGAGAGGATCAGCCAAGCATAGCAACATGAAGGCATTGCATAGGTTCATAAACTTCTGAAGCTACTGTAATGAACTGTGGAGAGAAACACTTATGTGCCGCTGAAAAACCTGATACAAAGACTTTAATGCTCATGTAGTCAGTCTTCTCGCAGACGACAATTCCTTGGTATGTAAACTCCCGCCATCTTATCAAAAATCTAAGACAAATCTCAAGGAAGCTGCGCAATAGGGGAAACTCATCAGATGGGAATGGCGCTCAAGAGCTGCTTCTCTGGGAAGCTGTAACTTTCTTTTCTGTGCGTTTGTTTGCTGATAGCTCAGCTGTCAACCAAACAACTTTCTTTTAAAATATCCTTTGTTGCCAGATGCTGGACGCTGCAAGCCCGCATTTGATAACTGGCTGTGGGGCATGGAGGCATTGGGAATGTGGATACAAGGGCTTTCCAAACAAGGCAGTGAATTTCTTCTTGCTCATGACCAATACGAGGGTGGGTGGGTTTGCATTGCTTTTTTAAAGTAATGGTAGAGTTGAATGAATCTAGGGGCTAGGCTTTTCACCTACTGCTTATTTTTTGAAAAAATGTCGCTCGCGTGAATTGCTAATTGCAAACTAGAGTGCTTGAGGTGTTGGGGCCTCTGCCTTTCCTGTTCTTCTTCTCTCTGTGTGTGTTGAAAGGAGCTTAATTTAATATGGTTGCCCCATAGTTTGGAAAGGTAGTTGTGCTAAATGGCTGCCTGCTAGATTGCTCTCGCGAAGTTTCCTCTGGATACCATAGAAATAGCAGATGTTAATGCTCAACAATGAAAAGAAAAGCTTAAAGTTCTGAGGAAGCTTTGCATCAGACTGGAAGGATGAAGCCAAGTCTTGACATTTCCTTGTCAGAGCTTTGCATTTGATAGTAAATCTTGATGATGCATGTGGCGTGGATACGCACTTCATCACCACCTGACTTCATGCAGCTGTAGCAAAAAACACATGTTTTCACGTCTCCCCGTTTGCCGCCTGCAGCTGGAGCAAGTGTGTCCCAGGAAAAGAAAACAAACTTGCTTTTTCAGGCTCAGGCACTTAAAATATGTGCTTTAGGTAGTGGCAGTCCTGGGATGTGAAAGGTGTGGGCTCACTTTCTTCTGCTGCAGCATTTTGATTCCTGGGAAGCTCTTTCTAAATTAATCAGGGCCAGTGATCTCATTTTCAGTAAATTGCGAGGGGAGGTACTTGCTGATTTTTTTTCTGCAGAGATGTGTGATTAAGCCACAGACTAAATAATAGGAACAAACATTTCAGAAGGACCTTTCCCTTGGGGTTTGTTCCCGCTGAGTCAGTCCCTGTTCCATCAACAAACAGTGCCACTTCAGTAAATGCAGGAGTCAACAGAGCTGAGCGGAAATCGCGACACGTTGGGCTCATTCCTCCTTTTCCCTCAGCTGGATCATCACCATGGCATTCAATTTCCAGCCTGCCATGGTACAAATGTGAGAACACATCGCAGCCTCGCCTTGAATTCAGAAAGCGGTGATGGATGGTGGTAGTCCCACCTAGTTCTGCGTCAGGAAACTCTTTATGGATATGTCCTGAGAAAGCTTTTGCTTGACGTTCATATTCTTCAAGATGAGCTCTGGGGTAAGCCACGTGCACCAGCAAGGCTGCCTTCTCCATGGCAAGCTCACGCGCCGGGCGGCAGTGCCGGGGCAGCGGGGCTCCTGCCCTCCTCCTGCCTCTCCATCTCACTTCTGCAATTGAGTTTCCGCTCAGCCCCATGCAGGGAGATCTTCCCTGGTGCTGGGAGCATGCATCTGCTGTGGGCTGCTTGTGCTAGGTTGGGTTCGGGGTTTTTAGAGAGGCGTTTTTCAGGTAGCCTGGCTGCCTGAGAACTGCTGTGCGTGCTACTTCATGGTTATTCAAGGCAGGCACTGGTATAAGAAACCAGGACTGCTGTACGCACAGCCCCTGCGGGGCTGGGATGGTGCCTGGTGTATATAGGGAGCGCACTGTCATTTGGCTGCCGGGCTGGGGTTAGGATCCCCCCAGTTTTGGAAAGCTCTGCGCTAACTGCCGATTCTGGAAAGCTGCTCTCTTCCACCGGGAGAGGCACTATTGCCCATCATGCGATACGAGTGCTCCTCTAATCTGGCAGGGCTTCAACCTGGGACCTCCACATCTCTGAGCACGAGCTGGGAATGCTCAGCATGAAGGAGCAGTTTGATAGCCCTGAGCTATGCCAACTCGTCTTTCCCAGTCACTGAGAGCAAGTGCTGACTTACTGAGCTCGCTGCTCTGTTCGCCACTGCCGAAATCAGCTGGTGAGACCAGACCAAGACAGCTTTCCTGCTGGACCTGGTGTGGGGACCCTGCCTGTCCGCTGGGAACGGGCTGCATGCCGGGAGCGCAGCACAACTGGAATCTGTCATCCCACCCCACAGCCCTGATAGCTCGTTTCCGTAGGGAGCGAGCCATCGAGTGGGAATGCCAGAGTTGGCTGTTGTTGGTTCCCACCAGACAGCCGCAGCGTGTTGCAACACGAGGGTGCATTAGGGGACTCCAGAGCATGCAGCTGAGGCAACAGCCCCCAGATCCCCAGGAAATGGGATTATTAACAGTTTTCCAGCCAAACGCCTCTCTGTCTACTCTTTTACCGGGAATAAGATAGGGGCAGAGCTTTTTGTGTGTACATGGGCAGCCCCAATATAGGGGCTGGAAATGTCCCATTGCTCAGGGAGAAGATCACAAGGAGAAGCAGAGCCACCGCAGATCTGCTCATACACATAGGTCCGAGGTTACTGAGACAATGTCCTCCACTGGAAAACATCCAGAAAAGCCTACCAAAGAGGGAAGAGAGGTAAGAGAAGGAGCACAGGTGGGGATGCAGTAATAATGGTATCAGTGGAAATTATTTTTCGGCAGGCAAAATGCAGACTTGGGACAGTGCCAGCCTAGCAGACAGCCGAGTCAGCGCCTTGTGCTGTCGTCTTGCCGCCCTTGAACCTCCTGCCCTGCCTTCCTCCCCGGAAAGGGGAAAGGGCACAGTCTGCATTTGCTGCTTTCTTCAAGTGCTTCAGATGAATTCCCCAGTGTTTTGGAGCTTGCAAAGCTCTGTGCAGGGTGAGGAAGCCCAGGGGAAGCACGATAGCTGCAGGGATAGCCTGGCACAGGTTCAGAGGTAACAGGTTTTCTGACTGATCAGTGCTGGGCTCAGAACTGCCTCTAAACATCACTGGAAAATACTTTGGTCTAATAACACCTTCCCCCCCCC
>NW_009646437.1:132472-133109 GCF_000708025.1 Charadrius vociferus | reverse complement strand
CCCCCCCCCCCCCCCTCCCTGTTTTCCCTAAGCTCACATTCTTTTTCTCTGGCATTTTGGCTGACTGTCGAATGGATTTATTGCTCTAATAGCAGAAAATGACCATCAGTAAACCCCTATGTTTTTTCTGCCTCTAAGGCAAACTGCTTGTTGTTTCTTCATACTCCAGAGCACAGATACTTCGTGGGGCGATTTCCCCAGCCTCCATCTGCAGGCTGGCTGTGGGGGCCAGGCTCCTCCAGTGACTTTTGTGTGCTGGGTGAACGTGTGGCAGCAATTCAGGGAGAGGCATTTGGAGGTTGTAGGAAGTGGTGGGGAGAGCCAGGGCATGCAGCCGGCTCTGATGGTCTTAGTGACAGTGTGTCCTGCCTCATACATGGTGTGTGCTGGGAAATCTGTGTCAGTCAGGGACCAAATTTGGCCTTCAAGCGGAAGGACGGGATGTTTCTGGTGCACTTCTATGCACTGGTGGAAGTGCATTTCCAGGGCAGAGCTTTGTCCTCTATCAGGTTTTGTATATGCATATGCCATCAGCAGCTCAAGCCGTTTCGGATATACATGCTGGATGCAGCTGTGCTCATGTGACTTCCCGGGCTAAACTTTGTTACAGAGGAAAAAGCAAAGTCTTTGTTTACCC
>NW_009646437.1:120398-132398 GCF_000708025.1 Charadrius vociferus | reverse complement strand
GCTGCCCAGGGACAGAGCTGGTTGCCAGGCATGCCATCAGCATCGTTCCCTGGCTGTGCAAAGTCGCCGTGGGGCATGGGTCTCTGGGATGCAGTGAACATCTGGCTCTTTCTTGCCGCTCTCCGTTGCAAGAGATGGCCACAGCGAGGTGCTGAGGGAGTCCCTGGTGTCTGTCCAGCAGAAAATGAGGAGCAAACGCATGCAGCAAACGGTGTCCGCAGCCACTCAAAGGGCAAAGCTCAAACCCTGAGCTTTAGGACATACTTCCAGTTCAGGCTTTTTGTTCCATTTCTTTCTGTCCACCTTCCTCTTATTCAGGTGTTAATGGCTCCTGAGCGTGGGATGCTTGGCCGTTGTGGGATGCTAGGCTGGCATGGCTGCTCTCTCGCAGGGCTGAAAGGCACAAGTTGCCCCTATGCCTTTCATTCACATGGGTTGAAAGTATTATAGGGTTAAATTACAGCCAGGCAATGCACCTCAGTGCTTTAAAAGTTGCAGACGTGTTATGTGGCTCTGGAAACTGGTCCAAACAGGAGTCTGCAAAGGGAAACTCGTCCAGGGGCAAATTTATCCCATTCTTTCAATGCACAAGGTGCTCTGTGGCAGCTTGGTTCCCCCAAATCACAGCCTTCTTGTCGTGGCCCAAGCACAGCACAAGAGTGGTGAAGGGCCCCATGCAACCTGAACAGGATCTCCGGTGTACAAAGGGCAGGCTTGTCTGAAGAGACTGAAGAGAGGGGTTTTTTTCTTCATATTTTCCAATGGGACTGGGAGATTTGACAAGACCAGGGACTAGCTCGCTAAATCCAGCTCTCAAGACCAATCCTTCAAAGTAGGTAACTTTTTTTTATTGTCCTCTTCTCGATCTAAGTAAGCAATGGTGCTGTGGAGCAAAAGAGCATGCCCCACGTGTGCATTACTTGTCCCCCTGCATCTAAAGCTTTCTGCTTGAAACTGAGAGCCCATGTGGTAAGCTCTACTGCCTGTCCCAAATCCCAGCACTGACTGCTGTACAGCTGAAACACAGCTGCAGCTTCCCTCCTGATTTTGTCCAGATCCTCAGTTCTGCAAGTACTTCTGCTGCTTTCCTTTGAAGCTGCTTGAACTCAAATTAACAACCCTTTGATGGGACCTGCATCTTCCAAATGAGACTCTGTTAGCTGCTTGCCATAGCTATCATTTTCCAGATGCTTTCAATGACCCTTTTTTTTAAACTACATCTCCCCCCCAAAAACCAAAACTTCCCTTCCACCCTCCCCTAATCTAGTCACTCTCTGGGATGTTCTAGTCACTGGCTTGTGGGTACTTTGTTGTTGTCTGGCACATCAGCGGGTGTCACAAATAATCACATCATCAACATGTTTTTCTTGGTACCTCTAACACTGTGGCTATTAAAAATACCTTAGTTCATTAGCGAGACACTGTTTCCAGCATATAAAGTTTTCCATTCCGGAACGCCTGACTGTAGTGCCCTAAAAAGCTTACAGTTGTTTATACACTAAATAAAATAGGACACCTTCCATCTGCTTGTGCCATGTCTTCCCCTCCCCGCCATGACTACACGAGAGGAATAGACCTGTGCTGCTCTTTTCATAGGCATGTGTTGGCCAAGATTAAATACTTTTATTTGTGGATTTTTGGTTCTTCCACTGCGTCCGTAGTACCGCTGCCTGGGCAACACCACTTGCAGATTTAGGTCTCATGAGATTTTTAATTCTGCCCATGTGAGCTGGAGCTTCAGCTGATGCTGGTGGCACCGCTGGGTGCTGAGGGTCCCTGCCTTCCCACCACGCAGGAGTGAGCGGGCTGCGGCAAGGGGCCAGGCAGTCCCTAGCTAGATGCATCGTATTTGCATACGCAATTACATTTGTGATTAGGAACGGAGAGGATTTAGCCATAACATTTGCATAGCTCCTGTGCAGAGCTCTGTAGGTGCTGGTGTACGGTTGGTAGCTAAGCCTGGGGTGGCAATCACACTCACGGCCCGTGGCCCATGTGCAGGAAGAGCGCCAGCAGTGGTTTTGCTCAGCCATCTCGGAGATGCCGGCTCAGGAGAAACGAATCCTTCTCCCTGGTGGTGGGCTGGGGACATGTCCCTAGTTGGCCGTGCATCCTAGCCACATAGTGCCAGTGCGATTGGTGAGGAGGTGTGAGCCGCCTCCTCTGATGGTGCTGTCACTGGGTCTTGTGGTGGCTATGAAGAGCTTTGCCTGATCTGAGAGGGGCAACATGAAGCCTTTTCAGTAATTCCTGTAGCTGTATGATCAGGAATGCCACTGCCTCATCAGTAGCTTCCTGACTTGTTTTTCACGCAGAGAGTCTTGGTGTTTGTGCAGGTGAAGGAACAGTGAATCCGAAATGGTCTTATGCAAAAAATGCAAATATCAGTAGCTTGCCATGTGACAGGGTCAGTACATTTGCAAAGCAGTACAGCTTATTTTCTGCAAATCTCTCCTTTTCACTCGTTGTAAGACCAGAGAGCCTATAACAGTACATCCCTGAGAGGTCCTGGCAGCCATATGCTATTGCACATAGTTGTGACTCTACAGTAAAAAAAATTAGGTCTTATCCTCCAGTGGCTCTGAACAGTGCTAGCCAGCCAGGCAGTGGAGCTCGGCAAAGTCACCAAAAAGCAACTAGCTCCAAGCTGAAGTACTGAAAGATAACTTGTGATTTCTAGTCAACCTTCTCAGCGCTTTTCTGTAGAGAGCTGGACTTGCTTTTTCAGATAGTAAATCTCCAAGGGAGATACAGGGAACTTCTAGACATCATCCCATATGTGAAACTGCCTTTCTGTAGCTTCCTTCCATTCCTAACAAACAACAGGAGCAACTCAAGAGCTTGGAAATGCCTGGGGTTTTTTCCTTTTCTTTTTTCCTTCAGGAAGGAGAGGTTTTCTAAGCCATGATTCAGTACCACTGAACTAATACATCAGTTCTACGCCTGTCTGTGGGTCCCTGACTCCAAATACAGGATTGCCATGTTGCGAGCCAGCATGCTGCTAAGTGGGGTGGCTTTGCAATTGCAGCAGCCACCTCTCGGTACTTGCCCAGTACCCCAAAGTGGTGGGGGAATTAACCCTGCAGGGCAGGAGATCCCTGCATGGGAATGAAAATGCTGAGATTTCTACTTCTGCCAAGACCAGGGAGGCACAAATAGGATTGTGAACACAGCGCGATAACTGAACCAGTGGAAACACTAATTCTAAAATGTTAATCCTGAATTGTCATGATGAAATTACACCATGAGGAGATGTGTAAAACAGTCCAGTACTTAGCTGGACTTCTAGGGAGCATCCTCCAAAATGTTTGAGTTGTACTTGGAATAGGTATGCCCAAAAACTGGCTTGATGATCCCCAGTTGCCCATCTCTGAGGCTCTGCTGAGGTTAAAAATTGCATAAATTGCTGTGTCTGATGGCTTTTAATAGCTCACAACTCTGGCCTGCAGCTTTTAGCTGCTGTGGGAGATAGATAAGCCGTGACCAGAGGTGTCGCATAGTGCTGGCTTTCTGCAGAAGCTGGGCACTCTGCTGCCCCGAGCTGCTGCTTGAGGGACCATCCCTGTGGTTGCCAGCAGCCGGCAGAGGGAGAGGAGCCTTGGTGCTACTGGTGGGTTAAAATCAGTCCATGAACTAAATGAACATCTCCTGGAGAGACTTGACCCCAAGAACCACCAAAGCATGGAGCTGGAAGCAGCTGCTCTTGGACGGGGTGATGTTTCTGCTCAAGCTGTGGCCAGTTAGGCTCTGCTTGCTGCTCTCCATCCTTGCTGCAAGGCAGAGGTCTGTCCCAGGCATGTGTAGGGCTGGCTAATCCCTGTTAAACTGCACTGGTGGCGACGGCACAGCAGTGGGGTGGACATCCCTGCAGGGACCCCAGTAAAGGGGCTGGCAGCAGTGCCTGTGCTGGTGCAGCCACATTGCCCGCATCCCAGCACATCCAGGTACCACCTGTAACACTTCGGGGTGAGGACTGTGCCGATGCATCCTCCCCCAGGAGTCACCGCTGTGCTCCCGAGGGAATGCCACCAGGAATTTTTGGTTTTCCACCCACACCTCACTCTGCTTGGGACCTCGGCTTTTCTACGCTCATGGTCCGAGAAGTGTAGCAGTTGGTGTGCCCTTTTTTCAAGCCAGATGTGAAAATGTGCACATGTTTATTCTGAACAAAGCAAATTTCTGCCTCCATCATGCACTCCTTCAATTTAAAGTAGCATAAGTAGTGCACGGCATGCCCCGCAGGATCCTGCCGTCTCTCGCTGATCTCTTGATAGCTCACTCAAGAAAGCTACCTCCTGCTCTGCAAGCTTCAACACCGTGTAATGGAAAAATGTAGAAGTGGGGCCCGGCTGTGCGTCAGCGGGTGTCCTAGCAACCTCCGCCTGCGCTCGGCTCGGTGATAGGCACACGGGGCTGTCTGTCTCTGCACAGGGATGAAATGTACCATTAAGCATCCCCCCTCCTCCCTTACGAGGGAGAAGAAGGAAATACCAGGGTTTGCTGGTGTCGCTGGAGCTTGCCGGGTGCTAACAAAGCAGTAATTTATGAGCGTTGCAAAGAATTTCATCGGTCTTCAAAGGAGGACAGAGGCATCCGGCACTCGGCCACTCTGTTTGTCTCAGTACAGGAAAAATGCTGAATTTCTTCAAAGCTGCAACAGCGTTTCCTATTTTTAGGTTAACAATGCATGTTTTGCTGTATGGTACCAAACATCAACAAAGAATGAAGATGTATTTATGTTGCTTTGTAGTAGAGCTGAAGCAACAGGAAGCCGTGAGCCATCTGGGTGCCTTCTGAGCCCTCCAAAAACCCCATCCCGAGTCAGTTGTAAAATGCGCTGTGTTACCGCCATGCTAGCGGGTTTGCTGTCTGGTGGGGTAAGAAGATGGGTTTTGGGGATTGCCTTCCTGTCCTCAGCCACTTTGCGATTCTGTGCGGAGGAGAGAAACCAAATGCCCGGCTCTTGATTGCGCTTGCATTCGGAGGCTTTTCATTTCTTGCTGTCGTTCATGCTCTCCCTTTTGAGGACAGCATGGTGGTCTGCAGCAGCGTGCACCTGGGTGCAGTTGCCTGCATTTTGCAGGCAAAGGGCAGGTAGTCACTGGAGGAAGGGATGGTGCCAAGGGCCCTCTGCATTTCTGAGGGCAAGAGGCATCTGGAAGGGCACCAGCTGTCCTGAGTTTTCCTACGGCACTGTCAGAGAAAGCCAGTTTTGGCAAAAGTTTCTAACCTTCAGGACTCCTATAAAGTGAGAGCTATGGTGGCTGGCTTACTAAAATCAGCCCCAAAGGAATCGCTGCTCTGATAGTGATATTTCTGGGTTGGAGCATGGAGGACATCCAAGCTGGACGTGCGGTTTAGGTGGCAAGGTTCACCTTGCCTTGCTGTAGGAGAGCACTTGGCGTGTGAGCAGTGTGTTATAACACTGCAAATGATTTTACTGCGAGGGCAAGTACCAACTGCCTGTAGCGGGGCATGAAGCAGATCTCAGCTCCGGAGGCAGCGGAGGATGCTTTGCACCTTGGCTTGATGAAGCGGCTCGCCGCCCTGCCCCCGAGCAACAGCGAGAGGAAGCGGCAGCGCCTGCCCGCTCTTCTTCTGTGCTCTGCAAACACTCTCCCCGGTGTCTGCAGTCGCCGGCTGAGCCGTGGGGTGAACTCTTGGCCACTCGCTGCTCACTCCCGCCGGCCTCCTCCACTAGCTGCTTATTTGGGAAGGAACTTCCCTTTTCTCTTTTTTATTTTGATTTGGAAAAATAAAATTAGAAAAAGACTGTCAGAGAGCAAGTGACTAAGTGCTTCATGTGCTGCTGAAGTAAATGAACAACAAAATGTCTGAGGGGAGAAGATGACTAAGTTTTTCTACCTCCTCTTCTGCTTCCCTCACCCTCTAAGAGGAGCTAAACATAGTCTCCTGAAGCAGGAGGACTTCAGCAACCCACAGACGCAGCCTTAGAGACCGTGGGCTTGCGCCTTGCTAAAAACCCCGGTCGTTCGGAGAACCAGGCGTCTTCCCGGCATTCATTTCTCTTCTCCCCTGCTCTTCCCCCAAGACAAAATATATTTAGAAACGCTAAGACACAATGAGCTAAACTCTGGCTTTGCTACACCCATGTTTATAATGGGTTCATTGTATCGCTTCCGCCAGTGCCCTTGCGATTATACGGCTAGATATAACTACCCTACATCTTCTTGTCCTTTTTTGGACCAGAAAATGGCTTGCGCATCCTCTTCAACCATAACAGCGCTGTTCTGAGAAAGGCTATCTGGATTTTAATGTGAAACCCTTGATCTCTACTTCTTTAAAGGATGCTGCAGTCATTTGTAGCTCATCAGCGAGAAGCTGCTGCTTGCTAAATCAGTACCTGGGGGCTGGCACTGGAGTTATGTCCATAAACACCATGCTGTGCCGTTTGCCTTAAAAATAGCCTCTTTCAAGAGAAATATTTAGTTTAGAAACAATTTCACTTTATATTAAAAAAAAAAAAATAGGAGAAATCTGATCTCTCTTTTTAGATGATGAACCTGAATTGCCTGGGTCACCCTTGGGAGATGCTGTGTGCGTCCAGCATGTTGCCAGCATCACTGTGGTACTCAGACCCTCTCTTCCCACATCCAAGGAAGGGGATGCTGGGGTTTTGCGGGGGAAACCTCTCTGCCAGGGCAATGGCAGAGTCGCTGAGTGCCCTAAGCTCGCTCGGCGACTCTGCCATCACCGCAGCTGAGTGGATCACCCTCCTCCCCCCGCCCCCCAAACCCCGATATCTTTCCCCTTGCACCTGTGCCAGCATCAGCCCCCTGGGGTTACCTGGGGTGGCAAGTGAGCTGACAGCAGGGCAGGGTGTTTCTCCCCGAGCATCCTCTCTCTGCTGCACGCCCTGGGATTCAATAGGCAGCCGTTGCAGAGGTGATTTTCCATTATTAATGCTGAAAAGAAAGTTCCATTTTCCTGTTTCAAATGAGCATTTCCCTTTTGGGTTAGAGAAACCTCTTCCTCCCCGGCACCCCGTGGAAGGTTGTAAACATGCGCCGAAGCAGCAAATTTCTTTACCGGCCTCTGCATTCTTCTTTCCTCCAAAAACCCATCATCCTCCTAGCTGGCACCTCTGCAGCCTCACATGCACCAGCTCACAGGAGATCGAAGCAATTTATATAGGAGCAGCATGTTTTTTCCTCAATTTCTTAGGAGCTAACAGCTGAAATCTTCTTTTTCATTCCCCGCCCCACCTCTGCGTGTCAGTACATGGTTGGGTTGGAAAGTCCAACCCCGCATGCCGCACTGGGATGTAGAGTTGGGTAACCCTCTCTTGTGTCTCCGAGGATCCTGTCCCTTTCCCTGAGGGCTCAGGGGTGTGCCGGGGTAGAGCAGGACTTGCCGGCTCTGCACACAACCTTCAAAGGCAGCATAAAAAGAAGCAGCATAGGAAACCCCTGTGGCGCATCGCTAGCAAGAAACGGCCTTGCCTGATGCCGTGACGGTTTCTTCCCCCACCATCCGCTGGTCTTTTCCTGGTGTGGGGCTGCCTGGCTGGCACCGGCACGCTCGTTGGATGCTCTCGCACCAGGCAGGTGTGGCAGAACGTTGGCTTTGGCAGTGGAGGTATGTACCCAGCCCTGCAGAAGTCGAGCTGCGTTGCTAAAGCTGGCATTTTTCGATGACTCATAACTAAAATGGCTAAGGGGTGTGCGTAGGGCTTTAACTCTGAAAATGAAGCCGAGGATAAAGTTACTGCTGGGGCTGTGCTGGGGTCTGCTTGCTCTCAGACCTTCTGCTGCAATGGGCCTGGGGGCAGCTGAAGTGGGCTGCTAACATGAATTCCTCCCTCCGTCCGGTTCTCCAAGGTCACTCGTACCCGCACGATGCAGTGGTCACACACAGCCAGTGCTCTCGCTCTGCTGAGCTTGTGCCACCCCCTGTCCTCACCAGGCTGGGTGAGCCCACTCCCCGGTGCGGTGGTGACGAGCACCCTGCCTGAAGGAACGCTGGTGCAGCAGGGTTGGGATCTTCACGAGCAGGGAACAGGGTAATCTGGCTGAAGTTGATGGGGTCACACTCTCTGTTCGCAGCCTGACGCTGCCGTGTGGGGAATCGGGAACCAGTGGCTGAGCATGTGAGATGCTCTGTGTTTGAAGCCCTTAGCTTGGCCTCGCTGTGCTCCTGGGAGCCCCTGGCTCTGGCACAGCTTCTGGTTGATGTGTTCAGCGAGAAAGGAGTCCTTGTTAGCAGCTTCTCCTAAAGTGCTTGGTTTGTGCTTCCCATCGGTGTTTGGAGCAGTGCAGCCGGAAAACTGGTGGAGGAGAAAGTCCTTGTCTCCGCAGAGCCCACTAAGTGGGCTCAGAAGACGTCCATGGCAAATGAACTTATGTCTGTCTCATTCTGGTGGAGAGAAGCCCTGTGTGTGCCCACAAGCCCTGGTTCTGCGAATAATGGATGCTGAGAGCTGCAGAAGCTGACCTGCACTGCCCTTGCCTGCGCGTCACTGCAGCGCAAGGGGGGACCGGTCCACATGTGCACATTGCCTGTAAGAAGCCTTTCTTTGCCTTCAGGTCTAGACCCCTCTATTTTTAATAGCAGTTGGAGTCAGTGGTGTTCTAAGATTGGAGCCTGTGGGATGCGGAGCCAGGCCTCCCGCTCAAGAGAGGTCCCTTGGCTGCTGCGCGAAATCACCCAGGGAGATGGTTTGGGCATAGGCAGCAGGTCTGCAGCCGCGGGGAGGATGCTGCAAGGTACGGGAGGTGTTTGCTGCCCCAGCACACGCCTGTGGCATCCTGGTGGCTTGTGATGCCCCTCTCTGGGCAAAGAGGTTTCCCAAAGCCACCATCTTTCTAATATGCTCTTTCTGTAAGGATCTGAAACCAAGCAGTATCAAACTACATCCCCACTCCTGGAGGACTTTCTCTGGGTTGCTGATTATATTTAGGAGCTGTCTAGGAAAAGAGACTTGTCCCATGGCGGTGCGTTGGGGGCAGCGGAGAGCTGTGGCTGAGGCAGGCTGCTGCTCTCAGCAGCTCCTGTGCAAGCAGAAACTCCTCCAGCCACTTAGCAAACAATTTGCGGTCCCAGCTCTGAAGCAGGAGAGACAATAAAACTCTAAATAGTACTTTAAATCATCAAAGTGCTATCCAAACATGAGGGACTCCAAACACAAATGAAAGTGCTAAACTGATTTAAAGGGGAATTAAAAGGTCACGCCTGTTGAACATTCAGCTTTAGGGTTTAGTCATGTTTATGAAACTTATAACTGCTCTTCTAAATCATCTTTTTACACTTCATATACCCAGTAAATGTGGGTATGTTCAGGGCTTATGACTAATTTTAAAATTTTTCTATTCTAAACAAATTACTGCAGCCATTGCTTGGCCCTTTTTTTCTTCCCTTCCATCGCTGCCTTCCCACTCCAGACGAAGGCACTTAAAATGCGTCCGAACATTTCACTTGCTCATGGAAGAGAGATGCATTTCTCACTCACATATCCCACAAAATGAAGTTCAGTTATGGTCAAATAGTGGAAGAGCAGCGAGCTAGCTCCTCCATGAGCGGGCAGAGCGAGGGAATAGCAATGGAAATGTTTCCTGCGTCCAAGACGAGCGCGAGCTGCTGGGTGTTTCTGCAACAGGAAAGCTCAACTCTACAAGCCAGGCCTTTCTCATCCAGCGTCTCCTGCAGATTGCTTCACTAACATTGCATGACTTGGCTTTGCATAACCTTGCTTGTTCATCCTCAGTGCTTATGGACGTTATGTTCCTCGGGTGTTACAGTTACAGCGTCCATATCAATGCCCTCTCTGCTAAAGCCAGAGGAAATACTTCAGATGGCTACAACAGTACTGGGAGTCAGTCGCTGTGCTGTCTGGCCCACGTCCACCCTGCCTGGTAGTACATCAGGATGTATGAGTGATGTCGCATCACCCCATAGCATGAGCCTGGTGTGGGCATTGAGTGGGAAGGAAATCTACACCCCCCCCCTTGTTTGGGGGCACAAGTTCTGGGTGTTGCAGCTCACATCATGGCCCACATCAGAAAGCAGACTGGTCCAGTCCCAAGCCCTTCTGGGTCACCCCCAGAAGCAAGACAGGAAGAAATCAGACTCAAAACCCCCAAGTATTAGAAGCTGCTTTGTTGCGCTCATTCGTGTTACTTCTGTGTTTGGTCTCTGACCCAAAATGCCTCTAAGCAGACTGTAGATGCAGCGTCTTGGTTTAAATCCCTAAAATCCTGCCTTTGAGCTGTAGGAGAGGGTGGTTGGCAGCCCGCGTCCTGTGAGTAACTCTATCAACCAGTCTAAGTAAGCCAGATTGGAAATAACTGGGACTTCCCCATCACCTCCTGGTCTGAGCATCTGTGTTGCTTCCCAACATGCCCTGTGCCAGGGACACCCCTTCCCAAAGGACCCAGGCTACAGCTCCCGACCCATCTCCCCAACATGTAAGAACACAGCTCTTGTGTGAAAAGTTGTTTCTTGCAGAAAGACTGCGCCCTACCAAACTGCTGCCCACTGGGACACTGTTGTGACTTTTAGGAGCTGAATCTCTTCCATATCCTAAACTGCAGCTCTGGTTTTTAGGCTGCTGACCTGGCCTTAATATCAAGAGACCAGAGACTGATGCAGTTGTTTGTTCAGTGTCAAGAAGGACACATATTCTGGTCTTGGAAGGCATGTGGGAGCTAGCAGCAGTTCGGGATTTACAGTGGTAGGGTTGGGAAGGCTGGTGAGGTCCTTCCCCACCGGCAGCATGAGAGCAAGAAGTGCCAGAGCCAGCAGAGCCCATGTCCCCAACTGCCGATGAGCAGAAATGACATTTTGAACTAGAAAGACAGTGGTGAATACTCTGGAACTGGGAAAAGGATCAAACACAAGTCTCCAGATGGAAACGGAGCAGTTTCCATCAAAGTCGATGACAAGTTCCCTGATAAGGGGTCAGGTCTTTGGACGGCACGTCAGGTTTCTCAGCCGGACGCCTGATCTGGCTGCCAACAGCTCTGTGCACCAGCGTGTAGCACAGATGGGCTGCAGCGCTCTGGGACTCCTCTTGCAAATCAAGTCACCGAGGCCCACTTTTGGCTACTAGAAAGTATTTTTATAATCTGCCGGCTTTTAAAAGCTAGCTGCTTGTTGAGGAAGAAGCACTGTAAGGCTTAAGTAGCAGTCCACCAAAAGTGATTAGCTGTTTCTGAATTATTCACTTACCTTCTCCAAGCTGAAAATTGCTTTACAAACCTTATTTGTGTGTACTTAATGAGTAACAAATGTATTTCCAGAGACCTGGATCATTTCCCACTCAGGAAAGTACTGGCAATTAATAGTTCAACCTGCTTTACAGGCCAGTGAGTTATGGCTGATGTGCATTAGGAGCTTTTCAGCTTTAGTGAAATAAAGGAGCTTCATCAGGAAGAAATGCCTCATAGAGACAACCGTAGCTTTGAGGCTCAGCTACTCTGAGCTCCAGTGCAGGCTTTGCCTTCCCTCTCACTCAGGCTTTTTTGGCTTCTTTTCTTTGCCAAATTGGACAGAGAGGTCTAACACTGCCTCTCCTCTCTGTAGCAAGTAACCTTAAGCATGGCGCTGATGTGGATTCCACACCACTGCGGGGCTTTGCTTGTCCCTTCTGGGTGAGGACGTTGCAAATGTCCTTCTACGCGATGGGTGACTTCTGTGCGGCCGGCTCCCACTGCCGCTCCGTTTCCTTCCATTGTCATAGGAGAGGTCAAACCGAAGGACCGCTGCTCACCCATCTGCCTTTGCCGCTTCTGATTCTCCTCGCCCCCATCACAAGCAGGAAGAGGGAGCCTGCAACAAGCTCCTGTTTTTTTCCAATACACTGGAATATTTTTTCAATGATCTGAGCAGATGTTCCTGGCTTTCAGGCATTTTTACCAAGACTTGTCATCACACATGCTGATCTGTTGCAGATGGCAGAGAAGGCGGTAGCTTTATCTCTATGACCCTCTACCCCAGATCTTTCGTCTTGGTGGAACCGCTCCCTGGTCCCACTGGAGAAAA
>NW_009646437.1:95425-120370 GCF_000708025.1 Charadrius vociferus | reverse complement strand
CCTCGCGAAGCCAGAGGGGAGTGGCTTCTCCCCTGCAGGAGGCAAAATCCTCGCTGGCCAAAATTAGACTATTCTGAAAAACGGAGCATCTGAAGTAAAAGAAATAATGCATGTATGAGGATTTTTTTTTTCTCTCTAAATGTGATGGACACCCTGGAAAGTAGCAGAAGCTGCTATGCTCCAGCAGAAGCTTCTATGCCCCAGCCATCAAAATAACTTACTTTAACAGGGTTTTGGACTAGAATTGCTAGGTGCCCAGAAGTGCCTTTCAGTTGTGAAACTATATTCCCTTTTATTAATTTGGGTGAAGTCTGTCGTTGGGCCTTGCCTTTTATCTTTGCTCAACAACCGCCGCGGGAGCCTGACTGGCATTGCCTCTGCCAGGTTTTGAGGAGCTGCTGAAGTTTTTATTAAACGCCTTGTGTGACTAAACCAAAAAGTGCCTACTGATCCAAAGCCCTCCCATTGCAAGCTGCTCTCTGGTCAAAACAAGGCTATTTGGCCGTTGTGCAGTACAGAAGCAAATGTGTCGGTGAGGATGAGGGTGGTTTGCATAGGAGGAAGATGATGTAAAATATAGGCCGTCACTTGCTGCTAGCATCAGGATCAGCAGCCACAGCCTGGTGCAGGCTGAAGCGGTCACTGGGCTCTTTCTATTGCTGCCTGGATGGAGGGAGAGGTTTGAGTGGCTGAGAGATGGCAAAGCCGAGCAGAGCATACCCCCAGCTCTGCACCACGTTAGCGGTTGCTCTCCGGAGCACGTCACGGGAGGGGTTTCGGCCAGGATCCTGCATTTTGGTCGCCTGCATACCAGGACGTGCTGGGAGGAGGCATCCCGTGGTACCAGCCAGCTCTGCCCCGCTGCTCTCCGCACCCAGCGCCCAGCACAATGAACAAAGCTGGCCTCCTCACCGCCGCTGGAGTGACAAGGTTTTTCCCAGTCAAGGGAAACAATCATCACTAGGGAAACCTTAACTACTTTTTAAAGACCAAAAGAAAAACACATTCATTCTTTTAAACATGGAAAACTAAATGGCCTCTTTTTCCTTGGCTGCATGTGCGTGGCCATGGAGCAGGCTGACACGGAGTGAACTCTGTGGGCAAACGCTCCCCCCACTTATTTAGTTACTAAAGAAGAGGGCTCTCTGGCGCAAAGTCTGCCCTTCTCAGCTGCTCGCCACGTTGTTTTTCAAACCAGCAAGGCTCCAGACATGAGGAGCGAGCCGCCAACCCTCCTACTTGTAAGTGAAACATCCCAGAGCCCTTCTGAGCTGTGCTGAAACCCCTTTCCGTGGGGGCCCCGGTGCCACGGCACCGCGGCGGCACTTCTCCTTTTGGAAGAGCTGGAAGTGAAAGCGAAGAGCTGAGAGAGCCCGCTGCACCTCTCACCCACACTAGTCCCACGGGAGCGTGTTTGGGGAGTCACCCCAGTGCCCAAGGAGCGAGAGAGGGTGCTGGGTGTGGGGGCAAGGCCGGTGCGGTGCCTCTCCTGAGCCACTGCGCTTGGCGAGGGGTGGGCAGCTGGGCACGTGCCGGTGGGGCTGCCTGGCCACCTGGGTGTTTCAGTTCTGCAAGCAGCACCAAGGGTGCTCGGATGTTAGCATGCCGCAGGAGCGGGGCTTTCTCCAAAGCGAAGGGAAAGCCTGGGTGTCACTTGTGAGCCTCTGGGCTGCAGCGGCTTCACTGAAGCCAGGGGAAGTGGTGAGCATTGGTGACACTGCTGTCTCCTTACGGTTTTTCTCCATCTCTTCTGATTCTAGGCTATTTCAGGATCTTCCTGGGAGAAAGGGGCTGAAGTTCTTTTCAGAATTGGGAAAATCGTTAATTTAATGCTGCTCCCACTCTTCCTCGTCCCACTGGCCCAGCTGTATGATCTTGCCTCTAACAGTGCATGCTGTAGTTAATAAAAAGCACTGAAATACAGGTCCAGCTCCTGCTATTTCCAGGAACATTTGGTCCCATAAAACCATAGGAAACCGTAATTCCAGCAAATTAAATCAGTTACTGCCTATCTCTCTGGCTCAGCGCATGGAAAGGGAAGAGCACCCCGCAGGATCCGTGCACAGGGAATAACACCAGTCAAATTCCACCAGCATCCGTGCTGGGAAAGGGAGATGACAGGCAGTCCCAGAAATGCACGTCTCCTTCAAGCAGACATTAAAGGAATGCCATATGCTTTAGGGTAAATGTACAGCAAGCACTGAGCTCATCAGTCACTTTTTGTTTAATCTAATTAAACACAATGTATCTTCTGACCTTCTGGGTTGGCACTAAGTTCTCCTATGTTGTTCTTTCCATATGAAGCTCTATTGACAGATGGGGAAAGCCTAGAGTTTGCTTTAAGCTTCAGATAAGTAAAGTTAAACATGCAGCAGATAAAATTGTTTTCCCAGCACTCCTCTCCCACTGACCAATTGTGGGTGCTCGCTGGGAGGGCTTAACTCCTCTGGCCCGTATCCCACCCCCAGCTTGGGGCACCATGCTCCGTAGCGAGCGAAAGCTGAAAGAGGGCAGAGGCAGAAGCAGAGTGCTGCAGAAACCCTTGAAAGTTCATTTTTAGAGTTGTTTCTGACAGTTGCTCAGCTTCATTTCCATGTGACAGACAATTAGGGAAAACAGTGCTGCTCTTCACTAAATATATTTCCAGAGTCACTAAATGGTTTTCTACCTAACAGCTAATCAGTCAGCATTTGCTGATGCTGAAACAGGTTTTAAATAAAAAGTGTTGAATTGCATCAGACACCTCGTGCGTATTGCCTGTTTATACAGGCTACGTGCCATTGCTGTGTGTGCAAGAGTGCAATCGGTCAACACGGCTTTGTGAGTTTTCTGGGAGGGAAAGCAACCGCAGAGCTGGATTTGGGGGAGAGCAGGGTGCCAGAGTGCCACAAGCAGGCGCAGGCTTTGATCGTGCAAGAGCTGGAAGCGTGCTCAGCTTTCGGCGTGACGACCTGCGTGCTCGCTTCCTTGCAGGCAAACAAGAGGAGCACGTATCTGCCCTTCACCAGCATCACTTGGTAACGCCACCTGCAAAGCTATTTTTTTCCAGTATGGTGAAAAATCCTTTAGTCTGAGTCGGAGCAGTTATTGCAGGTAACTCCTCCGTGGACGTACAGCTGCGCCTGTGCTCCTGGACCTATGCAGAAATAACTCCTTGAAATACAAACTGAAAGTTACGGAAGAGCCTGGAGGCGATGCCCTTACAGTTCCCAACGGGACGGGTTGAAGAAGATTTCTTTACTGTAAATAGCTTTAATACGCCCTTTGTATATTAATAGCACCAGGCAGGGCGGGAGGCAGCGGCCCGCCGAGCACGGGGGGGCTGTTACCTGCACACAGCCACCGAGTCGAACTGGAGTGGTGTGAACCTCGTGGCTCTGATTTTCCATGGCCAGCTGCAGGAGCCTGGCACAGGGGTTGGCACAACCGGGATGCCAAGCCATCAGCTTTGAGATGTTCACCTCCGTCTGAACCCACACTGGCGTTCCATTAAATGCAGACCCTCTTGCTGGAAGCTCTCAGCCGTCTCCAGTGGCTGTGAAGGACCCTGCTGCTGTGAAGCAGCACAGCCACGTAACATCTCTTTTGAAGCTGCAGGGAAGGTATGAAGGGTGAACTTTTAGACCAACTCCTTACTTGGGGAGAATTTATTTTCAGACAAAGGGGGTAGCAGGATCACTGGGGACATTGGCCAGTCTTGTTCCTCCGTGGTCCAGCCTCTGTCTCTCCTCTGCAGTGGGTCGGCAGCCCTGGAGAGCAGACAGATGAAGTCATGCAGCTGCTGGTTTGCTAGGGAAGCTGCCCCTTGCAAAACTAACCGCCTTTTGAGCACTCCCTCTACAGAGTGACCGGACTTGTTGTATAGATACGTACACCCCCCAAAAAAATTGGTCCCAGCAGCCTGCTCCGCAAAACAAGCTGTGCATGCTGGGCAGTAACGGGAGATGGGCTGAGGGCACGGGAGAGCTTCCTTTTCACGAAGCAGTCTTTCCCTCATAACACTGGGAGGTGGCTCAGGAGTGAAACAAAAATCCGATGGCTCCTGAAGGAACTGCAGAGGGCATGGTCCCTCCTCTCTCCTGCAAGTGCCATCATGAAGAGCTGCCGCAAAGCCGGGGAGGAAGGGGCTACGTGAAGCAGAATTGCCGGTGATCCCCACCTCCAACAACTTGCCTCACAGCCTATTTCTGGCAAGCTGGGAGTGATTTGAGATGGACGAAGTCATCTCAAGTCTCTCCACAAAGCAAGTTCTTGAACACATCCTTAAAACTTGGGTTAGAATCGCCCAGCCAAAAGTGTGTCTGAAACAGGGTGGTGTCTGGATGAAAACGTTTCCCTCCGCTGAAAAGGGATGGGGATGTGCTACCTGTTCCTCGTGTGGATGTGCTCAGTGACTGGCTTTCTGTCTTGTTCAGCTCAGCAGAAAGGTTTTTGGGGTGTTTTGTTTCTCCAGGGGACCCGGGGGCCATTACCCCACACCGGGAGCGCTCCTGGGCGAGACCCGGCAGGGGGGATCCAGGGTGCTTTGCCCTGCTTGGGGTGCCACTTGCCTTCATTCTGCCTGTGCTTTGAAGTACTTCAAGGTTTTAGGCTATAAAGCTCTAACCACCGAAAAAACAAAATCTTGGCTGGGGAAGGTGCGTTGCCTTGGCATGTTTCCTGGGACTGAGTGACTTACGATGCTGTGCAGTGGGGGGAGGACTCCTTCTCCTTGTTCTAGAGGAGGTGGGTCACACTCGTCTGGAGTCCAAACTCCCTCGGAGACTTCTTCTTCCCCCTTTTTTTCATGACGTCAGCCAGGCCTTGATGTTACTATTTTAAAAACAAAAGGAGGGGACACCCCCCCCCCCCCCTTCCCTCCCGCTCTCTGCCAAAACGAGAACAAAGAACAGCTAAAGCGCACAAGTTCTGGCACTCCGTTTGGAAATAAAAACATTCATCCTCATGTCAGGTAGGGAACTGCCCGACCCCCCTGCCAAAGCAAGCAACCCGGATGGCAGAGCAAGCCTGTGGCGCAGAGGAGCCTGGGCGAAGGGGATGCCCGGTGTCACCCCACGCTTGGGCAGCTGCTTGCCAAACTCCTGCACTGCTGTACCGGTGCCAGAGCGAGCTGGGACGCTCCCGGCCACAGGCAGTCATCCAGGGAAGGGCCACCCTGCTCCTCCCGGGCAGGGAGGTGGGGAAGGACCTTTCTTCTTCCCCTCTCCCACCCCTGGTCCCCACTGTGCGGGCAGTCCCTGCATCTCCATGTGATGTGTCCCCGCTCCCCGGCGGGGCTGGTGCACGGCACAGGGGTAACCCGATGTAATTTCCACGCTTTAGACACTAACATCTTTGTCTGGCTTCTTCCTTGCCATTTAAACATGTCAGCAGTTCCCAGCACGGATTCCTGCGCTGTGAGTTCACCCCCGACAAGCATCCAAACTGCAAGTCGGGGCTGCTGGCTCTTCCCCGCCTGTCTGCGAAGCGTTACTGGAACAGGGGCCGGTTCTCCAAACACGAGGAAGAGATTACTTGGGCTTTCTGGAAGGCTCCCTCCCATGCCTTCAGAGCGGAGCAAATGAGGATAATTTATCTGTGGGCTTCCAGCTGAACCCAGTAGCTCGGAGCGGCCAGGACTATGCCGTCTGTTTGTCCCCACTCCTGCAAGAAGGCATTTTTCCATTGTCACCATTGTATATTGTTCGCCTGATTTGTTTGCACCATCGCCTTCTGGGGCTGAGATAAGAGGTTGTCCTCCCTGCCTTTTACCGGTGGCATGTTCCCCAGAACAATCCAGGGAAAAACTCTCGCAGGAAAGAGCCTTCGAGGGAGACTTTCATATGTCCGATGCAGCCCTTGTTACAGTCATGTTAAGAGTTTTGTGTAATCTATCTGGCGAGAAACACAACATGTCAGAAGGGAATTGTTCTCTGAAATGTAGTTACGGATGGGCCAAAGCAGGCGGATCAGCCGCGCGTGGGTTGCCAGCTTAATGGACAAAGCAGCTGCCTTTCAGTGGGGAACAAAAGCCAGGCGGTGAGCCTGTGTGCGCTTGTGCGAGCGTCTCTTGTTCCCCGCGGGAGCTGGAGTTGAGTTTTGTAGCCGGGTAGAAATCCTGGGCTCCTTTCCCCGCTCCGTCTGCCGTGATCTAATGCGGTACCCAAGGATGGGTTAATGTCCCTGCTGCTTCTGTGGAGGATGCGGGGAGCAGAGACAAGGTAATGCGGATGGCTGGGCTCTCTGCACCAGAAGTAGCCAACTGGAACAACACTGTAACGCCATCCCCTTTAGTGAAGTTACTCGTGATTTTTGAACGTAGAGTCGAGGCCCAGCGGCTCCGGCTTGGCACAGGGCAGTGGGAAAAGAGCAGATTCTCTGTTTGCTTCCATCCTGCGCTGGCTCCAGTGCCTCTTCCCCTGTCCAAAACAGCTGCGTGTTGCCTGAAGTGACTTTGCAGACAGCAGAAGCTTAAAACATTGCATTCACCTTTGTGATTGTTTTTTTTTCTCTTAGAGCAAATCATGGCGGAAGATCAAGAATATGGTGCACTGGTCCCCATTTGTGATGTCTTTCAAGAAGAAGTATCCTTGGATCCAGCTAGCGGGACACGCAGGTATGGAGCAGGGGGAGGGGCAGAGCAGTGGAAAGAGTCTTCGTTATCTCAGGTTAATGGGCTTTGTTGGCCAGAATTGCTTCTGATTGCTGCATGAACGTCACAGATTTCAGCTCGCACATCTGTAGCCCAGGAGAGTGACTTATCTAAATGCTAGGGATGGTGACGTGGAGGTCCAGTGCTCTGTGCTTTCAGACTCCTGTGGGCAGCAGGTATCACTGCCACTTTGTTCTCAAGCAGCAGAAAGCTGAGTCCTTTGGGTGAGACCCAAGCCCTCTTGCTGATCCACAGCAAAGCAGGTGATGGTGCCCAGCACAAAGGTGCCCCATGCATGAGTCTGGAAACAAGCATGTGAACCTACCATGAAGTACACAGAGGCTGTGAAGTAAATGTGTTGGGTGCTGCAGGACAGATCTCCGTCCTGTTTAAGGTGTGACATTGCTGGTCATAAACCTCTGACACTACGTGTGAATCTGGCAGCCCGAGCTTGTAAGGCCCAGCGTGCAGGGACTCTTTCAGGTGCAGGTGTAAACAGAGATGCTTCCAAGGTGTTGGGCTGCCCTTCGCGTTTTGGGAAGGCACAGTGTCAGCCCCCATCCAAAGCGAGTGCCATATTGTCCCTTGTTACCCTCAGGTAGTTTCAAGGCAGCGGCCAACGGCAGGATACTGAAGAAGCACTGTGAATCAGAGCAGCGCTGCCTCGACCGCCTGATGAATGATGTCCTGAAGCCCTATGTTCCTGCCTACCACGGCGACGTTGTGAAGGACGGGGAGCGATACAACCAGATGGAAGATCTGCTGGCTGAATTTGACTCCCCCTGTGTTATGGACTGCAAAATGGGGGTCAGGTGAGTGGTTGTTGGGGATGTTGTTTGAGTTTTAAGATGGGATACTCAAAAGAAATGCATCTCCTGAGTAAAACCCTCTGAAACACACAAGTGAGAACGCCAGGCTCACCTGTCTTCAGGAAAAGCTAAGCCAATAGTGTGAGGAGAGAGCCACAGGGAAGCCTGGGTATGGGAAGGACACACCAGGTTCTCGTCTTCGCTGCTTGTTGACTGTCCCGTGTACTGGGAAAGTGGAGCTGAGGTGACAGCACTCTGTTTGGGTGTGGGTACACCAGGATGGCACAGTAGCTTTTAGGAGGATGGCAACCTGCCTTTCTGCTGCAGAAGGACACAGCCAACGGGCAGGGAGCAAAAGGTGTGGGAGATCCTGGCCAGGGTGCCAGAGGGGTGAAATAAAGACACTTAAATGTCACAGCTTCGGTGAGTGAGAAACTTTCCCTCTGCTCACCCTTTGCTCCCATGCACACTTGAGGGATAAAACGTGTGTGCTAAGTAGTTTAGTGCCTTTCACGCAAAGCTCTTGAAAAGTTTCCTAGTAGATGAGCAACACTACCCGTGTTCTCCTTGAGAACCATCTACAGATACGCCAAGAACCCAGGCTGCAGCCACTTGGCCAGCAGCAGTCGTTGAGCTCGCAATGCCACAGCTGACAAGGGCATCCCAGAGCAAATAGGAGCAGCGCTGGTGACCCCGGGCAGCTGCCAGTTTTGGAGCAGCCTCAGATCATCGCTCAGCCCTGGGTCTGCCGCGGGCTGGTGGCAGGGTAGGTTGAGACCCCCCTTCCTGGCTAAGGCGCAGCCCAGACGCGGTGGAGACGCTTGCGCTGCTGGAAAAGCTGATGGTTTCTGTGGGAGGAAGGAATCTTTTTTTTTTTTTTCCTTCCTGAACTCCCGATGTGAAACTCAAACTGGCGTGTCGGGCTGTCGGCAGGGAGGAGGTGAGGAATACTTTCCACCGGAGGGGTGGAGAGAAGGGCAGGGGGCCCCGGCGCAGCCATGTGGCCCCAGCTGGCACGCACCGTGCTGCCGCAGGAAGGAGACAGGACCCGCTCTGGACCCGGAGATGAGGGCCACCAGAAGACAACCTGCTGGTCAGGCTGTCAGGTGCTCCTGTGGCTGTCTCCGGGAGGAGGAAAGCCTCCCACACATGTATCACACGTCGAGTGATTTGTGCACCTGGGTTTTTGGAGCTAAGACAGGCAGGGCGGGCAAGGGGACAAATGTGCCAGGCAGCATCATTATTAAATAAGATGGTGCTGTGGGAGGAGCTGGTGAGGGAGGGTGAATTGGGCTAATGCTGGGGAGTGGGGCATCCCTGGGGCCAGGCAAGAGAGGCTGTGACACATAAACTAAACCTCAGGGCTATTAAACCTGTCCCCTGAGCCAGCAGCTTGCTGCCAGGCAGATACAGGCTTGGGCTTTCCCTGCCAGCCTAACTTGGGGATGCATCAGTCTCCTCTAGTCGCCCCTGAATGAAACCGTGTCTGACTTAAGTCCTGGTGATGGTTCAAGCCTGGAGCAATGCGGGGGGACCAAACCGCAGACATACACAGTCTGTCGTTCTCATCAGAAGGAAATCTAGCTTTCTGAGCAGCGTGAGCAGCGCTTCTGAGCATGCCGCTGCTTTATTCTGCTATTTTATTCTGTCTGCCCAAAAGTCATGGGTTTGGTGATCTCAGCTGAAGCCGTTTGTTGCTTTTATCTGCAGCATTTTTCAAAGGGGCTGATGCCCTGGGGTTATCTGCTCAGTGGTCATATGCCTGCCCTGAGAAAAGACGCCAGTTTGCCTTGGTAAGCCTGTGGGAAACACAGGAACACCATCCCACGTAGTCTGCCTAGTATCATCCCCGTGCGTTTTGCTTGGGTCAGGAGGTGACCTGCACACTCAGCGCTGGGATTTTGGCACAAGGGACACGGAGAGAGGGCACAGCCCCTCTGCAGAGCTGGGCATGGCCAGTGGGAGGTGTAGAGCAGTTTGGATTTGGGAGGAAGGAGGTGACACGTTCCTGTGTTGTTTTGCTGAGACATCTCACCTGTCTTGGTGAGTTGTTCAGAGAGAGCCTGGGCACTTGCTGGGTTGAGCTGGGGCAGGTTTGCACACCATAAGAGGAGTTAGGTTGTGGTTTATTACTGCTGCAGAAAGTGTTATTTTGCGGATGATAGTTTTCTGCATGTCAGAGCGAAGGCATTCTCCACTGGTGGGCTCTGGCACATGGTGGTGTTCCTCTGAATGGTTTGTAACTGCATAAAACCAAGGTCATTGCACGCTCCCCTGCACCTTCCATCCTCCTTCCCCCATCGTGGCTGCACCCTGTGGTCCTGGGGATGATGGTGAGCACCTGGCAAGGCTGCATCCCTTCCATCCTGTACAGGAAGCTTTTGCTAGATAGTCCACTTAAAACAGACCCATACCTGGCAAAGCCATCAGCATTGAAACAGCCCTGTGTGAAAACACCCTGTTTAGCAGGGTCGGGGGATGAGAAAGTGCAGGAGAGACACAGGAGCAGCTTTAGCAGCAGCCGCCCACCTTGGCCAGACCTGGGAGGGAGCAGCAGATGCTGCTAATGCTGAGGGCTGGGATGCGGCAAACTCCCTCCCACCTTCAACCCAGCCAGTTCCTGGAGCACATGGGCAGTTTCCTGGGCATATCTTGAAAACCATGTTTAGTTTGTGAGAATCACTGTTCAGGTTTGCTGAAGGACAGGATTTCCCCTCAGGACTTACTTGGGGTAGCAGCAATGCTGTGGGCACCTGTGAGAAATAACCTCTCTTGTTGTTGCCAAAGTGGTTGTGGTTCCCTGATGAACTGGGAAGATATCAGGTGTTGATGATGGGGGTGCTAATCAAATCATGATAAATTTACCTGCAACCAGGCTTGCTCTGTTATTTCCCATGCTGCTGTATTCCTTGGGGATCAGCTATTGTGGATAGGCCTGATTTCTGGGACAAGGGCTGTCTGTGGGTATGTGGTGCCTTATGTGATGGCCCTGCTAATGTCTCTTCCTTGCAGGACATACTTGGAGGAGGAGCTGATAAAGGCCCGGAAGAAGCCGAGCTTAAGGAAGGACATGTACCAGAAGATGATCGAGGTGGACCCTGATGCCCCCACCGAGGAGGAGAATGTGCTGCGTGCAGTAACGAAGCCCCGCTACATGCAGTGGAGGGAGACCATCAGCTCGACTGCCACGCTGGGTTTCAGGATCGAGGGGATAAAGGTGAGGCTGCTCCAGGTGTGCAGAGCAGGGGGAAATGCTGGAGTGTTCAGTAACCAAACTCACTTGCAGACACACACAGAGCAGGCTGGTGGTGAGACTGTGTCACATCAGGACATCCACGGACCCTGCAGCCAAACCACCCTTGCCAGGAACCTGGCCTGGGGCAGTGCTGCTCTCCTGAGAGCACAGCTGAGCTTAGGGCATCAATGCAAGAGGATGGTTTTAGCCATAATCTCATTAAATCAGCCCCTCGGTTGATTTCCCTGACTGCAAAATGTAAAGTGCCATGCTCCAACTTGAAGGTTCAAACTGTTTGTTTGCTTTTGATACTGCTGTGCTGCTAGGCTGAGCCATTAATCCAAATCCCAGTTTGAACGTGTGCCGATCTCTGGTTGGAGCTGGGAGTTTAGCTGCGATCAGTGAGGAGGCTGTGTTTACATCCCTGTCTAGGAAAGCTCAGCAACTGAGCCCTATGAAATGTCAGCGCTTTCTGCTGACACCTGCACGTGCTGACTGCACTTGCTCAGAGCTAATGCTCGTGTTTCTGCAGATACCTGCTGTGATGCTTTTGTGTCTCCATTAGATGAGCCAGCCCAGGAGTTCTTCTCCTGGCGAGCAGATTTTGTGTCAAGAGAGATGTATGGGATGGCACTTGAATGGAGTTAGGTCTGTAACTGCAGAGCGGTTGTATTAGTTATAGAAGACTTGCATGAACGTTAGCAATGGCATATGCCTTTTGCTAGCCAGCCAGCATGAATTAAAAGTAATATCACGCTTGAGCTAAGGGTTTCAGCATGTGCCTGGGCATGGCATTGGCCGAGTGGAGCTCAATCAAGTTGTGCTTGGAGTAACTCAAGCTTGGGGCACTGTGGGGGCCCAGGCAGTAGCTCATGGCAGCTGCTTGCTCAATTTCTCCATGTACCTTGGTTGGAAGAGTTTTCTTCTCTTGGTCATAGATTGTTTTTCTCCTCCACGAGTTGGCTGGGATTTTTCCAGAATACCTACCTGGGTCTCTGTGGCCTTAAACTCCTGCACCTCTCCTGACCAGAGATGGTGGTGTCAAAATGATACAATTAAAACAGACTAAGCCATTCCCTGAAAAAGCCTTTACACCAGATTTTTGCCGATTTTCCTGGTAGCATTTCCCTTGACTTTACCAGTCAAATAGCAAGCAAATGCAGAAGTTAGACCATGGGTTTAAAAGGTGATCAGCAGGAGTGGGTCACTCAGAGCTGCTGCTTCTGGTTACCCACGTACCAAACCACCAGTAGGAAGGGTCTGTCCTGCTGTGTGGGACAGTCCTTGGGCTGTGGGAAGCCCAGTGGAGCATGTTGCACACGGGGAGGAGGGCACCTTCTTCCTTCAACTGCTTCACGGCCAACAGAGGACAATGCATTTATTTCTAACTCAACCACTCTCAGAAACCCAAGGAGCAGCCTTTGAGCTGAACCCCTTGAAGAGTTTTCCGGCATCAGCAACGCGCAGCACCCCTGCCTGCCCAACACCACTGCCTGGGACGCTGCTGGTCATGCTCTCCTGCAGCAGCTTTCTGCGGTGCCTACGTTGGATCAGGGCATTTGCCTGCTCCTACAGCTCCCCCGTGACCTCCCCAACTCTCCCAAAGTCCCTCTTCTGCTGCAGGCACCCATGAGCACGCTGCAAGCTACTCCAGCTTGGGACAACCCTTTGCCTAGTTCCCATTGCTGCATTCCCGTTGCTGTTGTTTTGCTGGTGCTTATTATAAAACTGAGGCTATATTAAAAAAAGGAGTGGGCCAGTTGGGACCAAAGCTCCCATGTACTGTTCCTTCTCCCTGCTTTCTTGCTATAATCAGGGATATCTGTCTATTTATAGTCCAACATGATATAATATCCTTGGCCTCCAGCGGTGCTTCTCAGCCTGTGATCTGGGGCTTTATGGCAAAAGCAGGTCATATGTGAACTGGTTGAAAGAAAAAAATAATAAAAAAAAAAGAACAAACCAAAACCTAATTATATTCCTACACAGGCCAAAAAATACTGTGGTGGAAAATAAAAGCCATAAAGGAGTGGTGAGAGTTGCACCTCTGTTTTAGCCAAGCATAAGTGAGTTGCTGCGCGATGTGAGGGGTGGAATTTTTTTCAAAGAGGTGAGGCAGCTCTTTAATTGAAAAATGTTGAGAAGTGCTGGCCTCCAGGAGTAATCCTGCTGCTGCTAGGGGCTGACTAATTTGATCAACGCTCTAATTACTGTAATTCTCCTTAAATCCTTCAGCTTCTGGATTATTTCCCCCTAAGCTAAAGCATTAATAGTTCACACTGGTTCACGGCTAGCTTTTTCTCCAGCAGGGCTGTAGAGCCGGTCGTGCTGCACTGTATCCCTGCATTTGCCCTTTTCCTGGGGTTGAATTCCCACCTTAGGGAAAGGGCCTTCGGTGCCCTGAGGCTGCTACTGAGCCCTCAGAGAAAACTTTGGGAGAATATTATTTACCAATAAGTGTCTTCATGTATTCTTTCCTGCTGTGGATGCTTCCCTGGGATGAGCAGGGGTGAATCTGCCCTGCCCCTTGCCCGCGGCCAGAGGCTGATCGAGGAGAGCACCTTCCTCTGCAAGGGAAGGGCAGGTTTTGGCCCCAGGTGCATGGGCTGGAAGGGGACATGGAGGAAGGAGGGACAGTGTGGGCAGAGGAGGTGAACAGGCAGCTCTGGGTTGGTAATGAGGATAGAAACCCTTTCCTGGCTGAGCTCTTGCTTTCCCAGGTGGCCTTGAGGATCCAGTTCTTCTCTAAAAATTAAAATTGTCCTCTGCAAAAGGAGATTAATGACACTTATCTAACTTTCTGGAGTAGCTTGAAACTGTGAAGCAGTAGCTATTAATAAAATTACCCTGCTAAAAGTAATACATATGATCCCTGATGACCCAGCTGAAGCTTACTGGAGCTCATTCCCAAGAAGTTTTGCTCCCAAGCTCCTGCTCTGGTCTGAGAGCTGCTCACCATTGCCTGCAGCCAAGTCATGGTGGGACTATGTTCCCTGGTGCTGGGACGTTTGTCAGGTCCCAGAACCAGCCCTGAAAACCCTCACCTGACTTTTCCGAGACAGGCGGCTCATGAGCCCCATCTGAGGCCAGACACAGTACCGGAGGGGGAACCGCCTGACCTGAACCCTGCCCCAGTGACGCCAGTGCAAACTGGGATTGCTGGTGGGGCGGAGGTTGCGATAGCCCTTATCAGCCCCCCTCACATTTCTGCTGAGTGGAAGGCAGCCCCCTGGGGGCTTGGACACCTGTAAATGCTGTGGCAGTTGTCAGCCCCACAGCAGCAGCCTCTGGCTGGGCAAGGAAGCTGCGGGAGGCAGGTAATTATGGGAGCAGCATTACGGAGAGGCTCTTTGGCTTTCCTGAAGCCTAGATTGCCTTATCTGAAAGGCCATCTGTGGTTTTCATTTATTTTTAGGAGCACTTAGAAGTCCATCTCCTTTCTTGGATGCTTTGTGGAAAGTTGTGCTCTTTACATGCGAAATTAGTGCTGTGGCACTTCTCCAAATTGATATCTATCATCCCCTGGGGAGAGGGTGGGTTGATTTTCGAACTGCCCCGTCAGGGCTCACGTGACGGATGTATAGTGGCGTAGCGCCCTTCCCCTATACATTGTGCACGTGCCACCAGAGCATCCTCGAGGAGACCTCCTGCCTGCGCTGCTGCAGCCTGCTGCCTCATGAGACACAGCCTTGGCACTTCTCCAAATTGATATCTATCATCCCCTGGGGAGAGGGTGGGTTGATTTTCGAACTGCCCCGTCAGGGCTCACGTGACGGATGTATAGTGGCGTAGCGCCCTTCCCCTATACATTGTGCACGTGCCACCAGAGCATCCTCGAGGAGACCTCCTGCCTGCGCTGCTGCAGCCTGCTGCCTCATGAGACACAGCCTAAAGCAGAGAGCCTGGCTCTGCTTGGTCCATTGGCAGGATGGCTGCTGCAGCAGGGAGGTGAAGGCAAGGCCAAGAGCTGGCAGAGCACGCATTGGTGAGAAGGTTGTCCCTGGCCCCTGCCAATGCATGCTCTGCCAGCTCTTGGCCTTGCCTTCATACCCTGTGGCAGCACGGTGGTCAGGCTGGGCCCAGGGTGGTTTGAAGCTGGGTGCGTTGGTTGCACCCCGTGCAAACAAAGTTTTTCCTGGAGACTTTTCACATGTTGCTTTCGTTATCGCCTTTGTTAACACTTGCACGGAACACTAGCTGGAAGTTGGAAGTACGCTGTGTGATTCATCTCAAAGTAGATGTCAGGTGTGGGTTTTGGTGCTAGGCTCGCCTTGCCCAGCTCCCTGCAGCCTGGGCACTCAACCCTCCCCCAAGCTGGCCTGGCCACCATGTCCATGGCCAACCTTCTGCCCAGGGCGATGCACATGGTCCCATTCTGGGGCACTTCCCTGGATGGGTCTCAGAGACTTGCCAGGGCACATAAATCTCTGGGGCAGGTGACTTCATTGTGCTCTCTTCCTTCCCGGCCTCTGCTCTGTTTCTTCATCTTTACTTCATCTTCCCCAGCCCACAGGATGTCTTTTTGGCCTCTGTCCCTTCACTCTATTGTGTGCAAACACGCTGTCCGGAGTGGTGGGATGGAGCTGTGCAAGTGGAGCTGTGAGCAGGAGCATGTGTGGTTTAAAATAGCCCCTGTATCCAGGAAGCAAGCTCTGCCTGCTCGACCCACGGCCGCTCTGGACAATGAAACGTGCTGATCTAAAAATCAGAGCCCCAGCAGGACCGGAGAAATGGGGAGCAACCTACAAAGCTGCTCAGAGGTTTGGCTAGGAGCCTCTGGGTCAGGGCTGCGTGCCGTCCCTGCAACGGACCAAGATGTGCTGTCCCCGTGGTGGGCCAAGCATGGATGTGCCTCTGGGGAAGAGGTGGAGGAGAGCACAAGGCTGCTCACTGCATCTCGGTGCCAGGCTGCTGCCTTTGAGGGTTTGCTGTGCATGGGCTATCAAAGGACTAGTGAGGCAAGACAGCCATGGGGCTTGCTCCTTGCCTTCATCTCCTTGCTGCAGTGGTTTGTGGAGGACTTTGTGCGGAGGGGGTTTTGTGCCTGCTCCTGAGATGTTGTCTCCATCCACGCTCAGTTGTGTCCTTCCACGGTCGTGCTCTGCCTTCCTCCCCAGGCAGGGGTGCAGCCCGAGGCTGGTGTCAGCGCCTGTGCTCAGACACAGCAGCAATTGGAAGACATTGGGGCACAATGTGGCCAGAAACATGTGGTCTCCAGCCACTGGTGGGCACTAAGCGCCCGGTCCATGAGAAGTAGCTCGTCCACATTGCTGGTGACCTCACCAAGTACATGATGGTGGAGACTCGCTGTTTGCTTTAGGGGGCAAATCAGTGGAGCTGTGAGATGGTTTGGAATATGCAAGCCAGAGAGCTGCTACCTCTTCTCACCCCTCCTCTATAGACAGGTGCTTCAGCTGCCAAAAAAAAGCTGGTTACATCCTACTCAGGGACATGTGTGGCTGCTGAAACACCTGTCCTTGCCCTGGCTCCCTCCCTCCCCATCTTGCTCACCACTCTCCCTTCTTTTCAAGAAAGAGGACGGCACTGTGAACCGGGACTTCAAGAAGACACGGACAAAGGAACAAGTCACGGAGGCCTTCAGGGAGTTCACCAGAGGAAACCGCAATGTTTTGGTGAGTGGGGGATGCTGGGGGGGCTGCCAGGAGAGGACTCCTCCTGCAAAGGCTGCCCTCGGCTGATCGGCTCCCTGCCCTGAAGGGCTGCAGCCTGAGCAATCTCTCTTAAAAAAGCATGAAAATTGGCAGAGGGAAATGCCATCCTGCTGCAGGGGTGAGGGGAGAGCAGCAAAGGGCTGGTAGGGGACATGTTTGCTGTAACATCATTGCTCGGGCCAGGTCCGAGTCTGCTGAGAATGCTCAGGAGTTGGCCCCAAAACTCGCTGCAGAGGCACAGCCATGTTCTGCTCCCTCATTCCTGGGACTGATGGCAGCCTCTGAGCCTGCTGTTTATCTCAGTATGTGATGGTGTGGGCAGTGGGGACTCCCACCCTGGCAGAGCGGGCTGCCCCACGCTCGGGCTGCCAGGAGAGGTGGCCAAGGCATCCCCCTGCTTGCACCAGGCACCCTTCGCATGGGTAAGCCACAGTTGGCATTCCCCAAGTTTCTCTTCTGTTGCCAGGAGAATAAGAGACGTAGCTGTAAACAATTTACACCAACTGTGTCAAATATCCTATTTGACAAAGCACTCCCATTTTAAGCTGCACTATAACAAAGCCTACAAACGCATGCCTCCAGCTGGAGTGGCCCTTGGCACTTCCTCCTTCAAACCAGCATGTTTGCTTTGACAAGACCTACTCAGGGATTATTCCTGGATCTGTAAATGAAATTGTCTGGCTGCATTTTATCCCCAAAGAGCTTGGAGCACGCTCACACCGTCATACCCTGGCTCTGGATGGGGCTCCTTGACAGAAGCATTCCAGTACAGTGACCCCCACATCTCCCCACGCAGTCAAAGTATGAAAATTCAGGTGTATTATAGTGCACAGGTACCTGCTGTGCATGTTCCTGTGCTTAGTCCTTCTGTCTAAACTTCAAAATCAAATTATGAAAGGGGCCACCTGGGAACATTCAGTGCCTTCCAACAATTTGCAGGGATGCTCAAACAGGCACGTGGGTCTTGACCTGCATGCTGACTAGCATGAAAGCCCTTCCATCTATGGTACCAACTTTGTGGAAGTGCTGATATGGAGTTACAGAAGCGTCTCGTGATGCTTAACTGACTGAGCGATAAAGTGACGGATGAGGTGAAGAGCTGACCTATTAAAAAGAGTGCAGATGAGAGGAAAAGAGCAGCCTGGCTGTGCAAGCACAGCAGCGGCTGCTGAATTAGCTGTTGCCTCCTTGGGAGCACCATGGATGTGGAGGGGAAAGTCTGCAGAAAGCACTGGTTCAACAAAAGTAAATGCTCTCACCAAGTTTTGGAAGTTGCAGGGTGCCACAGCAGCCAAAAGGATATGTGGATCCCAAAAGAGAGAGGACACCCTCCAACAGGACACATCTATGGGGAGGATGCTGAGCACAGGGCCGCTGGGGGACGCCCCCACATGCAAACGTGGTATCACGGAGAAGATGCCGGGAGGGGTGGCTTTCCTGTCTGCCCTATGCAGCAGTTCTTATGTAAGCTTCCCACAGCGCTGACAGCTCGGTTTGGTTTTTTTTTTGTAATTCCAGAACAGTTACCTTAACCGGTTGAAGGGTATCCGCGCTACCCTGGAGACATCCCCGTTCTTCAAATGCCATGAGGTAATACTCACATTTAGATAGAATCCGCCTGGAAATGTGAACAGTTTAATCTCAGCTTGTCTAAGGAGAGAAGAGAAGTCAAAGTCTGTAAATTTCTACAGCTTTAAATTTATTCTTATTTCCCTATTTTCTAATACTTACATGGAGATATGGATGATGATTGATGTAATGTTCCTGCATCTGACATAGGTTCAAATCTACTGAAAACAGGTGTTCATGCAGATTAAAAGTGACCTAGGAGGAATTCAGGCTGCTTATGGGTTTATACAACTGGAAAAAAACCCGTAGTGTACAGGGGTTTTCTGGAGAGAAATTCCTGTCTGAATGCACATCAGGTTCCGTTTAGCTGCCAGTTGCTCCGTGTGATCAAACAAGGCTTCAACGTAGCCATACGTTGCCAAAAACAAAATATCCCCAAAACTGCCTTTGCTGAGCTGGTTAGGGCGCGACGGTAAGGACCCTTCCCATGGAAGGACTTTCCTTCAGAAATGAGTGTCCTCAAAATCAACATTTTCTACAGGGGAAATTCAGTTCTGGTGCGAAAACAAAGAGGAAGCGCTACATTTTTTGGCCATTTCAACAGGAATTGGAATGCTCCATAATTTAATTAAATCATTTTATTGATTTAGCATCAGCAAAGAGTATTTGCTATTGCATCTACTTAACAAAACGTGAGAGCGCATGTCCTTGGCACACGTTGTCTATAGGCAAAAGAGCCTCATAGGAGCCCTTGACTCCCAGGAAACGGGAGCCACAGCTCCAAGAGTCCCCTGTCCCTCAGCTGGAGCCTCGTGAGCCACCTCAGCCCCATCTGCTCATGGAGGGTCCTGCTGGGACCCTGCCTGCCCGGAGCCGGAGGCAGATGAGGCTGTGCCTCCAGACAGCAGCGCCTGTAAGGCAATTGGAAGGGAAACGTCAAACCCAAGGGTTTCAGGTCAGTTCAACAAGGGAAACAAAATACTCCCTGAAACCAAATGCCAGGGTTTCGTTTGAAAACACAGAAACAAAACAGCCTTTCAAGGAGGTTTTGAAAGGAGTTTCCACTCCTTAAAAACTAAAAAGCAGCAGCTTTGACTTTCCATCCCACTTTGAGACGAAGCGCAGCAGAAGGTCTGCCAAAGCTCTGCGTGTCCCTCCACGGGGCCCTCGCTGGGCAGGGCTTCTCCAAGGAGCTACAGGAGAATTCGGTGACCCAGGACAGGCAAGCAAAGAATGTCAGCAAAAGGTTTTTCCTTAAAGTTAAAGTGTTCTGTCCTGGTCAAGAGAGGGCTATAAGAGCTTGGAAGGAGAAAAGCTAAAGATAAGCATTTCTGGGAAATAATACATATCTCTGGACCTTGGACATTTTCCCAATGCACTGGAGGAGGAAGTGTCCTCAAAAATGTAAATTCATAATAGCTTTTGCAAAGAGTACGTGCTTCCTGTTCAAAACCCTCCTCTACAGGCAAACCTCAAGCTAAACCCTGCTGATAGCATTGGAAAGATTGGATAGGTTTGGAAAGCAATCTTCATTTGGGACAGCTCTGAAGCATGTCCGTGGGTGCTTTTCTGTAGTACCACCTGCTAAAATCTTCTGACTGAAGGAGCAGATTGATCAGAAGAGCATGGTGGTGAATGGCCTGACACCGATATGTGTTCCCCAAGCGTTGGGAAGCCACGGGAGAGCTGCTGCTGGGCGGCAGCCTGGCTGGGACTGCGAGCTGGGTTGGCCTTCAGCTGGAGGTACCCACCTGCTGAGCATCTCTTTGCTCCGTGGATGGTGAGCATTGGGCTCGTGGGGTCTCACCCCCCTGCAACAGGCCTTGAGACTAATGCTGTCAGAAGCAGTGTGCTTCACCTTGCCACATGCACCTGTGGACTCCTCCGGCCTTGCCCAGGCCAGTACTTGCTGCAGGATTTTCCCAAAGGCTGACCAGGATATGAGAGAGCCCTTCAAAGTAGATGCAGCTGAGTGAACTCACGGAAAAGGAAATTCATGTACGTGCACCTCAGTAGCTTGCATCCCTAGAGCACTGTGAAAGATGGGAGGATACTCTAGGGGGAATCTGGGTGCAATTGGATGGTGTTTCAGGCAGGAGACAGCACATTGCAAGTAACTCGTACTTGGAGGGTACCTATCCCTGCAGTGATGTCTGCAGGGCTGGTGTGTGTGAAGAGCGCGAGCTGGTCGCAAAGAACCAGCCTTGGAAAAAATCCCCATCTGAAGGCTGAGACCGTTCATCTCATTCCTTCCCTGGGGACCTTGACTCAGTTTCCAAAATGACATCTCTATCTCATGCCCATGTTTTTCTGATCCTCACCTTGTGCCAAGAGCTGGCTTGCTTTTGTGCATGCAAAATCTCAGCATTATCTCTTGCAAATGCAGCCTGAGATAAGGTATCTGAAAGCCCTGAAGCTGGCTGAGGATGAGTAATAGGAGCACCACTAACTGGTCTCTCCTCTCCGCAGGTAATTGGGAGCTCCCTCCTCTTTATTCACGACAAGAAGGAACAGGCCAAAGTCTGGATGATTGACTTTGGGAAAACCACCCCGCTGCCGGAGGGACAAGTTCTCCAGCACAACGTGCCCTGGGTGGAAGGCAACAGAGAGGACGGCTACCTCTGGGGGCTGGACAACCTCATTCAGATCCTGACAGAGTTGTCCCAGAGCGAAGACTTGCATTAAAGCCACGTGTCCGACTCTGCCACTACCCCCAACCTGTCCCCGACTGACTCTTCTGAACTGCACTACAAGACACTTTCCAGCCCTCGCCCTTCCCGTTTGAAAGCTATACTCTCCCTATTTAATGTGTTTTTGTTGTGGTTTTTTAGGTTGTCTTGTTGTGTTTTTTTTTTCTCCCTCTCCATGTAAATAGAGAGCCAACCTGCCAGAACAAAAGCTGAACTTGAAACCTTGGCTTCGCAGAGTCAGTGGGAGCATGTGGCCGTGCCGGCCGGGAGCAGCCCGGCAGGGGTTGCTTAGGCAAGCACACGCTTTGCCTACCGTGCTTTTGTCTCTTGCGCAGCCTGATTTTTAAGAGGGCTGGTGGAGGAAGGAGCCTCTCCCTGGGCTGGAATTGGTAGCTTCATCCCAAAAATACTCAGTGGCCATGGCCAGGACCCACTGGCAACCAGGGTGCGTGAGCAAGGCCTGGAGATGGTGACGGATACTGGGGTGGGAGCCCCTTAGTTGTCTTTGCTGGCACCTTTCAGCCTAGGGAACTGGCTCTGCCGAGTCCCTGAGAGAAGGGCAGATTTGGGTTTTCTTTGTGTTCAAGACATCACGTGGAGGTTGCTCTGTTATTTCCAGGTGGCACTGGAGGATGAAGGTTTCCCTCCTGCTGTGGGGCCGAGAGGTTGGGCGCAGGTATTTACCATGGCCAGGTGCTTCCCACCCATGTACCCTGCGCTGGTGTGGCGGGTAACACTTCGAGCTCCTCTCTAGAGACCCAGCTCCCCTGCTAGGAGCTGCTTCCAGCCCTCCATGGAGAAGAAAGACTTTGGGCAGGGCTGGGGGAGAGAAAAATAACTTATAAGGGACTACTATGAGACCTAAAGTTGCCATCTAGGTTGATCAGTCTTTTTTTGGCAGCAGTTGAGCACATGTGTAGGGGTAGTGCTGCCAATGCCCGCAACCTGGCCCAGGGCAACCCTTCTGCCTGAAGCATCTCCGCAATTTTTATCAGCAGCGGGTGAAGGGTTACAGCAGCAAAGCAGCTCTCAAGGCAGCCCGGTTAGTCGTCTTTGGCAAAGCAGAGTCAGGTATCCCCATGCCTTCCCGTTTTTTCCTGCAGAACTGACTAACTCTGCCACTGCTCTTCGGCGCTGGCTTCCCAGCCTGCTTGGGCCACGCGTACGGCCTCCGCACTCCTGATCCTGCGAAAACACCCAGTTCCCTATTTAGGGCGGAGGCTATTTTTTAACTTCCTGGAACATTTGAACTAAGCGGCTTGCTTGCGGCAGAGCTGGCTTGCTAAAGGTCAGCCGTCGAGAGGGCGGTGGGGAGGGGAGGCTGCAGGGGAAGCCGGGGAGTCCCTCACGTTGAGGACAGGAGTGTGCAGTGCTGGAGGTGGTGCAGGAGCTCAGCAGCCGGCGAGTCCCTCACCCGCTCCATCCCCAAACCCTGGGGCTCATCTCGCTCTCCGGGAGCGGTGCTCCAGAGCCCCTCTGCCATCGTTCGGTAGGTCCAGCGTCCTCAGCAGGAGAGGTCTCCTCCTGGCAGCAATAAGGTGGAGTTGATGGCCATCAAGCCGTCTGCAGCCATGCCCCAGCCTCTTTCCCGAGGACTGAAGTCTCCTAAGGTTTTTCTCAGTTCATAGCTCACCAGACAGATGTCTTTAGCTCATCCGATGCCATGTAAATGGTTGCACTGTTTTAGCTCTTTGCCAGGCTTTCTAGAATAGCCCATGTGGAAGTGCCTTATAGACTTGCCTCTGTTCCATTAGTGTCATGGAAAAGGTTGGGGTTTTTTTAAGTTATATTTATTTTCATCCCATTTTAATTGCACAAAACACTAAAACTTAATGCATGGAATCTCTTTTTTTTAAAAAAAAAAAACAACCTATGTTTTTAGTTTTTAAACCATCCCTTTTCCAGCTTTGGAGAAAGGGTGTGAACAGATATGCATAGACGTGTACCAGTTATCGCTGTACTTTAGCTTTGAGCTGCTCTTATATATGTATATTATTTTTTAAGCCTGTTTATAAACCAGATTTCTTGCTTCATGGCTTCAGAAGAAGCAGATTGTTCCTCTCAGATGTCTTCTGCCTTTCTGGAGGCTGGAACGGTTGCTGTGAGGGATTTTCTCCACTCCCACCTCCCCTCTCGGTCATTGGGTAATACAGAAAAAAAATCTGAACCAGTCTGAAACACCAACGCACAGTGCCTGTAAAAAAATCCTGTAACTTTGCAAATAAAGGCATATGGGAAGCATTCGCCTGGTGTATGGTCCGTGTCCACCCCATGAAGCTTGTGGCAGCCTGGGAGTGACCCAGGAGCCAGCTTCCGCATCCATCCTGATTTTGGGGGTGTCAGGCTCCAGCTTCGTTTACCCCAGTGCACGCCGGGAGCAGCACTGTGTAAAATCAAGAGCAGGAAAGGACCCTGCAGCGGGGACAGATCCTGACAAAAGGGAACTGGTTTTGCAGGGAGCAGGGCAGGGTGAGAGCGGAGCCGGGGCTGTAGGGGGGTCAAGGCAGGGCAGGGGACCCCCCGGGAGAGGCCCGAGTTTCTCCATCCCCCTTCTGCAGGGAAGCCCACCAAAGGCAGGTCTGCACCAGGAATTTTTTTGGTCCTTATGCTTTTCGCTAGTTCTGCATCGTGGCTCTGACTGCTGAGCGGTTTCCGAGTGCCACCCTGTGATTTCTGCGCTCGAGGATATCAGAGCACATGGGGGTGTCAGAGCTGCCTGGCGCAGCCACGCGCTTCCCCTGCTCCTCTACCTCACAGCTGCACCGCAGGCAGCGCCGGAGGGAGCGCTTGGGACCAAAGACCACCAAAAAAAACCCCAAATTGATTGGTTTTTCACTGAAGGAGAAATCCAGTTGTAGAGCCTGAAGGCAGCTCCAGTCCCTCCTGGTTGTCCATGCAAGCACAGGACAGCAGGAGCCTGTCCTGGGACAGATGTGGCTGAGGGGGGCAGGTTCTGCCCCACAAGGAAAGTCACGTTTAACATCCCATGCCCAGACCCCCGGGAGCAGCCCGGCTTGGGGACCGGTCCCTGTAGCATCTCTGCTGCTTGCCACGGCACGTCTAAAACAAACTGCAGGAGAAGCTCAGCATTAAAGGCTTGACCCTTTAGGACTAGAAACGTCTTGCTACGAGAGAGAACTGATAGTATCATAGACATGAGGCTGCTCTACGTGCACCTAGCGGTCTCTCGTGGGCTGTGAGAAAGGTGTACATGTTTCCTGGCTGGCGTGCACACTCCTGCGGCATCGTTAGAGACAGCCGATGTTTTACTCATGGTTTCAGTTCCTGGGGTCCACTGAGAGTCTCATCGCTACGTGACTCCTCTTCCTACCTGTGGAAGAAACCAAAAGCCTCCAGAACTCCAATAACATGATGCCGTGGCAGAGAGGGGGAGGGAAAAAGTCAGGGGAAGAAACTCCTCATGACCAAGTGCTGGTGTCTGCTGACACTTATGCACTGGGTTGGAAAGAGGCAGACCCCAGCACCAAGCTGGGGCTGCCAGTGCAGCATGCCGCGCACCACGGCAAGAGCCTTATTTGCCCCTCAACCTGACGTTGCTGCACCCCCAAAGCAAAGCCCCAGGCTCCCTGCCACTTCAGGGATTGATAAACTAAATGATTAATAACCTCAATACAGAGAAGAGAGGCCAGCGCTTATATTAAGGCAAGAAAGAAAACTTTAGGTGTTGCTGTGGTTTCCACTGTTACGGCACAGAGCCCCCCTAGCACCTCCGGCAGTGCTACGGGGGTACAAGCAGCCTGTTCAGGCTGTAGGTGGGGAAGGGGCAGCTAATTTTCTTCTTAATTATCTAATTAGGTACTACTTGCAAGAATGAACCTCCTATAAATAAGGGGGTGCTGGGGCCAGCTGGGAGTGGCAACCTCTGAAAACGCAGGTCTGGTTGGTAGGGGTCTGAGGCTCACGTGGTGTGAGTTGTTAGTGGTTGGTGTGGTTTGGGGGGTCTCTGGGAAGCCCCTCAAGAGGTGTTTTGCCCCTGCCATGGATGATGCAGGGCAGCGCTACTGCCTTGTTCCCCCCTGCCCCAAGAAAGGGCTGGAGGGAGTTGCGCTGCCTGAGCAATGAGGCCTCAAAAGGAGGGTCTTAATTGCTTAAATACATTACTTAAGTTGCTGCCAACTGAATACTGCTGGCCACAAAGGAAGGTGTGGGGAGGATCTGGGTTGTGTCAGGGAGGGGCTGGGTGGGTTTTTTTTAATGCTGAGGTGGGGAGCAACGAAACGCTGCAGCTCTGGGGTTGGTGTTGCCAATAATGGGGTCTTCCCCTTGGAGAGCCCCCACTGCTGTCCCTGGGGACAGGGGGAGCCGGGAACTTGGGGGT
>NW_009646437.1:69246-94239 GCF_000708025.1 Charadrius vociferus | reverse complement strand
GCTTCATCTTCCTTCATCCCACCCTTTAGCTACGTGTAAGCAATAATAAGGTCTCCCCTCAGCCTTCTCTTCTCCAGGCTAAAGAGTCCCAGCTCTCTCAGCCTTTCCTCATAAGGGAGATGCTCCAATCCCTCAGTCATCTTAGTTGCCCTTCTCTGGACTCTCTCCAGCAGTTCTCTGTCCCTCTTGAACTGGGGATCCCAAAACTTGACACAGTATTCCAGTTGAGAAATCACAAATGTTGCTATGAAAATATAGTCTTGGAAAGAAAAGTGAATTAATTCTAATGAGAAACCAAAAGTGCTTGAGAGAATTCTATCTTTGACTTCCCAGCAGGTCCACCCCTAACCTATACTGGTGCCTGGCGTTCTTCCTCCCCAGGTGCAGGACCCTGCACTTGCTTATGTTGAACCTCATTAGGTTCCTCTCTGCCCAGCTCTCCAGCCTGTCCAGGTCACGCTGGATGGCAGCGCGGCCCTCTGGAGAGTCAGCCACCCCTCCCAGTTTGGTATCATCAGCGAACTTGCTGAGGATACACTCTGTCCCCTCATCCAGGTCATTAATGCTCTCCCTGTCCCTGCTGGGCCCCAGGGCATCACTGGTTTGGGACTTGCTCCCCAGCCCCTGGCAGCTTTGGGACTTGTCTTCTGGCGATGCTCCCGCTGGGAGCTGGAGAGGACCATTAAAATGAATAAAACCCCTTCCCACCAAGCGGCTCCATCCCAGATCCCCACTGGAGCAGAGGGATGAAGAGCTTTGTGCTGCCCACATCCCATTTCTGGGTAGAGACTCCTATTTCTGGGAGTGGGAGACCAGGGAAATACATCTCCCATCCCTGTGCTTGTCCGGGGCTTGAAGCCCTGTGCCACCTCAGCACCCTGTCCACCACAGCCACTGCCACCCCGAGGGCTGGCTCTCTGACTTATAGTGCCTCACCTCATTTGGGTCTGTGACTTCTTCTCTTCCCTGGCCTTCAAAAATACAAATTTGTTCTTTGTGATTGTGAGGTATTAAAAAAAAACCAACAAAAACAACAACCCTGCAAGCGGGGAAGGCAGGCAGGGCCCCGCCATAGTATCTGTCAGTTTGATTTGTGCTTTTCTTGCATGGTTTTAAGTCCATGGAAATGGTCACACTCCACTCCTGCAAACAGCATGAGACGACCATCACAGGGACAGGCCCTGTCATGCCCAGGACCATGCTTCACCCACCCCTATGGTGGGGCTGCCATCTCCTGCACCTCTGTCCCCTCACCCATCACCAGTGATGCTCTCCAGTGAGGCAAAGGCGGTTTTAGGTGGGGATTTACTGCTCTGGGAGATGTCCCAGGGGCTGGTGTTGCTTTTATACTGGCAGGTTTTCTCTTTCCACCTCTCCCCACCCATAGGGAACCTGTCTCTCATGGCTTTTGCTCCTCTCCAGAGAAAACCTGTGCTTCCACCCTGGAGCAGCCAGAGAGCACAGGAGAGCAGCTGCTGGTGCTGCTTGGAACAGAAAGCCTGTGGAGGAGGCTGGCGAATCAATCCCACCCAGGACAGCACTGGAGGAAACTCTGTAGGAGATGCACCTCTTGGGCCCCACCAGCTCACCCCATTGCCAGCGCCAGTCCACTGCCCGCTCAGGGCTGGTGAGTCCTGTTTTCTAGGACTTCGTGTCTCCTGCCCCTTGTTCCATGTGTAACAGTAATGAGTCCTGCAAGCTCTGGGGTCAGCTCCCTCCCCACTGCCAGGGTGCTCAAACACGCTTTCCCTAATGTAAAAATCTTACACTTGAGACCACCTGGACAAAGGACCGCGAGGGGAGACAGAGGCACAAAATTTACTCAAACAGTTGACCAGAGCCAGAAAACAAAAAGCAAATACTTTAATTTCTAACAGCTGCCCTCCCTGTCAGGAGGTGCTTTTGTTCCGAGATGTTTTATTATGCTGCTTCACCTAACAAGGATCCAGGGAATTCTCCTGCAGGGACACACACAGAGCTAGTGCTCTTGCAAAAGTGGGGTTTGGGTTGGATAAGGGAACGTGAGAAGGAAAAGCAACACAAGTCAATAGCAGCAAGGCAGAGAGATGCTCCAGTTACCCCTTTGTAAAGGTACTGTGGCTAAAAAAATATTTCCCAAGGCAGTGCCATCAGTGTCAGTATCATTCGCAAGTGCTAAATTCACATTTAATTTCTCTTCATGCCCCCAAAAAAGCGAGGGGAGAGGGCAGTACCTGTGGGAAGGGCTCTGCAGGGTGCTAACACCATGCGGAGGTGGGCAGCCCCTCGCAAAGGTTCACTGTAGCTTCGGGTACAGCACCTGCCCGTGTGCTCCGCTGGAAACCCGCACCGGAAAAATCCCTCCATCCCTTGGCTGCCCAGAGGAGCAGTGGGACACAGGGATGCCTGCTTTCACTCGGTGACATCCACGAGGGTTACATCAATGTGGTTGGAGAGGGGCACCGCGCTGCCCACGTGCTGCGGCCAAGGGTGCTGGCGGAGGGGACAGCGTTTGGGTGGCAGTGGCGGGTCTGGGGGGTGCAGGGTTTGCCACCAGCCAGAGTGAAGTGAGTGGCAGAGCAAACCCACATCCTGGTGGGGAGGGCCAAGTCGGGGCTGTGCGAAGGTGGGGGAGGCCTGGAAGTGCCCTGTCTTGGTGGCACGTGCCCTGCAGAGCTGTTGGTGACTCCTATGACATTCCCCTACATGACCTGCTTGGTTGAAGTGCCAAAGCATGAGGAGGGCAGCATGGGCAGTGACCGCCACACACCTGGGCTCAGCCAGTGCTGGCACCAGTTGCCATCTCCAGCAGCACCCAGGGACTGCATCGGCTGCATTGGTGCTCCGTTATCATCAAAGACCGCATCATCTCTGAGCATTGAAACCCATGAGGACATCACTGGCTCGCTCTGCATCCTCGTGTTCTGCCTTAGGAGGGGTCAGCGGCGGGCTGCCATCTCCCCTGGTGCCCCAGGGGAGCAGCTACCCCAGACTCACACAAACCAGAACAGAGCCGCATCACCTGGGCGGTGGGGAAGAGAGGAGACTCTGCGTCTGACCAGGAGTGGCCGCTGAAGGAGCATCCTCCTGGGCTTTTCGGCAACTCCCAGAGCAGAGCAGGAGGCGGCCGGAGGGGAGCAGAGTTAGGGGCAGCTTTCTGAAGCTTCTGCCTGCAGAGAAGTCCCCACCTGCCACAAGCCCAGTGCTGCTCCTCGCCTCCTGTTCATACACACACATACAGTATTTTATGGGCCTTGGGAAATACTTGCTGGTTTTCCTTCTTGAAGATGCATCCCTAAGCTTTTGGGGAGGGGCTGTTTGTGTGCCTAATTTGGCCTGATTTTACTCTGCTGTTCCATCTCTCACCCCCCAAAACACAAGACCTGATTGGAACAAACAAAGATGTCACTGTAAGGGCCCAGCAAACTAAGGCCAGAGAGCAAAGCGACGCTGTGATGGCTCACAGGCAGTCACTAGGCGATGAAGCAGAGGTCTCCAGAGTCATATGCTGGTGATGGTGGTGTAGCACGTGCCTGTGCAACCCCCTCAGTTTTGGATGGCATGAAAACTGCCATGTAGATGTGTTTCACATTCGCTGGAGCGGAGGTGGGTTGGGAGGGTTTAGTAAACCATCATTCTCTGTCTCCTTGTTCCTGCCCTAATTTAATGTTGGCAAAAGAGTGACAGCTCTGAAAAACAAAGTGCTTTTTGCTGCTGAGGAAACACCCTCATCTTGCCGGATAGCCCTCATGGGAAAAGGTGATCTTGCATGCTCAATTTACAGGTTTGGTCTTTCCTTGTGCCCACTCCCCTCCCCAGCTAGACGTGGGGCTGGTGCACCCAAAATCCCTGCCAGTGCCTGCCTCTCCGCAGGAGGCTCGTCCTCTCCGCCGCGCTCCCGTGCTCGTGGCTCAGCTGCATTTACCTCCCGTCCCCCCTAGCAGCAGAGTTTCCCCAGGACCAGGGGCAGCAAAACTGTAATCAAACACATGGGAATGCTCACCTTCCCTTTAAAAAGCATCTTTGGGCTCATCAGAAACAGCCCTTTTCTAAAATTAGACCTCCAGGAAATTTGTTTCCTAGAACAGACCTTTTCCATTTGGGGAAGAAAGAGAAGAGGCCTTGGAATCAGCCTTAGCCTTTAATTCCACTTTCTCCGGAGCCGGAGCGGCTCAGTGGGGTTGGAGACAACTGAAGGTGCATCAGCACCCGGCAGCTTCCCGCATGTGTCCCAGGATGGCTCCAGGAGGGTGGCACGGCCCCGCTCAGCAACTCCCCAGGCGTGGGCAGGAGCAGCCTCGTACCTGGTATGACCATGAGCGAGCAATCCCCACGCTGAACCCCACTGGGCCCAAATTTCAGGCTGCTCAGGTCCTGGTGGAAGGGGTACCTCTGGCATTAAACATCTATGGGACTCAGAGCCAGGCTGGCTGCATCCCTCCTGGGGCATAAACACCCAGTAGTTTAAAATATTAATGCCTGGAATAATGTCTGGTGGTGAAAGAGGGCCAGATCGTGTTGGTTTTTGTGTGTGCTCGCATGCACACGAAGGGGAGCTCAGAAGCTGCTGTGGGCAGCAAACCTGCCCCCGACGGCAGCTGCTCCGCGACAGCCAGCGATTGGCACTGCCGGGGCTACCGGCGGGAGCCAGAGCTCCCCGTGCCGAGGGTGGGTGAAGAAATCCCTGCTGGCACCAGTGCTGCCCACGGGGTCCCGCTGAAGCGCGTAGTATTTTGGCTTTCCCCGGAGGCTCCCGCCTGGGGGCGGTTTGTTCCCCCCACTTTGCCCACCTGGGACTGAGCGGGACTGAACAAGCGTGTCAACCCAAGTCTCAGTCCAAAGTTCCTTAGGGAGGTGGTGTACGATGCCATTTTTTAGCTCACAGATGGCCCGTCTCTGCGGCACGCTCTGGCTGCCACATCTTCACTTGCTCTGGGGACACCCTTGATGTGCCCCAGACACAAGCGTGCACTCCTGCTCGGCTCGCAGCTCACACCCCCTTCCGCAGGGCTGCGATTTGCCTTTGCAGACAAGCTCTGAAGTAGCCTGTACTTGTAACGTTAGCTTCTAGCATCAGTTGCTGCCTTCTCACACCTCCATTCAGATCTCAATGTATATTTGGACTGCATGACTTGAAGATTTTGAGATAGCACATGTATACCTTGCAATAACCCTCCTTTGCATGGATATTATTTTTTTAAATGGTTGCTCAGGCCAGTTTGAACAGAATATAATTGAAAGTAGGTTTTTCTAAACATACATCACTGAATGATATGATATCCAGGCGGTGTATTTCCATGTCTCTGCATTGCCACCAGCGAGAGCTGCCTGCGGGCAGACCCTGGCCCCGTGTGAAGCACACCTGGTTCCAATGATTGCTCCGGGTCAGGCACAAAATCTCAGCCTCTCCCCATCAGCACGGGAGAGTTGTTGGTGCCATAGGCTGCAGTTCTGTGTGGCTCCTCACAAGTGCTGCTGCGGGGCTGGATGTGTCCTGGTGGTGCGTGGCAGCTCTGAAGAGGTGAAGCTCGGTTTGGGGAGGGGGCCTGTGTTTCTGCTGGGAGTGGAGGTGGAAAAAGCCTAGTGGGGGGCTGTAAGTGCAAAGGGAGGGTAATTTTTCCTGTAGTGTGGTGGTTGTAGGAGAGGGAGTTTTCTTGGTACCCCATTGCTGTGCTGGTTGGACTCACAGAGGTGCTGCAGTGGGGGATGTAACTGTGGTTCTGCTCTTGGGGGGTGAAACAGTTTGCACCTGGAATTGGGGTGAGATGTGTTTGGTTTGGTTTGGTTCGCCCCTGGAGGTGCGTGGTGTGGAGGAGGTGGGTGGCTGGGCAGGGGATTGGCCCAGGGATGTGGTGTGGGGCTTGGGTTGGGGTGGCTGTGGGCTTTGGCTGTGGGCTGGGGGGTGGGACCAGCTCTGGTCTGGCTTCTGCCCACCCATGGGATGCTGCAGAAGGGCAGAGCAGGGCTGTGTTGGGCATTTCCACCTCTTTGGGGCTCAAGGTTTGCCAGCTGCTGTGTCTCGGCAAGGGCCAGCATGCTGTGCGGTAAGCGCCCCAGGAACCTGCTGGTCACCCTGTTCCCCAGGTTTCTGGGTGATGGTGCTGTCTGGCTTCAAGGCTGCTCTTGGAATGGGGCTTTTGCTGTCTGCTCCAGCAGAGCTGGTGCTGCTGCCCATTTGAGGAGCCAGCAGAAGCTGCAGGCTGTGCTCGTCCCCTCTTGCCTCTCTGCCTCTTTTAACCCCCTGAAAAAGCTCCTGGGTGTCTGCCTGCTGATGCCAGAGAGTTCCCTGGGATGTGGATGTCAACAGCCCACAGGGCTGAAAAGCTGCTGGAGGTGCTTGTTCCTCCAGGTGAGGGAAAGACCTGTTCGCATGAGGGTGCTTGAATGAGGATAAGGCATGGAGGTTTTCCCCATGGTTTGTCTGTCTTCACTAAGCTACAGTTTTTTTACTTTCTATTTGTGTGATTATTTTTTTTTTTTATTCATTTGTCCCTTCCCTTCTGAAATGGCTGCATTAGCAAGGCTTTAAAGAAATCTCTTCAAGATAATTATCCAAGATCTCTCTAGTGGATTTGCCACGTGATGGTGTGTCTGTATGGGTGTATTAATAGTATCATAATATTATATATTAGTTTTCATCCCAAAGTGCTCTGCACGCTGAGGGGCAAAGCCTAAATAGAAAGATGTGGCAAGTGAAACGGAGCTTTCTGCCTTGCCTACCAGACCCCTCAAAGCCGTGGGGGACGATAAGGGCCTTCTCACTGGTCTGGCACCAAATCCAAATTTGGCCTCCTGAGTCCCGCTGAAGCCCCCCAGGCTGGACCCGTCGCCCTGTTCGCCCTGCCTTGCGGCTGGGCAGGGCTGTTCTGTGCTGCTCCGTTACAGAGGATGGTCCTCGGTGGGCTCCCTGCCTGGGATGCTCTTGCTGCAGCTGATGGCCTTGCCGAGCTGCAAACAGTAGTCTGCATCTTCCCCCTTTCCCTCTTCTTCTCGTTAAAGACAAGTTGCGTGGGGCTGGCTGTCCCTGCAGCTGTGTGTCAGATGTGGGGTGTCCCTCGCCGAGGCCAGGTCAGCCGGTTGCTAATGGTCTGTGCTGGGCACCGCTTGCAAGGGCGGATGAAGTGGGATCTGTGCTGTCACCTTCCCGATGGCTACGTGCCCCAGCCTTGCTGGGTGGGTGCCCTCTCCCACTTCTCCAGGGCAACGCTTGGCTTCGATCTCTTGCTGCTCCTCCTGCATTAGCCCATGCAAACGGGAGGAGCATTGTGCTGTGCTGGTAATTTGGAGACGGGGATTAGTGCACTTTAATCTTCCAAGCTCTGTCTCCAAGCATCTGCCCTTGCACTTGAGGCTGTGGAGGGTGAATATCATGGGCGCAGTTGCATTTCCTCCCAGACGCCTTTTGCCTCCTTCACTGGTCCCCTCCCCTCTGTGCTGCCGGGCTCCCTCTCCATCCCTGTCCTGCCTGTGGGAAAGGCTGGGAGCCCGGAAAGCAAGGCCAGCCCTGCACCTGCTCCGGGTGGGCAGCAGATGCCACCAAACCCTGTGCCATGGTGCCACCTTCCCAGCAGGGAGAGGGGAGAGTCAAAGCACTGCAGTGGGGAGGAAACCCAGCAGCAGCAGCAGAGTGGGTGGCAGCAGGAGCACCTGAGGGTCCATCACAGGCTGCAGGGTGTGCGAGGGACTACGCAGTCCCATTATAGCACAGGGAAATGTGCTCAAGTTTTACTCCCTGCAGCCACCGTCACCTGTGGCAGTGCTGCAGCCCTCCAAGGATTTGGACTTTTGATGGAGCAAGGGGCTGGCTCTTTCCCAGCAGGGCTGCAGGCACCCTGGGGGCAGCTGAAACCCGTCCTCTGTGAACACTGCCGGGGCTAGAAATGGGGTGATGGCTGCAGCCCTTGCTTTCCTGAGGGGCTGGGACGGCCAGTGTGAGGTGTCTTGCACAGAGGATGGTTGGTGTTGGACAAGTTGCTTGTGTAAACCTGTGTCTGCAAGAAGCCTCCTGCTGAGGTGAGGGATCCAAGCAGGGCCAGGTGAGGCTTGGCAGCCTGGAAACTCTCTGTGTGTCAGTGTTTGGGGTCAAAACTACTAGGTTGTGGACATTCATATGAATGAGCAATTGCTTAGAGACTTTAGACCCCTCCTTGTCTCAAAAATGACCAAGGGAAGCCCTGACAAGTCCAACTGGGCTCTCCTATATGTTTCCCTACCTGCAGTGGCTTTGGGGAGAGAGCAAAGCGGTGGCATTTTGGGGTGTTGCACGTCGCAGGAGGAGCAGGGAGCATGAAGCATGGATGGCCAAAATGTGCAGATGTGTTTTGATGGGCTGTTGGCCCTTGCAGCAGAGCTGCCTCTCATAGGAAAGCTCCCCTGGGACGGCTCTGCCACCTGCTGAGCTCTGCTCTTGCTCAGGGGTGTGTGGCCGAGCCACCGGCAGCACAAGGGCTGCTCTTGCATGGGCAGCAGCGATAATGTGCCTGGAGTCATTTTAAAGTGTTAAAACTGTAAAGAAAACCCAGGTGAGAAGGACTGTTGGTAGGCGTATGCACAGGGGAACGGCAGGGTGGCTTTTCCCCCTCCCTTGTCTCCATTCCAGAGGTGCAGGTAGGGCTGGTGAGGAGCCTTCTGCTCCCCTGTAAGGCTCTGGGCTGTTAATCCCTTAAGAAAGCCGTGTCCTGGCCCCTGCCATCTCTCCTCAGGTGATGTGGGTATGAGCTGGTGTCTACTGGATGCTCTCCACCATGCAGCTAGAGGAAGACCCAATTTGATCCAGGGCTGATGGGGGTTTCTCCAGGCTATGTAAAGAGACTCTGCATTTCATTCCAGCTGTCCAGCAATAGAATATATTTAACTTTAAAAAAAAAAAAAAATAATCCACAGTATCAAAACACAGCAAGTCACAATCCAATACTCGGCGATATAAATAGGCATACAAATGGTCCTCTGTAACCCCTCAGTTTGGGCTCTGGCATGAAAATGAAAGGTGAACTCACCATCGGGGTGCAAATGGCACAGGTGGGCATGCACCCATTCCCTCCTTCCTAGTGTGGAAGAACCCAATACACCCAAGCATGGCCAAAACCAAGGAAAACATGGACTCGAGCTGGTGATGGACAACTTATCCCCCTCCCAGCCTGTGGAGCGGTGCCTGTGTCTGTCTGTGTGTGGTGGGTGGGAAGGGGGGGTGTCAGGGTGGGATCGCTTGCTGGGTGTTTGGGAAAGTGCTGCCATCACCTCCAGGCAGTGCCAGTGGAGGCGATCCCCTGTTTTGATCCCAAGCCCAAATGCGCCGTTCCCTTTGACCTGCCTGCTGGAAGCATCATTAGAGCTGGAAGGTGGCTTGAGCTTCTCTTGCCTTGTCAGTCCTAGAGTCTATGTGAAGCCGTCACATCCTGCTGCACCGTTTCAGTGGAGGGGATGGGGGTGGTGTTGCTTCCCTCTGGCCGGTGGGTGGGTGCAAGAGAAGCAGTACTGAATTTTAGCCTGGCTCTAGTTATGCATACAGATGACAAGAGGAGGAAGGATAGCTTCTGGGTGGTATGGGCTCCTGTGAGATTCACTGTAACTAACCCTGGTTCAGCTGGTGTCACTGTTACCTGGGGTTTTACAGCATGCTGGTCTCAGGGGGGGATGGAAATGCTGAGCGCCAGTTTGGAAAATAAATTGCAGCACTGCCTGAAAGTGCGTTATGTATGTGAGCAAGAAGACAAGTCAGCTAGAAAATACAGGGGGGTGTTATCATGCTATGGTTATCCAGTGCGTGGGAAAAGCCATTGCTTTTTACTGGGAAGAATATCAGATCTAGGCAAGCTTATAGCTCTTCTTATGTCTAGGCTTTAAATGTCAATGAACTCTTGGTGATGTGTTGTAGAGGGTGCAGTTTGGATTGAATAGTAATAAAATACACTCTGGTTGGAGTGTATGCATGTACATGAACTGCAGGGTCATCCCGAAACAAGTAGGAGGCAACGCAAGGGTGGAATAAAACAGCCCCCTGGAGAATCATGAGACTGTGACTCTTCAGTTTCCTGTCCATGGAGCGCGGCACGATAACCCCTGCGTCACGGCGAGACTATGACAAGGGGCGATTTCCAGCAGAACTGAAATATCTTTAATAAAATGTGTGACAGTCGATGCACGTAGGGAGGAACATGCGGCTTCGTCTCGGGAGGCACAGGATGCGGCACAGATGGAGGCACCTCGCATGTCTAACGCTCCCTTACCATGTGGCTGCGTGCCGGAGCTGTTCCTGGCACAGAGTCCCCCTGACTCTGCCGGCTGCGATTGCCGGGCACGTGTGCCACGGCTGAGAGTGACGCCGACCCCCTGTGGCAAGCGCGGGCAAAGGGCTGGGAGGGCGGGGGCTGTCTGCCATAGCACCTTTTCCATGGTAAGTATGGGTTTGGCAACACCGACGGACTTAGAGGAAAAAAAATGTTAACATGCTCTGCATGGAAATGGTTGGGCTGATCCAGAATGAAACTGGTTTACAACTGGCCACAAATTTCAAAAAGACATTTGGTTTAGTTCCTACCTGAAATTGCTTTCCCCCAAGCAGTAAATCAGCTGTTCAGCCTGGCTGGGTTCAAGTACCAAGGAACTATTTCATTAAAGCCCTTTTTTTGAGAAACCTGGTTTTCACAATCAAGAAGGAGCAGCAGAAAATACCGTGTCGTTGACGGATGGGGGTGAAGCAATTGCATTTATTCTTCGTTACCTGCTATCACTCTTTAGCTGTAAAACTTACATCTAAAACACCTATATTTATAAAGCAGAAGTTGGTATCGGGACAGCCTGGTGCCATGCACCTTCGACCAGATCAAGCGTTCGCTGGCTGCCACCTCTAGCTGCGCCGGCGAGGAGGCAGGGGTCGGTTGGCAGTGGCGGTGTGGTACGGCACGGCGGGTGCTAGCCGGGGGCAAGTCATCCAGCCCCGGTGTTGGCAGGCATCCTGGAGTGCATGGCCTCCCTCTGCGGCGCTCCGGAAAGAGGTGTAAAAGTGCTGGGTGATTAATTTGTCCCTAAAGAGAAAGACAAGCGTTGTTGATGGGGTGAAAGTGCCAAATCGGCACTCGTACCTGTGTCTTCACTGCGTGTCTCTTCTCACCAGTGCACAAATTGTGGGCACCGTGCACATCTCTAGACTCCCCCTCAAGGGGGTGGGCTCTGCCTGGTCTGTCGCTGGCGCAAAGCTCTGGTCTCTGATGAAAGGAGGAAAAACAAGTCCGTGGCAGAGAACGGGGTTTAATATTACAGATGGGACTGAGCAGACTCCCCCTTGTGACCACTAAGGCTTGAAATCCCGTCTGTCCCCTCCGGCTTCCCCAGCCCTTCCCTGCAGGGCTCAGCCTCCCAGCTTACTGCAGCCCGTGTCTCCTCACTACCTGCCACAGGGAGACCTGAAACCAGGCTCAGGGGCTGCCCATTGCCCGAGGGCATGCTGCTGGTCACACCTGGGCTGGGGGGAGTTTAGGGGTGCTGGTTTTAACCAGGGCTATTGGAAAAAACAGAGGGTTTTATCATTATTACTGCAGTGGGGCAGCTTTGGGGAAAAGGGAATTTGGCGCTTGCTCCCCAGCAGCAAGGCCAATCTATAAAGTTGCTACTGTCCTAAAGCAGAGTGGGAATCTGTCTGGTGCTAATTAAAATCGATTAAGCAAATCCCCCCCAACAGGCAGAAATAACGCCTTTTGTCCTGGGTGTCCAATGGACAGATTTCAGAGCCTCTGGAGTGGTGTGTTGGCTGTTTTCTTGGCTTCCCCAATTTCATAGAAAGGTCAAAAATAAGAAAAATTTTTATAGAGCAAAACCTGAAATCCCGCACCTCTCCTGCACAGTGGTGCCAGTGCCAAACTCCCTCATGCTATGAATGCAGCCAGCACACAGACGTTGCTGAAGCGATGCTCCCTGGAGACCCGCGGCAGTCCCAGGGAAGGCAGCATTTCCATACAAGCTCTTCCCCGACTAATCCAATTCTCTCATTCTCACTACAGCATGCAGACAGACAGCACCAAGTGTGGCCAGAAAAGCCAGCAAAACCCTGGCCATGCTGAAAAGGAGCTACTCCTGCTGCTTTTTGTTCCTGGGGCGGGGGGCTTTGGTATGGGCACTGGGTCTCTGCCTTGTCTGAGCTGGGATGGGGTATCTGCTGCCAGTCTGACATCTGATGCCACAAGAGACATCACTTTGGGCAGTTTAATGCCCAGTGAAAATGTCAGCCTGTTTAACCCTTGCCAGACTCGGACTTCTTGCACTGCTTGACCACTAAATATTTAAATCCCTCTTCTAAAAGTGAATCCATTTCCCTCTTCTAAAAGTGAATCCATTTTCACAGGCACCAGAGTAAGTTGTTCTTAAGCCACGTTTGGCTGCTCCTGTTTCAGAGCTGCTGCACCCAAAGGCTCAGTTTGGTTTCTTTTCAACACCTTTACCAGAAGACCTTAGCTTGTCTGCAGAGGTTCCCGCACATCCATCCCGAGACCATGGCACAACTAACTTGATGCTCAGGCAGCATTTGGAGTTTGCACTCCTGTTTTGGCAATTGTGAGGGGTAACCATTGCTCTTGGTCACTGCGCTTGCTGCGGCGGAGCTGGCGAGTTGTTTGGGTGGCTTAATGACTAGTTATAAACCTCAAAAAAAGAATTCCCACCAATCAGAGCAGCAGCCTGTGAAGGTGTTTTCTAGCTGTGCTACTGATTCCCTGTTTGCTCCTGGTTAGGATCCTATTTCCCCTTATTTTCCCAGGTGGAAAATGAAGGAGCAGAGCTTCTCCATCTCACAGTAAATGGTGAAGCTCAGTTCTATAACATCCATACAGTCCTGCAAGCCACAGAGCTGCAGATGCTACAGCAAAGGTCGCTGAGCAGCCACCCTCTTAACCTGTCCTTTTGGTAGAAATGGTCAGAGTTGAAATTGTTGAACATCGTGAGCAGAAATCCTTTTGGTGATTGCTGTGGCAATGATAATCTTGAGGAGCTCATCCTTTGGCTTTAATACAGCTGTCGGATCACTCCTGGGTTTCATCTTTCCACCACTGATCTACTAGGAGTTGATTTTTTTATTTTTTTTTTTTCCAAAGTGCTGCTGTCTTGCAAGCCCCTCTTGGCAAAGCAAGGTAACCATGCCTCGCTGCAGCACAGCATCGTGGCAGGATAACTGTGCTGCTTTTCCTCTTGAGCGCTTCCAGCCCTGCGTTAACAAGAAGCACTGACTGGTGCTTGTCTTCCAAAGAAACCCACTTCACTGCTGCCCATGTTGTGTGGCTTGCGTCTCTCAAAAAGGTGGTATTTTTTTCATCTCTCTTCCTCTAAAATTACAAATGAGCAGCTTTTCCTGTCTGCACCATGTTATGGATCTTTGCTTTCTGTGGAACAGCCCAAAAAGCTGAGCTCAGCACCCCCATTTGGATACAGGGTAGTTGCTAACTACACATTTCTGGCTGGCCAGAATAGCAATACAAGCCACTGCTTAGGGTGTGAGGCAAGAGAAACGCAGCCTGAGTTATTCCTGTGGTTCTGCCATGGGTTTGCTTTGGAGTTAGGTAACTTAACCTTACTGCATACTGCTGTTTCTCAGCTGTACAACAGGGGTAGCGATGATAGGAATCACCTACAGGTGCAGGAGGGTACTGTTAACATTTGGCCAGGACCTGTGAAATACTGCTTTAAACTTAATCTCAAGGGTCTTCTACAAATCCATTTTATGTTGAATTGTTTCCTCTCCTCTTGCTAACCATGTGCCAAAGAGCTAGTTTACACGTCTCCTACAGACTATAGGCACTGTGGGACGTGTGCTCAGTGGGGCTTGTGCAGTTTTGCAGGCGTTTAGCCGAGCGTGTTGGCTCAGGCACACCGTGCTGAAACACCAGGTAGTGTTTGCCACCACACAGAGGGAATGTCTACAAAATACACTGCTCTAGCTGAGGTCTGGCTTGATAAATGTGTGATGAGTTGTTTGTGTCACCAGTTTGCATCCTTATTATATGGGTTCCATTTCCTCTTCCAATTAAGGCTGCTGAGGTCAGGGGAAGTGCTCGAGCCAGCAGTCTCCTGTCTCGCAGCGAAGGCTGCTGCTCCCAAGGCTCCTTACTCTCTGCCCCTTTCTCCTGTTCAGGCAGCCCAAAGCTTTTTGTAGCCGGCAGTCATCGAAGGGTGGGGTGAAAAAAGTTTGTCGTCAGCTCCAATGTCTGCACTGGATGAGCTCACATGGTTTGGACAGGTCCTGTCCCACCACAACTTAGCTGGGAGTGTGGATTATGCTTTATCTTTAGCCCTAGAAGAAGGACTTCGCAAGCTGGGGGAGAGGCATCGGTGCCTGCTTTCCACAGGCTGTGGGCTCACAGCGAACTGCGGGCATCGAGCAGGTAGGAAACTTTCTAGGAGAAAAGGTCCTGCATTAAAACCAGCAGGTCTCCAGCCATCAGGAGTGCACCTGGGGCTATGGGGAGGCTAAACCATGTTTCCTGCTGGTGGAAACACTAAAAGAGCTTCCTACCGCAGCAGCTCCCTGGGGGGATCGCCCACAGGCACCCTGCCTAGCGCAGGGCTCTCCTCCACCCTCGGCAGGCAGCTCTCCTGCTCGGTGTACCCCTATGATGCCTCTGAGGGTTAAACACACAGTGCACAGCGGGGTGTTTTCGAAGCTGGGAAGGCATTTCTGCACTTTCTGTCTGCAGATGGTCAGGCAAGGAGACACGCATGCTCAGGGGTGCTTGCTGCTCTTCGACTTCTCAGTTCTCTTTGCAACAGGAGTTATTTTAACTGACAGGATCTGCTCTGCACGGAAAACGAAAACATGCCTTAAGAGCAAAACGACGTGCCAGGAGAGGCCGGGAGCCTGTAGGGCACCGGGGTTTGCTGCTGTCCCCTTGCCCACCGGCTGCACCTCTGCAGGAGCAATGGGCTGGAAGCAGGTCTGAGCTTTGTCACACTCCTGGTCTTGGCAGTGGGTTTGTGTGAAGCTCCTCTCACTGGGAGGACCCTCCCCGGGCGAGAGCATCAGCCCAGTTTTGCCCTTTTTCGGCAGGGTTCCTCCCACCACCTTTTTGGAGTGGAAAAGCAGCCAGGTGCTGCCACTGGGTCACCCCCCACCCCAGCGGAGCTCCTCTCCTCCTGCCGAAACACCAGCCAGGATCAGAGGGGTCACTCCACCTGGATGCCTAATTCAGCTCTGCACATTATGTGTTCAAATCAAAAACACAGCCCTACCCCATTTGGCCATGGGCCTTCCAACTACTACCGCTACTGAGCACCCGGTTAGCACCGGGTCGGGATCCTCAAGCTTTGGGCACTTACCCCGGGGGAGCAGAGCGGGGACACTGCTTCAGCCAGGAGCACACGCCACACTGTAAGGGCATCCATTTCCAAAGCACAGAGATGCTGCCAGCAAGACCCTTTCAGGGGGAGGGGAAGAAGAGTCTCTTTTCTTTTCTTTTTTTTCCTTTTTTTTTTTTTTTTTGGTTCCTCTGGTATTGTTTTACACTAGAAGCTTTTGACAGCACGTGGTTGTGCCCACCACCCTAGAGGCAAGGTGCTGTGGGGCTCCAGGGCACCGCACTGGTCCCTTGCTAGATAAAGTCTCCCCAGGGGCCGGTGAGAGGTCTGGTCTTCGCAGGGTGCCAGCAGATGGAAGCAGGGGACGGCCCCGGTCAGTTCAGCAGTACAATACGATTTACAGCAAGCGCTTTTCTCAAGACATCTGCAAGGACAGAGCTTCACTGAGCATCATATATACACAGGCAGCAGAGGAGGCTGGGCTGAGCCCTCCGCTACCGCAAAGCAGTCAAGGATGGACTCTCGGGGTGGGGAAAAAGTACCACTGGTTTGCTTTTACATACTGTACAGATATCTATTAATAGTTCCTTGGCATTTGATGTTCACAGCCGGTTTGCTTTAATGGTAAGCGTAAAAAGGAGGCAAAATGTCTTCAGCTACTTCCCCCTCGGAGGCGAGAGAAAGCAGCATCTCCCGCTCCCCCGGCTCAGCTGCCTGCCCAGGTGCCACCTTCGCCAGGGTTGTTTCCTTCTCCCAGCACCTTCCTCCTCCTCCTCGGCCGCCCACCACGTGCTTGCCGGGGCCAGTCCTAACCCACGCCGTGCTTGCCCCATCTCCGCTGCTCAATGGGATCAGTGCAAGTCTCCGTCGGCTGCTCTGCACCTCCGCTCCGCTGGACGGGCAGATGATCCGGATTCAAACAGAAGGAAACAAAACAAAAGGAAGAAGAGAGACAAAGGGTAATGAAAAGGTCCGTGGCCCACAGCTGCCAAAGGAAATCTCTCGCCGTGTTTCTCTGACCATACTTGTCCCAGCCACTACAGCTGCTGTGGGATCCCCTGTTCCTTGTAGCCTGTGAGGAGGGAGGGGAAGGGAACATGGTTAGTGTTAATTCATAACGGGGACCTTTGGTGAGGCTCAAGCGAGCCATGAGCCTAGTTAAGCAGGAGTGGCAAACCATGTGTGAAAACAGGGGTGCTACTGTGTCCCCCCTTGCCACCAGGCTGCCCCGGGGCAGGTTCAGCCCGGCAAGCCGCCCTGTCTTGCTCTAGCCAACGCCTGCCCTGGGCAACCACAGGGTGCAACCACCTTCCTGGGCATGTTGATGAGGCTGCTGGTGTCCAGCCTTGCTGCTGCAGTGCCTGCTGCTGTCCCCTGCATGGGCAGAGGCATGTACCCTCCAAGAGGTTATAAAGGTGCAGTAGGTACCTGTGGTCACCAATTCCAGTACAGCCCAATAACATAAAACCTCTCTGGAGTGTGTTTTTCTGCAGTGTAGGGGAAATGTACGCACTTATATATTGCTGCAGAGACACTGCTGTTCCCAAGCGCTGACCTGGCAGCTTGCTGGTTGTGCATCGGACACACACGCATCTCTACTTGTGATCTACGTCCGAACCTCGTCCTTCCAGAGGACTGCCAGGCAGGAGGAGGCTGGTTTCCTCTACCTTTGAGTTCCTGTGCTGGCTTTTGCTAACGGAGGTCTCCAGCAGCAACCAATTTGCACTGCGGTTTGCAGAGGTGAACAAACATCTCTTGGAGGAGAAGGGGGGGATGCCTTTAATCACAGGCTGACTTGTCAGAGCTCAAACACAGACCTTGGGATGCCTCCGTGGGCGATACTCTCACTGCTTCATTATGCACTTGCTTTGCTCCAGAATTAGAGGTGCTTTTGTGGGGGTACAGCAGCCATCCCATGGGACTGGAGAAAAAATGAGCTTTCCAGCAGCAAAACCAATTGCACTGGGAAGCTGCCTGGATCTCTTCTCCTCCGCCCCCTCCTCACTTCCCCCAGACGTGGGGTCTAATGCACCTCCTGACCGAGGCAGCAAAGCCCTGGGGGGAGGTTGGTCTGTGTTGGCTCACGCTTGGCCCCGGCAGACACCGGGGCCCTGTTGGGTTTTAGCCACATGGATGCTGCAACGGCTAAAGCAGCCTGTTCTGCTGGTCGTCACAGCTTCTCGGGGGACTGGGGCCCCACTTTATTTGCCTTTCCATATGTAGTACATAGTGGTTGAGGAGAGGCTGCAAATCCCATAGGGGAGGGCTCCTGCCCCCAGCGGGCTAGGGCAGGGAAGGGCAATAGGAGAGCACCCGCAGCTCTTCTGCTGACACAGTATAACAAGAAAAATACTGGGTTTCTTTTTAATGCTTTCCCAGGTGGTTGCAATGGCAGCACCAGAAGCTTTACTTGCTTGCTGTTTAAGAGAAGCTGGGGTTGTTATTACGGTAATATCAATGCAAAAAATCTCCTTTTCAAAGAAGCAACCAAACTGTCCTTACCTGCACTGCCTGCAACAGTGAAGATCTTTCAACTAGAAACCTTTTAAAAATCTGGAGTTTTTTTCTCTTTGTTTAAATAACATAAGTAGCCTGTTATTTTTATAGTTTGAATTTCAAATGAGTCTGAAATTTCACATCTCAGAAAAATGTTTAACTCTTCAAACCCCTTTCCATTGATGCTTTTTAATGTTTCTTTCCAGCTCTTATGTCAGGCTTTTGTCAGTCCCTTAAAAAAGCTGAACACAAAATACCAGTAAGTGCCACAACCCCTACCTTTAAGGGACTTCTCGCTGAACTAAGAATTGGCCCTAGCAAATAAACTTTGCTGTACTCTGGAAAATCCATGCATGCCCCCAGCCTTGGCCGTCTGGATCTCCTACTGCTGAACGAGCTCAGGAATAGAGGTGGAGATTAATGACACTGAGCAGCACATATTACCCTGCACTGCATTGCTGCCGATCGTGTGCAGCTGAACAGAAAAACTCTCACCTCTTTCAACCAGCTTTTTCTAGGGGGGGGGAAACGATGATTTCGTATGCATTTATGTTCTAAGTGTGAGTCAGCTCTGAAGGCAAGATGAACTGGTTGGAAACCTGTCATCTGGGCTTGTCTATAGCATTGGTTTAATTTGTTTAGGGAGCATGGTGAAAAAAAAAACCAACACAACAGAAACCAACCAACCACATGGACTAGAGAGTTGAGGCATACCATAAATCCTTAGCTAAATTAAGCAAGCTAGGTTATGCCTACAGTAGCTTGTGTAGCCATGCCCTTTATTAAGGTATAATAGAAATCCTTTCAGTCCTGCTATCAGTTTTGAAGCTGGCTGGAAGCCACTTACAGTGGCTGAGCCTGTATCTCTCTGTACAAGATCAAAATAAGCCAAAAGATGACCTGTCCTATGCTAAACTTATTTATTAAAATACTTCAGACTTAACTTATTGAACAGTTTATATATGAAAATAGTTACTGCATTTCTTGCATAGGAATAGCTATTCGGTATGAAGCAGCTTGACATCAGTAAGCCTGCAGTACAGTGAAGGTGCAGTTCTGTAAAGCAGACGGCTCTGGGATCACGATTAAGTTGGTCTGAGTACCTCTGTGCAAAATGACTGATTTAATCAAGTTTGCTTGAAATTGTACTTCTGTAAACCACTGCAAGTAAGATTCAGACAAAAAGAAACCAGTGTGTGCACAGGCTGTCCTACTGGGACTGGGTTTGTGCAGAGGGTGGCCTTAGGGTGCTCTCGATGCTGAAACGGGTCCCCGCCCTGCTCCGAGGGTGCCCTTGGGGCAGCCCGAGGGGTATTTCAACGCTGAGCAGCGAATGCGTCCCTGGGGCTGTGCAGTCACAGGACAGACACAGAGACAGACGGACACACACACGTACAGGCACACAGCTGGACTCAGGCTGGGAGCAGACAGCATTGGCCAAAGTGAATCCCACATGGCTCGCCCCAGCCGAGAACTTGCTGCTCTCTGTGAGGAGCTGCCACGGGGCGTGAGGAGGAGGAGGAGGAGGAGGAGGAAGAACAGAAACAAACTTACCTTGTGAAACTTTGATGGTGAACAAAAGGAGGCAAAGGAACATGAAAGAAAGAGAGAGGGAGAAATGTAACTGTAGACGATATATCCAAAACACATGGAGAACCAAAAAAGAACGAATAAATTGGGGCTGCAGAGTAAACAGAGAACAGCTGCTCTACCATCGGACATTCACAACAGGGCTAAACATTATTTAAAATCTTGGTGCTTGCAGCGGATTGTTTCATTTAGGGTTCTCGCTTAAGGAGGATGGGGGAATTCTCATCTGCTTTCCAGCTCACCAGCCCCGAACCGGACAGGCTGGACGGACTAACACCTCCAAGTGATGCTTGCACAAACACTTTCCTCCGTGACATTGCTATTTCACGGGTTTGACTGAAGGGGAACCGCTGAAGGAAGGCGGCAAACAAGACGACATGGCATACCGGACGGCGCATGGTATGCCGCTCATGGCCCGACAGCTGGGAAAACTACACCTGATGGCTTTTTGGCAGTTTTGTTGCTGAGTTTGCTTGTGCCCACAGACAACTCATGACCACGGTGTGCCTTAGCCCAGCTGGGTAATGCAAACCCTGGTGGTATTTAACATTCCTACAATATTTTAAGAACCTACCCGACCACAACATTTGTTAGGAAACTGCAAAAAAGGGTATTTCACCCACTTTCCTTAGGCGTAGTTTGGGGGATGGCTCTATTTAGATTTTAAAAAACATAGTAGCTCTGAGAGGGCAATTTGTCCTCAGAATTGCCTTAATCTCCAGCAGGGTTACCAGCTGTTTGGGGATATTCTTCTCTTCCAAGTCTCTCAAAAGCTTCTGCTCTCTTTCCTTCCCAGGGCAGCTGCATTACCTGCCCTAGCAGGGGCCCTGCAGAGAAGAGAGGCTCAGCGATGCTTTCTAAATCCCTCGGAACCCAAGCATGTAGTAACCATGCAATCATCTGCTGCTGCTTCTGGCAAGGTCTGAGCGCCATAATTAGCAAAGGAGTGACAAGTGGACAGCCTGATTACAGGTAATTTTCTTACTACTGGGCAGCAATCAGTCCTTGAGAGTCGGCTGCCCGCTGCAGAAGCAGGGGCTGCGGCAGGAGTCCCCATCCTGTGAAACCACAAGCGGTGGCACCTTTGCTTGTTCACAGGTGAACTCGTTAATTCAGAGGCCAGAAACTGAGTGAGGGCTTCCTTCAGAAACCAGGCTTGAGTTCTTGGCTGTGATCATTAGAGGCACAACAACATCTGGACAAACAGTCCTCGATTTCTGTCCCCTATGCCACCTCAACGTGACATTAGTATATTGATTACTGTGTTATTTCTGTCAAGAAATGGCATAAAACCTTTTACAAGGAGCTCTGAGCAGCTAGGGAGTGCCTGGAAAGGCCATTCCTCTGTCTTCATTCTTCACCGTGTTCGTTGCAGCTAATGAAGACGTGTGCTGCGTGGGCTGGGGACAAGGTGTGCCTTTACCGGAGGGAAACTTGCTTGGAAAGCCTTAGGAGGCTCATTTTCCAGTTGGCCTTGACCAGTTAATTAGCTCTGTTTCACTGCAGCTCCATGCGAGGGGTTCGAGGAGAGCATGGTGTGGCAGCGCCGCCCACCAAGGGCGGCTGTAGGCTTGCAGCCAGCACTGGAGAGTCCAGAAGCTTTTTTTATTTTTTATTTTTTTTTCAGAAGAATTAAGTGCTTCCTTTTAATCTACCTTTGCCTTCAGACAGCAGGTAAACTGAAGGATGGTTCCCAAAGCCATATGGCTGCTTAAAGAAGATATCTGTGGCATTTAATGGGGCCAGCTGGCAATTCGTTTGAATTAGCAGCGAAAATGCCCCGTGCCATTGTGCTGCCAAAAGTAATTAAGCGTGACAGTAAAACTGCATTCAATTAATCTTGCTTCTGGGATATATCCTGCTAAAAGGCACCTTACAGGACACGAGCACTGGATGGGACCCCTCAAGGTCAGTTGGTCTCCTCCTGTGTCCCACCTTGCTCCTGACAGACGTGGGTCTACCCGCTCTTGGGGTTCTCCAGTAACAGAGAGGGCAGATCTTGCCATGCCACCTCTTCAGCATTTTGACCTTACTGGAGGGAAAATGTCTCCTCATTTCCACACAGATCTTTCCTGCTGTTATTTAAGTCTGCCTGAGGCTAAACTGCTTCTCTCTCACATTTATTAGCCCACTGAGACTCTTCATTGCCCACTGTCTCACGGTCCTCTGGACTCTTTCCAGGTTCTGCACATGAAGTACAGACTCCAAAGCTGGCCACAAACCTCGCCTCAGCCTTGTATGTGCCAAGAAAAGTGAGGGGACCAGTTTATGTCTGACAGGCTCTGCTCCTACCTGCCTGGGTGGTGTTTGTTCCCTCTGCAGCAATGTACTCCTGTGCAGCCTGTGACTCACTGCAGCCACCACATCCTTCTCTGAAAAACAAGATGTTCCCTCGCTTGTATTTATGCAGTTGATTGATCCCTCCTTAGTGTCTTGGACTTGTCTCTGCTGAACAGCATTTATTTATTTTTCCAGCCTGTTTCTTCGATTTGCTTGAATCCAGACGCTGCCCTTGCTGTGCCTGCCACCCTTGCAGCTGCTGGTGGTGCGGGGCTGGTAAACCCCTTCTCAGGTCCATCAACAAGCCATGAATGAAAATACTGAACACAGCTGAGTTCAGCAGAGACCTTTCAACGCACCTCTCCTTCTATCTTTCCAGTTCTGGAAAATGCATTTAGAGAACAGCTCTTAAGGACATTTTCAACAGGCCACATCTCCTTGGCTTGCTGGTAGGAACGCTGTGTGAGATGGTGTCAGTGCCTGAAAGTCAGGAGGGATGGCTGACCACTGCTGCCACTCATAAAAACAATCCCTTTGCCGCAGAAGGGAACCAAGCCAGTCTGACACAGCTTGCTCTGGACAAACCCAGACTGACTGTTGCTTTGTTTCTTTTGATTTTCTAAATGAACACAAGTCACCTGTTTCATTACTTCTTCCAGGAATTGAAGTATACCTGATTAGCCTACAATTCTTCTCCTCTTCCCCTTATTAAAGACAGTATGACATTATCCCCAAAGCTCTCCCCTCAGAGCAGGCTCCTGTAGGGTTCCCCTTTAATGGCTGAGAATTAGCCCTAGAGGGTGAAAAACCAGCAACGAGCCTCCCTACCTCCTACCCAGCTCTCTACCAGCTGATATACAGGCAGGGACCAAGGAACTCATCCCTCATGGAAAACCGGAGCGGAGTCCCCTAGCCCCGGCTGCTTCCCACCTTTCTCCTCGCTGCTGGCCACCGCAGCTTAGACACCAGCCGCCCTGCCCTGCCTTTAGCCCATGAAAACCATACGGAATCAGCCATTTCACAGCGAGGAAGACTGGAGCTGGGCAGTAGCTTCATGGTTTTTTAACTCTTCCCCACCTAAATGTAGATTCGAATTGCAACAGCGTACAATTTCTGTCCAGTGCAACAAATAGATTCTGTTTGCACACAAACAAACCCCAACCAAAGCAAAACATTTCCTGGCAGTGTTTTTAAATTAAATTGTCCTATTTCTTGCATTTGAAACATTGTTTCATTTTAAAGCTATTACTTTTTTTTTTTTTTTAACATGAAAACAAAACATGAAAAAACAAAACACTTCAGGTCTGGCGGGCTGTTTGATCCAGCTGGGAGCAATTGATCAATTCTGTTCTTTGTTTTGATTGAAGAACGAGCTAGTTCTTTCTTTCTCCATCAACCAAGAGCTGCTGTATTTAGCCATTATTTTCTCTGTATTGTAAGTAAAATTAAACCCCAGCTATTTAATGAGACAGCAAGAAACTGCCAAGGGCTGCAACTTGTCAGATGATATACAGCTGGATAACATGAGACATTGACTCCTCTTAACCTTCTCGACTACTACCAAAGGGGCTGGGATGAGATACCGTTGCTGTGGTCAGGGACCTCCTGCCCTGGGTATCCCCAACACGTGCTGATCACCCACCCTCTGCCTCCCAAACTGGTGGGGTCCAGCCCAGCGCGGGGAACAGCTTTGGGGAGATACTTCCAAGCTGTTTATCTTTCCCCAGCAACCAAACTGGAAAACCAGCAAGACCCTTCTGAGCCCCAGCCCCTCTATCCGAGGACATACATAAACAGGACTACAAAGAAAAGCAAGTCACGATTTCAGCTGTAGCTCTTCAGCTGGATGGATGCTTTCCTGCCTCTCCCCACAACTGCAGAACTGGGTCTGCCAGGCAGTGTGCTGTGGACGGAGGCTGTCCAGCAGAGGAACAGCAGAAGAGCATATGGTTATGAACATGTAATTATGGGATTACACACAAATCAGGCAGGTTCTTAAAGACAAATCACAGATGTACATCAATTCACAATTTATCGTCAGAAATAACTCGGGCTACCCCTGATGTGCCAGGTATATCTGAGATGAAACTTGGCAGGTGGTTTGCAGGGAAAAACAAAGGGCAGTGCTGCCTTCATCCTGAGGAAAGCCTTTTTCCTTGCTTATGGGAAGGTTTTTAATATTCAGTGTTTGCTCTGCGTGGGAATTGCCCTTAACTCAGCCTGTAAATTGAAGCTGACTCAGAAATTAGCAGGTGGTTTGATGAGAGGGTTTAACCCCTAAGTTTGGCAGCTGAAGATGTGCACTGGTCTTCTGCTTTTTTTTTTTTCAGTTTCATCCATTTAATCTTTAGGCAGGTGCCTGGCAATTTCCTGAGATCCTCTCTTCTCCTCTGTCATGCAGCCACAGTTGTCATCAGCAAAGATGACAAAGTAGAGAACCTTCAAACTAAAGGGCAAAAGCTGCTGGTAAGATGTCCTTCAGGAGAAGCGCTCGCTTTGGGAAGTGCCTGCCCTGCCAGCCTGCAGGATCTCAGCCCTGTCTGGTTTGGGGCCATGCCCAGCAGCCTCTCCCAGCCTTTGGAAAAGGAGTGGGGTCTTGCAGATGCAATCAGCAGCGTGAGTTGCGAGGTGAGGCTGTCACCTTTATTCTCTGCAATATGTCAGACAGTAAAAGTCTTTAGCAAATAAAGTCACAGAGCTTGTATTCTAGAAGAGTAATACATAGTTAACCAAGTGATCTAAATTATGTATGTATAAAAAAGGATTCCTCTCTTCTTCTCTTAGACTAATGTTTCAGACCCTCCTTAAATGGCGTAAGAGAAATCCTTCTAGGAATAGCTAAACAGTCTTGTTCAGCCAAGAACTTGGTGAAACATGAAAAAAAGCCTTTGGGTAAATGTATTGTGGGGAGGAAGGAAGGTCCAGGAGAGTCCCCAGGGCTTTTCTGGGGACAGCTGGCCCCGCGTGCTCCCTGTGAGCAGAACTGGCCTCGTGGGAAGGTCTTGATAGCCAGAGAGATGCAGCCGGACTTGCCAGAAAGGGTTTTCTCATTCAAACACGCATGCGGGTGCGACCAGGGCAGAAGGGGCTCCAGACAGCAGAGTTCACAGTGCTGGGGGCCTCACTCCTTCCTGCACTTTTCATTTTATAAAGGGGAAAGGAAGACCCTAACCCACATGGTGGGATGGGAGGCTCTTCCAGATGTGCTAGGGGCGCATCCCAACTGCCTCCCAGCAATTCCTCTGCCTAGTGTGTTTCTCATGGACTTGTAGAGCGCATCTTGTGGCTCTTCATCCCTACAGCGCAGTCTGATGGCTTGTGGCGGTATTAGCTGGGACCCAGCAACACGGCCACAGAAGCAAGAAGTCAGGG